>NC_061117.1:157683824-158022360 GCF_002878395.1 Capsicum annuum
TGCCACCTTGTCTACAACCTAAAAGTTTGGCGCAATGTGCCACTATCATGGAGCAACACTGGAAATTGACAATTGCTATTTGAGCTATCTCCGCGACGTGCTGAAGGCTCAGGTGATACACTGTCTCACTAAAAAGGCTCTAACTCTTTGCTAGGGTGTCGGATTTGGGCGAATTTGGTATCGATGGAAAGCTTATTGAATTTCCCACATGAAGAAAAGCAAAAATAATGAAAATACCACATCTATAAAAGTGGATTCATATTTCAAATAAAGATTCTAGCATTCTTGGGTAAAATTTTCAAGTTAGGAAAAGTACGGGTATTACACCAATCTATGAACCTCATGAGTTAGTTCTTTCTTCTCATCCTTTACATGTACAACAATTCCCAAATATAATATGCTAAAAGCATCTTCTACCATATTGGCCATACCTAGATCGTAAGACACACTTATATCATAATTTCCTAGCAACTTTAACCACCTTCTCTGATAGAGATTTAGATTTTCTTGACTAAACACCTACTAAAGACTCTTGTGATCGGTAAACACTTCAAAATGAAGAAAATAGAGGTAATGCCTCCATATCTGTATGGGAAACCACATTTCAGCCTACTCAATATCATAAGTCAAGTAGTTCTTCTCATAAGGATAGAGGTGTCTAGAAGCATATCTTAAAACCTTGCCTTACTAAATCAACACAAAACCAAGTCCAACTCTTGAAGAATCACAATAAACAACACAACCATCTAAGTCCTCAGGTAAAGTTAAATTGGAGCGGTAGTGAGTTGAGTGTTTAACTCTTGAAAACTCTTCTCATAAGGACTAGACACTAGAATCTGAATTTTTTCTGAGTCAACCTAGGCATAAAATACGTAATAGAGAAAAATCCCTCGATGAACTATTTGTATTAACCAGATAAGCCCAAGAAACTACTGATATCTGTTCGAGAGATAGGTCTAGGCTAGTTTCTTACTGCTTTGGTCTTTTAAAGATAATCCCAAATGCCTTTACCAAAAATAATATAACCCAGAATGTTACTGACTTAAACTAGAAGTCACACTTGCTAAATTTGGCAAATAGCTGGCGATTATTAAAAGTCAGGAAAACAATCCTCAAATGACCTGCATATTAATCCTCACTCTAAGAACAAATAAGGATGTCATATATAAAGTCTATAATGATTATGTCCAAGTACTACTTGAGCACCCTATTTATTAAGTGCATAAAAGCTGCAGGAGCATTTGCCAGTTTAAAAGACATAACAAAAATTTCAAAGACACTATTTTTGAGTTCAAATTTCTATCTTTAGAATGCCACATTCTCTGAAACTGAGCTAATAATAGTCTGATATGAGGTCTACCATAGAGAAGCAACTTGCACCCTAAAATTAGTTGAGAAAGCCAACAATTTTTAGAGTGGGATACTTATTTTTAACTATGACCTCGTTCAACTGACTATAGTCAATGCACATTTTGAGAGAACTATCTTTTTTGTTCATGAAAAAAACAAAGCACCCTATGAATAGACACCGGTCCCAATAATTCCCCTGTCTAGGAGGTTCTTTAAGTATTCCTTCAACTCCTTAAAATCAGTTAGATCCATTCTAAAAGGTGGAATTATAATAGGTTGGGAATATGGAAGAAGATCTATTCCAAAGTCAATTTCTAACTCAAGAGAAACTCCAGTTAGATTTTCTAAAGATACTTCTAGAAATTTCTTTACCACTAGAACTGACTCAAGCGTTTGGGCTTTGAATTTTGAATCCTTGACTTGGAAAATATGATAGTTACACACTTTAGAGATTAAATTTCTAGCCATAAGGTAAGAAATAAATTGACCTATTAGACAAAGAGATACTACCCCTCCACTCTATAAATGGTTCATTTTGAAACTAGAATTTGACCACTCTTCTCTTATAATAAACTAAGCATTACCGAGAATGACATTAAAATCTATCATGTATTAATCTACAAGATCAACTTAAATGACTTCCTGGGAAACTATAACTAGAAAATTCTATATACTCAACTCATTATAACTGAGTCACCAACTATCGCAAAGACTATGAAACGTTCTGAAAGAATTTTAAGAGTGACATGAAAGTCTACTACTATATAAGGAGTTACAAAAGAAAGTGCGGTTCAAGAATCTAATAATGCATAAACATGAATATTAAAAACTTGTAACTTACCTGTGACTACATCAAGTGAACCCCCTAGATCCTATTATGTCTAAGAAGCATAGAATCTTTTTAGACATTGTCCGTCAGCTGGACTAGATAAGGCATCCTACTAAGTTGGGTGACCTATAGGAGTTGTTGAATAATTAGATTGGATTTGTTGACGGGCATTCCTACCTCTCTCGAAAGACACTAGGCATTCCTTTAGTCTATAGACTGGCTTTCTATAGCCAAAGCAACCATTATTGAGTTGGTAAGAATACTAATCATACTACCCTAGGACTTAGATCCTGGTTCCCTATCTGGATTGTCTTGCCTGAACTTAGGCACTCTGCACTAGCAGAAGACAGGGCTAGAGCTGAAGATTTCTGGTGGAATTGAGAAAGATTTCCATTATCTGACCTTTCCTGAGAGAAATCGAAGCTACCTATTCTAGCCCTTTTATTATTACTTCTTTCCTTAACTTTCTCTTTCTCAATATATTAGGCATGAACCATCAACCTAAAGATGTCTATATCCTATATGAACATAGAAGTTATACCCTCTTTGACCACATTATCTGAAACAACAAACACAAATATGCTTATGATGACCTTTGAATTAGCAACCATAGTTGGATCACACCTCGCCAATAAAGTAAACTTAAAGGAATACTCCATACTTATGCTACCTTGCTTCAATTTTATGAACACCTTCACCCTGGATTTCCTTAGTTCAAGTGGGAGGAACTTGTCCAAAAATGCAACCACAAACTTATACCATTCTACCAATTCTGTGTTTACACCCATATCCTCCTTCCTTTAGTTATACTAGGTGTGAGCTACTCCTTGTAGTTGATAGGCAGCCAGGTCGGTACTTTCAATTGGGGTAGTACCCATAATCTCTATAACCTTCTGAATACTACTTATGAACTCTTATAGATCTTTCTTAGACTTGGACCCATATAACACTAAAGGATTCATCCGAGTGAAGTCTCAGACTCTAGCTATTGCTGCATTGGTTGTCAGGTTTGATGGGGTCATAGTAGGCTTGTTATTTTTGGTGGTCATAGATGGGGCTAAGTCTATAAAGCCAGAACTGAATTTAGCATGAGAAACTCTTTCATTCAAAGGTTTTTTTGGAGCTAGTAAGGGTGCCTATTAATTCTTAACCTCACTAGCATTTCCACGCATTATTCAATTAATTCTCTTTCAAGGCATATACTATAAACATATTGACAACGAGTTAGAAATATTTTTTAAAAAGGCTCACACTCTATTGAAATAAAGCTTGAAATAAGTGGAACTTTTTCTAAAATATCTCATAAAATACCACTCATAAGTGTGGCGCGCTTCACATCCATCAATAAGACTCTATTTGAAGCAGATTTTAAACACCCTAGAACACTTTAAACCCATTGCTCTGAACCAAGTTAGTTATGACCTGAGGCTAACACTTAGTCATAAAATGGTACTTAGAATTAAAAATGACCCCAAGCTAACCCAAGTCTAGCAAAAGACTAAGAATAATAATGACAATTGATATAAAACACTTTGTAAGAATGTTAACTAAATAATGAAATAAATATCCAAATAAATGCAACCAACAATAACAAAATCTTATATCACAAGCAGAACATCTAAGTATAGGTATGAAAAGCCTCTACTAAGATAAGTTATTGAGGTAACCACCTAGCTAACTCTAACTCTCTGAAAACCAAAAATAAAAAATACAAAATGAAAGGATATACTAACCATAGTCCTTGAATGATGAGGAAACATAAAAATTATTACTCTTAATAGGGTAAGAGATTGTTCTGTGATCCATATACTGAGCGTCAAAACCTATATTATAAGATAATATAGTGTAAAAGGAAGTATGCGATCAGTACTTTGTATATAATGAGTATGTGAGAAAGAAAATAACTAATATAAGATAAGAATGGTACATATAACATGATAACCTAATGAAAACCAAGTAATGAACATGTGTTGCATAATAAACTGAATGACTAAGTAAAAAGTCATACAAGAATTTTGATTTGAATTGTAAATTATGGACTGTGGGAAATACTAATAACTGACATACAATAATCTAAGATAATAGGGATCAAATCTGTAACCCCAACTAGAAGGGTGTTCAGTACCTCTCTAAGGGTACAAACACAGACTGATGTGGATCCACTAACTCATGTCCAGAAAGGACTAAGGTTCCAGGCCTAAGCTAATGGGTGACCCTTTAAAATCTATGGTGTCATTGTAGTTTTAGGAGTTAGGTACATTTACTAAGGGTATCAGCCTAACTAGATGATGAGCCTTATTTCTACATCTACTCTATGCTAAGTACTACTCCTTACTAAACGACATTGATAACTACAATGCTTAATAATTGTAATAATCTAAAGACTAAAATAAATGAACTATCTAGAAGCATTCAAAGCATGTAAGCTAGGGAATACAAAATCCAAAAAATATGCATGAAATCCTAGGCCATTAGTTTTCATAACCTGCCATCTCTAAAGAATGCTACCATTATGCCAATTTTTTAAACTGAATGAATTTACAAATTTTGGTGACATAGGTTCAATAATCATTGATTTTACAATGTTACTAGGGTTTGAGCTCATGCTTAAGTAATAACACTAAAGTTCATGCTAAAATAGGGATATAACTCATTGACACCAAAAGACTGAGATATGAATGAAGCAACCAATATTTATAACCCTAAATTGTAAAAGAGAACTTAACTGAAGATTCAAGTTATCTTTAAAACTTATTGGTTGAAAGGAGACCCATTGATTAAATCCCACATACTTGGATATGATAAACCTTAAGAATTTTTTAAAGTTTGATGTCCGAGAAATATGAACCCTAGCTTTGCCTAGGGAAAATATTATTGCCTCTTTTTTTCTTTTGAAACCAAGTATCGGATGTTATTTGAGTTATGAGGGCTTAGGGTGATATTAAACCCAATAGTAACCCTTTATCTATCCAAAATTATGTGTTTTGGGGTTAAAAAAATCAAAAAATACTGATATACCCATTTAAAAATCATAACTGGAAACAGCTAAGAGGGACGAGTGAGATCATCCCACAATCGTGGGATCAACCTATGATTGTGGGATGCACTCATGGTTGGGAAGTGGATGAACTATCTGAACAATGTAGGATGAGACTTTGTACAATTGTGGGATCCACCAATGATTTAACCTAGGTTCCTAGGTTTGATAGTTATATACGAAGCATCTGGGGAACTCACAATCATTCCTAGGATCATGGTTTTACAGTACAATTATGGTTCACTCTCATGGTATGATGGTATACTTGGTAAAATTTAATAATTTTGGGTTTTATTAATATAACCACAGTCATGGTTTGACTCGTGGTATCATACAGTAGAGTAGTGCTTTACAAAAGGCCATAAATTTTTACTATGATGTTGGATTAAGGAAAAACTGGATGTTTTGGAAATATAATTCAAATATGTATCATTTAGTGAATTTAGGGCTCAAAAATGCATTCGAGTTTAGAAGTTATGCTTTTTTAAAGTTGATCATTTCTTAAGGAATTAATCGATAAGGGGAATTTTTTGCTGGTTAAGGGCTAGGGGGTTTTGTAGCCTTGGTACATGGCCAGAACAACTCTCATATAGTTAAATCTTGATTATTACCCCTACATGTACTTAAATCATGGTTCTAAGACAAAGAACCCCTCTCATACAGTTTAAGAACCCCTCTCATACAGTTTAAAAATATCTTTCATATAGTGAAATCTTGAGGATTAACCTTACATGTAATTGAAGCATGGTTCTAGCCTTGGATTGGATTTTTTGGGGTGTTATGGGTTTAGTTTGGTCTATTAGGTTAGTTTCTTAAAAATCATTGACACACCCACCATGATTGTTGTGCTTAGAAGGTGTGTAGACTTTTCATCTTTATCAAGTCATTGGATTGCATCACTTATATTTCTCTTATGTATTTTTAGTGTGAAATTTAGTCTTATTTTTTGTATATCTATGTGTAGTTACTCTTATGCTATTATTTTAGTTGTATTCTTTATAATGTATTATTTACAATGTTAGGAATTATAAAACTTGAGCCACTATTGAGAATTTTTATGTATGCAGGTGCAAATGTTCTATGGTATCCTTGATATGTTCATTTTTCTACTTATCTTGGTCGGCCTATCATTCCTACTGCGTACAAGTGGATCATACTCACTCCTGATTTTTGTACCCTTTTGATTCAAATCCCAGTTCTAGGGTGAACCATAGAGCCTAAGTTCGTGTTTATTGAAAGAGTTCAAAGTACTAGTGAGCTCCTCAACTGGAGCATGTTCCAGACTTCCTCTTTATCATTATCTTGTCTTTATTTTATTGGAAAAAATAGGGTTATGTATTTTTGTACATTGGCTCAATTTTTAGAGTGTTATTTACTCATGACACTAGATTTTGGGATTTGAGTTGCATCTATTTTTTATGTCAGAGTTGTTTATATATTTAGATAAATTTATCCTAAAAAGTGTCATATTTAATTATTATTTTTCATTTTTCTATATTTTATATCTCTTGTGGAGTTAGGCTTACCTACCAAGGTTGGGTCGGGGTAGGTGGTACTATGACCTCAAATACTAGGTCGTGAAAAATTGGTATCAGAGTGCTAAGTTAACCGGTCTCATGAGTAAAGGAGTAAGATGTCTAATAGTCCTATGGATTGATATGTTGATGTCCATATTTATTTTTTGAGAGGCTATGAGATGTTTCTAGGAAAGCTTCAATAATTAGATTACCTTTTGATCTATTGGTCATGCCCAGTATTTAAACTTGTATATTAATTTTTTATCTATTATTCATGCCCAGTATTGTAAGCTTGTATTCAACTCTATATATGGTGAGAACTCAATCAAGATCTATTAAAGATGCTCATCTAGCACCCACTATAGGATTCCAGATCAGGCAATGAGATAGGGTCGCGATCGAGACCAAGGTAGAGATCGAGCAGAGGAAAGGTTTAGGCTAGAGGGAAAGCTTGAGTGGCCTCCCCTAATACTAAGATTTATCATGTTGAGGCAGCTAATTAGCTAGAGTGTGTGGGACCATCCTAAGCCCCTCATGGTTTTGTTTCCACCCCTAAGTTATAAGATATTTTGATTCAGCATTTAGGCTAGCTAAATAGCACCTCTCAAGAAGGTATTCCATTTGGTACATTGGATGGTTCTCATATGATAGAGAGTGCTCATCCACTAAGACAGGTTCCTACTTATGATTTTTAGATTCCTAATGCATAGCCAGTTACTGTTGTGGCCCAATATATTGAGGCATTTCCTACCAAACTTGTTGTTCTAACTAGAGCTCCTTGTCTAATGATGTTTGCTGATAAAAAAAGATTTGAGGGACTTATAAGATTGTCCCCTCCCATAATTAGTAGTGGTATTGGTGATGATGCTTATAAGATCTTGACTGATTGTCAGAGAGGTTGCATAAACTTAGTTCACTTAAGTCCCATGGTGTAGATTACACTACCTTCCAACTGACTAATATGGCTAACTAGTGGTAGAGATTTTTTGTCAGTTGTAGACTAGTGGGTTTCCTTCCTTTTGAAATTCAAGAGGGTGTGAATTGAAAATTTTTTGTGTGTCAACTATTACCTCCTCACAATTGACTCACCTACAGATCAGTACTGACATGACCTGACCCCGGGCCTTATCGTAATAGGCATCCTAATTCAAACTAGGACTAGGGACCGCCCCCTGTTACCTAACCCAACCACCTATATCCAGCCTTGGATGGGACAAATTTCGAACATATAAAAATATATCGCTATTGTTCTCACTAAGACTCTGGGATAGGATCACAACCATGACCAAACCAATCGAGTCCAACTGTACCACAACAACCTCCCAACCATACCAACCAAACCACAAACTATAAACCAAAAGGGAATACCAAAACATAATATAAAAATCAACCCCAAAATGTATAAGGATGGAACAACCAACAATATCATCCAATGATTCCAGCCCACCGGCTTATTCCAATGCCAAGGCCGACACCAATACCGATCCTACCTATACTAACCCTCAGAAGTACCACAAAGCCTTTATCCGAAAGGGTAAACAAATCTGATTGGGACATGCCCCCAACCATGGCAAAAACCAATATCCAAAATAAAAGAAAATTGTCTAAACAAATCCATAACATGAAATGATGCCTTCCAAAAAGATCAAAGATCACCACTTCAGTCCAAATACTGATACCAAATCCATAGGCTAAAAAAGAGGAATAGAATGGCCAATTCCTGCATAGCATGGGTATATAGCCGCCAGTAGATGGGGCTAGTGATTGACCACTAGTATGAAACTCAAGGTAAGGATAAAGTAATGCCAGTAATAAAACCAAGTGTAAACCATCCATAATGAATACAACCATACATATATATAAGTGTCGGGAAAAGGAACCGGGTTTAGCATGCATTTAAAACCTTTACCTGGATTGTGTAGCTTTACTGGCCTAACCACCCACGGGCCATATGGGTTCATCTCTCACTACTTAAAGGGACCCAATTCGTGTAGCCATATGACCAGGGAATATCTTATGGGATGACTAGTCATCCCTCTAATATAAAATATGAAACTCGTATGTGGTCATCAAAGACCCCTCATATCAGCAATTATGAGTCTCCGTTTTTGGTACCTCCAGGACCGCCTGATCTTGGGTGTATTTATATTCCTAAGCATGATAACTTATCCATATTTTAGCTAAGTTTAGAGAACAAAGTGCCTAGTTTCTTATGTTTTTACACTACTTCTTTGTAATTGAGCTAACCGATGTGATTAGAACGATTTCAGGTATTAATGAGGTAGATGAAGACATAATAAGACTATGGAATGTGGATGGAATATGACATAAGAGAGAGTAGAAGTCTGGACCAAATGTGGTGCCTATAAACTATGTCCAAGACTATTTTGTTATTTATAATTAGTTCAGGGACTTAGAAAGAAATTATGAGAGAAAAGATTATTTAAAGGATTAATGCTGAATTTTTATTCATTATTCATTATTCTATATTATTATTGGGAGAGGAGAAAGGAGGCTTAGCTTGAGGAGAGAGAGAGAGAAATTTTTTCTCTCTTGTTTTCACTATTCACACACCAAGATTTTTTTTCTAGTTTTTGGTATGATGAATATTTCTATTGCGATTTCCGTTTTACCCATGAGTGGCTAAGTTTATTAGTTAGGGTTATGGAAGCCTTGTAGCATACAATCTATTACTTTGTGTTTTGAATTCATTATTCATTAATTTATTTACATCATACTCTCTTCGTTTATCTTGAATTCTCATGGTTGCAAACATATAGGATATGCCTTAAAACACAACTTGTTCGAAAGAAAGGATGATGTTCAAAAAAGAAAGTAGTGACAAGAAAATAGAATTTTCAACCCCTATTTCATATGTTAATGCCTTAACAGTATTAACTACTTGTAGATTTCGTATTGTTTTTAGTAAATGCTTTTGATTCGAGAGAATAAAGTGAATTAGTCCTTGATGGTTGAAAAACACTAGGATTATGTTATTAAATACAATACGTTTCTCTGTAAGCACGATGCATGTATGAATTTGTAAAGCCCATAGTTAGAAAGTATTGAAAACTATAAGGTGGACATAACCCTAGCTTGTTATTTCTCTGAATTTGAATATTGCTACACGTATTTCATCTTGTTAAACTGAAACCATTAATTTGTGAACTGAATCAAAACCCCTTATTTATTTTATGGAAACAAAAGATTAAAAGTCAACTAATCACCATATAACATAATTAGCACCATATTCCCTGTGGGATTTGACCCCAACCTAGTTGGGTTATATATTTGACAACAACCGCTTACTCTCTCGTAAGAGAGGTGTAATTTAGGCATATAAAAAATGGCATCGTTGTCGGGGAATACGGTTGTTGATTGAGTTTATGTGTGTTAATTTACTATTAGTCAAGTTTCCTAATTTTATGTTTATTTGTTATTTTTGTTCGTTACAGGCTCATTGTTGTTTATGCCACAAACCAGAAGTTCAGGAGAACCATTGTTACCCTTCAATCCTGAACCTCATCTTATTGAAAGAATGGCCAACCAATAGGAAGCTGAAAGATTAGCTGCTTTGGCTAATGCTTAATTAAATCTACAGAATGTAGATAACCTATGTCGGGTACCTAATCTTGATGATGAAGACCTGGGAGATGTGATTTAATTGACCTAGCTAATGGGAGGTATGCAACAGGGGTAGTTACACCTGTAAATTGAAATCATCCATTCAAAGAAAGACCAGAACGCCAAGCTGCACAGTTTGATGTTGACAATGATAAGGATGATTTAGATAGAACTAGATCTATAGGGGCAATCATTATACCACCTCTAGATCCTGGGGTGAAATTCAACATCAACAGTACTATGATCCAGCTACTGAATCTGAAAGGACTCTTTAGTGGATTACCTGGTGATGATCCAAATCTATATTTGGTGAATTTCATCAATATTTGTAAGTTATTTGATAATCCTGGAGTTGGACAAAATGCTATTTGTTTAAGATTTTTCCCACTGTCTCTGTCTGGAGAAGCAACTATGTGGTTGAAAGAGCTGACTCTTGATTCTATAACAAACTGGAGGCAATTGAAAGGAGCTTTCCTAGTAAGGTACTTTCCGGCCTCCAGAATGTTACAGTTGAGGGATGATATCGGCAACTTTAGACAATTGGCTAATAAATCTTTGCATGAGACTTGGATGAGATTTAAAAAGAAGTTGACTCAATTCCCAAACCATAAGATGACTAATGTAAACTTGATGGAAATATTCTACAGAGCTTTGAACTCCCTTACAAAGCCAATAGTGGATAATACTATAGGAGGAGCTTTTATAGGGCTCATCTTTACTGAGGCTACGGATATGTTAGAAAAGATGACTAAGACAAGTAGAGCTTGGAATTCTATAGATTCTATGGTAGCAAGCAGTACTGGGTCTAGTGTAATATTAGTAGAGCAGCGTAGGAGAGAAGAGGAGCGTGATCAGGATATGGCTCACATAAAAACCTAGATAGATTTACTCATAAAATATTTGCTATCAAGGAATATAGTAAAGATAAAAGTTGTGGGGTCCCACGGTAAGAGAGCTAAATCAAACACAGAGGAAGAGGCTAACGACTTGCATAATTAGGGGCATTTCCAGATCGGTGGTCAAGGAAACCAAGGTTGGAACTATCAAGGAGATTGAAAGAATAAAGTGATAAGAGTGGACTAGATATACCTCCTGGAAGCCATGATAATGTTGCCACCAGTTCAGGCAAAATATTCATGGAGGACATGATGGAGAAACTATTAAAGGGAGTTAAGGTGACCAATTTTGGGGTGACTACTATCAAGAGTGACATATCTTTCATGAGTCAACTAGTAAATTCACACTTAATCGCTATTAAATAACTAGAGCAGCAGATAAGCCAGTTATCCACAACATTTAACCGAAGACAGAATGGGACTCTACCAAGTGATACAGTCCAGAAGTTGAGGACTGATGGATCGTGTATGGCCATTACCAATGGGAGCGGTAATATGTTATGTAGTCCAGGTTTGGGAGCATCCTCTTATACTGATGAGGTCAAAATAGATAGGGAGATGGTTGAGGAATCTCCAGTGGTGCCTAAGAAGTTTGGAGGTTCAGAAAAGAAGAATGCAAAAATAGAACAACCACCTAAGCAGAATCATATTAGTGATATGGAGCAAGGTATAAGAAAAGTGGTACAAGTTGTTCCAACTGAAATCCCAAGGGCACCACCCCCATTTCAACAATGATTAAAGAAGAAAGAAGATGATGGGAAGTTTAGCAAATTCATGGCTATGTTGAAGCAGTTAACAGTGAATCTATCCTTAGTTGAATCACTAGAACAGATGCCCGAATATGCTAGGTTTATGAAAGACCTGTTGACGAAGAAAAGGACTGTGAGCTATAAAACGGTAGACAATCTTCATCATTGTAGTACTATTGCTACAAGATCTATTATCCAGAAGAAAGCTGATCTAGGAGTATTTACTGTTCCATGTACGATTGGATTGCTAAAGTTTGAAAAGGGCTTTTATGATCTTGGGGCAAGTATAAATCTTATGCCATTAACGGTTTTTAAGAAACTGGGTTTAGGAGATCCTACGCCTACCAATATGTATCTTCTAATGGTGATAGATTGGTAAAAAGATAGATTGGGATTCTACGTGATGTATTTGTAAAAGTTACAGATTTTATATTTCCTGTTGACTTTGTAATTCTTGATTGTGAAGTGGACTTTGAAGTACCCTTAATTTTGGGTAGACCGTTCTTAGCAACTGAGAGAGTGTTAGTTGACATGGAGCTGAATGAGCTAAAATTTAGGCTCAATAAGAAAGAAGTTAGTTTTGAAGTATGTCAGTTTATGAAAAAACAAAAGAAGATGAGTGTCTTCTCAATTGTATTCTATGAAGATAAACGAGATGTACTAATTAAGGATAGGTCTGCTATGGAGACCATAGCTGGTTTATTTGAACTTGCAAGCAAAGATGTGAGTGACTTCAAAGTGGTTGGACTAGGAATAAAGCATTTTCTTAATCCAGCAAATGAGGAACAAATGGTATCATCAATGTATCTTGACAAAGTCTGAGTAGTCAAGATAATTGATTCGTGCCAGGACATTAAATCAGGTGCTACATGAGAGGAAACCCATGATTTTATTTTTATTTTATCATGTTAAACAAAAATGGAAAAATAAGAGTCGAGCCACGACCGAAACTACGAAGCTTGGTAGGAGGCAACCCATCCTTCTAATTATTTTTTGTTGTTTTTGATTAAGTGTAGATGCATGAAGTACTAAGGAGGAGATTAGTACCAAATTTGGTTTGGAATTGAGCCATGTCAATGGTGGTAAGTTTAGGAGTGATGGAAATATTGCAGGTAAGTTGGAGTGGTCAAATGTGTAAGGCTCATTTATGATTCACGTTAGAGTTGTGCCCTAAATTATGTTAATCCGACCCAAAAAGTTTTGCAGTGCGACTTTATTTTGTGGCTTGTAATGAGGTCTATGGTGGTAGATCGGCCTAATCCCAAAGCCCACCACTGACCTTAATAGGGGTGCGGAGGCGAAGCCCCTGTGGTATAGACCTTTCTCAATGCCTCATATGGATAATAGGGTTTATGGAGTCTGAGTTTAAATGTTCTATAGGGTGTAAGGCACCTAAGTTACATAGGCCATGGCAAGGGTATCGCCATGACATAGTCTATGCCTACTGCACAAGGTATGCTTTACCTTGTGCAACGCCTACCTCAATCTAGGTGATCACCTGTACGGAGCACACATATCTTTAGGTGATCAGGTATTCGGCGCCTACCCTATCACCAATACCTACTGCCTTACTTATGTGATAACAAGTATGGCACCTAACTCACCTTGTACGGCAGCTTGTGCGACACATACTTGATGTTGTGGAATTACTTATGCACCGCCTACACCAACGCACATGCTCACTCTTTTGGTTGAGCGATGGCATGTGCGATGCATACTTAATGATGTGAGATGACATATACGTCGCATACCCTTCCAATTTTAACATAAATTTAACTTTAACTTGGGTCAACCCAACCCAGATTTTCATTCTTTAAATAGAGTTCACACCCTAAATGCCCAAATTCATCCTTATTTCACCCTTAAGCCATACAATATTGAGCTCTCACCATTCTCTTTGTCCTTCACTAATCTTCCATCTTCAAGGTAAGTTTTACTTTCTTAATCCTTAGTTATTGTGGCTCTATGTTATTGTTAATTGATTTCTTAAGGATTACGAATTAAATTCTTGCCATGGCGATGTTGTGAAGGTGATGGTGTTTTGTATATTTTGATATGGTTGAAAGTATAGAGCATGATTATTTTCAAAAATTGCTTCATTGAAATAGAATTGAGGGAATCGAAGTGAGTAAATTATATTGCGAATAATGTAGGTGCACCATATCAAATTGTATGTCGGTAAAATCTGAGTACCTGATAATAACACTTAATTGGTTTACACTAACAAATTAAGTGTGGGGTGTTGACTTCTCCACCTTTATTTTAATTATAGTTAGTTTCATCATGTGTGGCTGACGTGGATGATATAATGAACATAGGAAAAATGGCTCCAATGATGATCTCCATGCAGGTGGCATGACTTCTAATGTGGATGAAACGTACTACTAGCCAGGTTCTTTATCTTGTTATTTGCACTGGGGACAGTGCTTAGCGTAAGTGTGGGATGGCTAGTTACTTTGGTACTTATTTTGTTAGATAATAGGACCTTCTCGTTAGTATACTTCTGGATAGGATTAGTTATTTTGTTTATTTTGTTAGTTATTTAGTCATAATTAGGTGCTTTTCTCGATGATGGATAGATGACGACCATCTTAAGAGAAAATTAGTCATTTAATTGTATGTAACTGTTATTGTGGATCACATGACATTATAACATAAGTATGTGATGGATCATTACATTTGAAAAACCTACGATCTAGTTGTGACTCTTGTTGTGATTGTTGGTTTTATTTGAATTCATGTAATTGTTGGGTCGAGAATCTATAATTCTCCTAATTGAGTTGATCATGTGCCATGAGTGTGTAAGACTGTTGTATATTCCATATTACAACTGATTCTAGAACTTACCTAGTGAGTGTGCAAAGAGAAATAAAGATTGTGAGTTTAGAAGATGATTTAGGCATTTCTTTGATAGCCATTGTTCATATCTTCTTTTGACCAACCTTTGTACATTATCTTAGTTAGCCCCGTTGAGTCTTTAGCTTGCTCTTTTATTACCCTCATATGTAGCCTAACCCATTCTTTAATAGACCATAATTTGATCCAAAAGCTCCTAAGCGCTTTAATGTAAAATCAATTTAAGTGAGGAGTTTGACAATTAGAGAAAAAGGGTGAAATTGATGCCCCAAATTCTAGTTACTGGCGTGTGAAATTGATGTGGTTGGGAGTAAAAAAACTTATTGAAAAAAGTTCCAAATTTTATCCTGGATATGTTACAAAGAACCTATTTTGGCCCTGGTCCTTCTTGGATATTGTGCACCTCAACTAAGGCAAATTGCTTAAGTTGAGGGTGGCTATTATAGGGGTGCGTAACATGAAAAGCATGCAAAAAAAAATATTTGAAAAGGTTGCATACTCCTACCATAGTGTTATTAATTAATCTTAACGAGTTGGGGTGAAAAGAAAATCTGTGAAGATAGCAAAAGTGGAAATTGGTTGTTAGAGATTAGTCTTAGTTGCATAATGTAGTGTATTAAAGCTCTTAGGGAAGATAGTAACTAATTCTTGCCAAAATAGTTCCTGCCCATCCTTTAGCCTGCATTACAACGTGTAACTTATTTGATCCTATTCTTATCATTCTGATATTAGTGGAGTATTACACTAAGGGCAAGCATATGGTCATCAGTTGTAATTTGAGAATTCTTTGTGAGAGTGAGAGCAACTTGATTCTTGTACCCATTTTGTTATAAAATTGCATGATTGTGAGTGATTATGGGTAACTTTCTTGTTTTGAGGGACATGGTTGATGAAAGTTGGGTAATTTATATGATTTCATTGCTTAAACGGTATGCATGAGATTGCCAACTTAATGAGTCTATTCTTGAGGGTAGGTTGTCTCTAGTAATGATTCCTGAATCTACTTCTTGTTCATAATTGTTGTGTGAGCCTATTTGAGCATCTTGTCTTCCTTTGTGGGTGCTAAGGCTTGTGTAGTATGCATAAATGGATATGTTGTTCAAGGACGAACAAAGCTTTAAGTGTGGGGTGGTGATCTTGGGTGTATTTATACACCTAAGGTCGTAACTTATCCATATTTTAGCTAAGTTTAGAGAACAAAGTTCCTAGTTTCTTATGTTTTTACTCTACTTCCTTGTAATTGAGCTAACCGATGTGATTAGAATGATTTTAGGTATTAATGAGGTAGATTAATACATAATGAGACTACGGAATGCGGATGGCATATGACACAAGAGAGAGTAGCAGTCTGGACCAAATATGGTGCCTAGAAACTATGTCCAAGACTAGTTTGTTATTTATAGTTAGTTCAGGGACTTAGAATGCAATTATGAGAGAAAGGATTATTAAAAGGCTTAATGCTGAATTTTTATTCATTATTCATTATTCATTATTCTGTATTATTTTGGGGAGAGGAGAAAGGTGGCTTAGCTTGAGGAGAGAGAGAGAGAAACATTTTCTCTCTTGTTTTCTCTATTCGCAACCAAGATCATCTTCTAGTTTTTGGTATGATGAATATTTCTATTGAGATTTTTGTTTTACCCATGAGTAGCTAAGTTTATTAGTTATGGTTATGGAAGCCTTGTAGCATACAATCTATTACTTTGGGTTTCGAATTCATTATGCATTAATTTGTTTATATCATACTCTCTTCGCTTATCTTGAATTCTCATGGTTGCAAACATATAGGATATGCCTTAAAACACAACTTGTTCGAAAGAAAGGTTGATGTTCAAAAAAGAAAGTAGTGACAAGAAAATAGAATTTCCAACCCCTATTTCATATGTTAATGCCTTAACAGGATTAACTACTTGGAGATTTCGTATTGTTTTTGGTAAACGTTTTTTATTCGAGAGACTAAAGTGAATTAGTCCTTGATGGTTGAGAAACACTAGGATTATGTTATTAAATACAATACATTTCTCTATAAGCACGATGCATGTATGAATTCGTAAAACCCATAGTTAGACAGTATTGAAAACTACAATGTGGACTTAACCCTAGCTTGCTATTTCTCTGAATTTGACTACTACTACACGTATTTCATCTTGTTAAACTGAAACAATTAATTTGTGAACTGAATCAAATCCCCCTTGTTTATTTTACGAAAACAAATGATTAAAAGTCAACTAATCATCATTCAACTTAATTAGCACCATATTCCCTGTGGGATTCGACCCCAACCTAGTTGGGTTATATATTTGACAATGACCGCTTACTCTCTCATAAGAGAGATGTAATTTGGGTGTATCACCGCCACCTTCCACAACTTTGCTACACTCCCTAACATTAATGCCCGATTAAAACCATGTCAAAAAAATATGTTTACTATTTATTAACCAAGGCCAATATTAGTGGTATCGTCATAGCACCCCATTACTTGCAAGTAATATCCATAGCCAACCCATTTAGGTTAAGGGAACCTTAGGTGCCCTTTCCATTTACCATATTAAATCTACTTGGGAGATTTCCATGTTCTCCACAAGCATAACCATTTAGCTTTAATCCTTTTCAAACTATTTAAACTATGCATAAATCCTTTATCCATTTTAAAACATGCAAGAGTAACATTAAAAGAAGTCAATGCAATGAATGTATCTTTATAAGCATTTTATCAAACACCTTGGGGCATAATATAACCAAAACGACATCCAAAGACCATTAAACCATTACCATGCAATCCAATTGTCCAAAACCATCATTAATGCATATAAAAGAATAATTAAAGCCATAGGAAAACGTAACAAAGCATTTAATATCAAAACCCACCAAATAATAGTTGGAAACCATAATCATGACATAGTAAAATCATGAAATCAATCATCTAAACCATGCCTTTATTTTAAATTACAATGAGGGAAGAGAATCATGCCCTGTACCAAAGAATTGATTGAAATAAATCACCAAACCAAACCCCAAAGCAATTCGTAAGGTGAAACCCTAGCCTTCTTGCCCAAAAAGCTCTTAAGAGAATTATAAGATGATTTTGAATAGTTTATAAGTATTAATTAATAGAATAATTGGGTAAATAACATCTTAAGTGTATTAGAAGTCGTAGGTCCTAATTAGGGTAAGTAGGGAAATGTCCAAAATACCCCTATTTAAATTACTTAAAAACCCATCACAGGGATACGACTGACCCTCACAAATTGTACCCTCCCATACGATCGGTGCCTAGCACTCGTATCCAGACCTCGACCCTTGGATCAAACACTGTCTAGTATATGACTCATCCAACTAAGTCATAACCACAGTATACGATCTGTACCCATGACCCATATCCATGGCAGAATAAAATACAAGGAGGATCAATACTGTCCACCATACGAGTCCTTGATATGACTCGTATCAAGCCCTTACGACTCATACCCCTGAGTACCTATTCTAGTGACCAAAACTATCCCACCAACCAACACTGTTCAGCATACAATAGGACTATACCACTCGTACCCCAGCATATGGCTCGTACCCATGAGTAGTATAGGGATCAAAGAATGAATTTCTAGGAAATTTTCTAAGGGTCAAAATGCAAGACGTTTTAATTACACTTCACAAAATAGATTAGACTTGAAAAAATTAAGCAAATAAATATTAGAATGTAAAGTAAACACACAGAGAATTATAATGTGGTGCCTACTTTCAGTCCCCTTGGGTTTCAAAGTTTCCTTATATTTTGCAATATTTGCTTTGAGTACAATGATAAAAAATAAGTCATGGAGAATTATTTTGATCTTCAGATCTTGTCATATAGCTTCAGTTTATATCATAAAATTGACTCGATCCTATTCTTTATATATCAATTGTAAGATAAAGATTACAAAGCCTTATGAGACTAAGATTGAGACCCTTTAAGTTTTTCTTCCTGAAGTTGCGTAGACCATGTCCATCTTTAGTCTTCCTTTTTTATAGACTTCAGCTGCAACTCTTCATAAGAAAACTGATGTTGCCCAAAGCTACACCTTCAATAGAAGTATAATATTGTCAATTACAAATATAGTAACCCAAGAAGGTTGGGGTCGATCTCATAGGGAAAACATGAATGTTTGCTTACCTTGATTTAATCAACAAGCAGTACAGAAAAGTAAATGGGAGAGTTTTGTTATCAATTGCAAATAGTAACCAATTCTTGAGTGTTGTCGAGTTGATATCAATATGAGACGAATGCTAGGTTTGTGTTCTCCCTGGCTTCTCAATAGCATAAATTTCTCATTTTCAACCTAGCTATTCTATTTTTCTACATGCAAAGACTATAAGATAGGTATTATCCCTTGCTTAGAAAATAAATTTTACCCATTTTGACTTGGTTTTTGTCTTAGGATGTCGCCTTATTACCCTTTTCTATAGCCTCATTTATACTTGGTTGTCATATCACTATCTTAATCTTTTTTCCCAACTGCAAGATTCTTGGTTATCAAATGGATGCGAATACAAGATATCTCAATATACTACAGCTACTTGAGGCTATTTATTATGAAGAAGAATTAAGATACATGCAAAAACATAAGACCAATTGAGTCTCACATTTCCTCGATATAGCTAATCTGCCAGGATTCCTACAACCCTAGATAAGGAGATTATCCACTTATATTTGTGCAAGAAACCATGATTATCAATAAAGAACACATAAAATCAATTGCACAAGAATAAGATGAATAAACTCCAAAGTCTTTAATTGAATAAAACCTTAAAATCTCAAAAATAATTGTAAAATTATGTAACAATATAAAATCTCACATAAAAGAATGTCACTACGCATAACCTAATAAATGATAAACCTTAGTGTATTTGTAGTATCTCAAAATAAGATAAAACTCCTACTAAAAATAGAAAAGGTAAAGTTAGGTTGGCAGTCGGTACAACTCAATCTTCACTCGTATCATCAGCTTACGAGTCATACCCTACCTTGCTGTAACTATTCCAGTGTCTAATATTCCCTGTCTTCAATTCTCTTTCCAGCTTATGACTTATTTTTATGATTTGTAACTATTTGTATGACTCGGGTCGTTGATCCGTATCTACCTAGGACTTCAGTCTTTTTCAGTTGTGAACACTAGTTTGTATACGACATCCCTATACAAGTCATCCTCAGACTTTTGACTCGTATCCTTCTGATACTCCAATTCCTAGATAGTAGCTTAGATTCTATTATGCTTACATCTTTGTCATACGACTCATATCCTAGCTTACGATGGGGATACTTGAGTTGTATTTTCCTTATACTTAGTTTCTTGATTTGGCTTTTGGTTTTGTTCCTCATATGATATAGCATGGAGTCATATGGAATGGTTACGACTCAAGGGCATACTTGTATCTGATTAGAGATGGTCTTTTTTAGGTATTTTTCTTCTCTATTCATCCAAATAATGTTATAAACACATTTTTACCTTCAATTCATATCAAAGTGCACTATATCTAACAAAACAACCTATGTTCACCCATAAATTGACGTTTTTAAGCATCGAAGTTGTTGTGTTTCCATGCCACATCAACACCCTCAACTTATACTTTTTCATATCCTCAAGCAAACAAAACCAAATTCTATTTCCTAACCCGGAGGCAATGCTAAAAGCAGGAAGATCTCAATCAACCCATGACAGTGATTTTGGATTCAATTTTAAATCTTGTTGCTCCCCTTTCAATTTTCAACTTTTCAACTCATACTTGCGTGTAGCAATTTAATACATGTAGAAACATGAAAGAATCTAATGATGGCATTACATTAGCAATAAACACTTGGGCATATACGTGTTTTTCATTCATCAAATAATCTAGAAACCTAGAAATATAACCATGTACACTCACAGTCAAAGAAATCCCATTCACTCCTCATGGATAGACTCCTCTATTCAGGAATATACAAATGACTCTCTCTTACACAAAGAAGTATCACCGGTGTGCACAAAATACCATAAGCTTGCCCTTATACTCTTTTCCTAAGTTTTCAAACAGTCACAGTAGGATCACTATAGGACTTTATTTGGCTTGTAACATAGGCTTGGGGCTGGTATAATATATATGGACTTTTAAAGTGACTAATCCTCCTGGACACTACGCTTTTTTTGGGGTCCAATAATTTTTTCTTCAAAGCACATTCCACTTGGATCAAGTGTTACTTTCTAGAACTTATTTTTCTTATTCTTCTCTTTTTTTTCTATACCTTGTAATTTCTCTTCTTTTCTTTACATCACGCCTGCCCATGTTTCATCTATTTCCCATGTACATAGTTTTCTTCTCTCTAGCTTTTATCTTACACACCCCTATAATCAACACCCTCAACTTAGGCGATTTGCCTGAGTTGAGGTGTATAGTGTCCCCTAGAGGACCAAGGCCAAAACAGGCTTATTATAAGTTAAATGGAAAAGTGATAGGTGTATCAAGAAAAATTTGTCTACTAAAGCCAAGTATTTTGATCAAGGGTATTTTTTCATTTGGGTTAGGCATTTTAGGCTTAAGTGGACTCACACAAAAATGTCCTATGATAATTTCCTACCTAACTATCCTTAGACCTAGGCAAAAGCAATCGGGCAAGTTCTAGATTCCAACAAGACCAGGCACTAAGTAAACCATACATTCACACTTGCACAGTACTGTATTAGCAAGTACTAGTTATCCAGTTATGCAATAGTTTTGTCCCAAACTATACAATCCCTAACCCTAATTCCATTATCAGATACTCAATAGTCTCACACAACTATATAAATCACGCAATTCATAAAATAAAGATTTTGAGGGGCTCAACATTTTTAATATTTCAAAATGGTTTACAACACATTTCACAGCCTTATTTCAGACATTAGCACAAAATTAGTAGTGTTTCATCTATCACAAAATAAACATCAAAATCAGAGTTAAAATCTTTAAATACATCCCAAATTTTGAAAAATCCATAAAAATCATCAAGGAAAATTAAAAATATCTATTGCCGTAGGTGAGTTGATCTACTCCTTATCTTAGTTGCTTGCCTCAGAACTGCAAGTCTTAACAGACTTCTAGTTTTAGCTACTCTTAAAAAATTTCAAATTGCTCCCAAAATTTTTGGTACCCCCACCCCCAACTTGAAAAGATTACACTGTCCCCAGTGTTACAAAATTAAAAAAGAGTAAGGATCAGGGTCATACCTAGGCGCTCAAAGCATCGGAGCATCAACATTAGTAAATGGGACCTTAGATTGGGTTCTATTCTAATCCGCTACTTCACTATCGGGACCGGATCAATAACATATGGGGACATAACACCAACTCCATCAGCATCCAGAATTGGAGCTCTCAAACCACCAGCTACCATATCCATCTCTCTGATCCATGTCTAATGGTCCTTCTCATCATGGATGCTATCAAGTTTGGCCTTTTTCTTTAAAGTTCTAGCATGTTTCTTATTTCTCTTCTTTTTCATTCTCTCTTCCTGTATCTGCTAAACCTGCTCATCCACCAGTACTGCCCAAATATTTGGAACCTCAACTGTGGGAATCACAGTCTTTACAATAGGCTCAGTAACATTGGCCTCTCAGATAACTCAGTGACCATCTTTTTTATCTCTGCAATCTCGACTCTGATGTCGGCAATATTAGGTGCCTGTCCACTACCCAACTATTAAGTAATTTTTGACTCAAATACATCTAGGCACCCTTGGACACGCCTATCATGTGCCTCCAAGTTCTGAGACATCTAACTTTGTACTCTACTCTTCATATGACTTAATTTTGCAGTCAACATTGCTAATCGGGTTACAAATTTTGCCCACGTAGCCTAATAAATCAACATAACCTTAGGTGGCATTCCCCTTGGCCTAGGTGGCATGGACTAAATTGATGGTGGGGTACTAGAAGTACCCACTCCATCAGTGGGTGCAGATAGAATCTATGAACCTACCTCTGTAGTCTCGGCTATAGCAGAGGTGTCTGTCTATTCATCTTGAGGTAACATTCCCTCTATTGCATATATTTCCTACCATAAAGTTAGGGCCAATAGGTTAGATGCATCATGAATAAGCCCTATATGAAACATCCTCTGGGCATCAATCATCTTATTGATCTCAGGTGTCTCTAAAACTCCCACTGCCAAATAGATCTAAGTAATCATATAGGGGTAGGCCAACAGTGCCTCCTGACCCCAAAAGCCTTGTCTCTCATCTCTCAAGCCAGGAACTCACCAACTTTGAATGCATAGCTAACTTTAAAATTAACTATCATAGCTGCTTGGATCAGGCTCAATATATCATCTTCAGTAGTCTAACACAAACTATGTTGGGTTAGTGTCCACCAAAGTTTACCTTCAAAGTTTAGGGTACCCTACATGATTTGTTAGGAATCTTCGAAACAACCTTCCACCCAAGTAACATGCACTCTATTCGAAGCTATCTGCTCTGTCATCCACCTAAACATCACTAGTTTATCCTCGGTACCTAATTTTCTATTTGTGATTTTTCTCATCTTGGCCATTCTATAATCCATCTCCCTTGCATTTGTTAGGCTTGATATTTCAGCCCATATAGAAATCTCCTAATTGTGTAGAGCGAGATATCCATTCTAACTCCTTGAATCATAATGGAGGTAATAGGGTTACCTTGCTTCCAAAACATACCTTGTGGATATCAGCGCTGAAGTTCTTTTTTGTATGTAGCATAAAACTCACGAACAAGTACCTCACTATATTTACCCAGTGCTCTCATCATCCAGTCAAAACCATAGTTCCTGAAGTGCTCAGTGAACTTAGGTAACTCATTCATCCCTGTAGTAGTCATTCTTCTCTTCGGATATAGCACACTATACTTATCTTACCACCTCGAAGATGAGACATCCCAGAGTTAAATATGTCCTGCATATCAAGGTACTCCCATTATTCAATAATGATCACCATAGCAGTGGACACTACGAGTGAGGGGTCTTGTTTATCTATAGGGTAGAATCTACCTCGAGCCTATAACCTTATCTGAACTCTCTTCTATTGAACTGGATTCAATTTTATCATCACCATCCTTATCTTTATCATCCACAAGTTATGGTATATGCGAAGAAGAAGTAGTTGCATTTTTTCTTCTCAGACCCTTTGGAGGTGATATTTTAGATTCTTGGGGAATGAACTTCTTCCCTTTTGTCTTAGCAGCTGCCTTTCCTCTCTGGCCAGCTTTCGCTGATATGGTTCCATCATATTTTTCCTTACTGCTTTTTGTCTAGATTTTGGATAAGCTGGTTTCTTCACTTTCGACCAACTTTTGTTTGGTAACTTTTTTAGCACTTGGCTTGGAGAATGCAACATTCTTTGGAGGCATTGTACCTACAAATACACTATTATTATTAACTAAACAAATAAAAGTAGAGTAAAATTTAAAACTAATGTTCAATGTGCTTTGTCACAGTTGGGTACGGGTGGTGGGTACCAGTTGTATCCACTGGGTACGACTCATATGCCTTAGTTGTATCCTAGAAAGTGAATGACCTTTGTTCACTAGCTAAATTTTGACTCCTCCTTACTAGTCATACCGAATGGGTACGACTTATGACTAACAGTTGTAAGTTGGTCAAAAATATTTATTCAAGTTGAGTTCTTTACCCAGGTGGGTACGATTAATATGTATGAGTCGTAAGGGTAGGATATGACTCGTATTGTAGAGTCGTATCCCATCTAGAACTTTGAACTTGTTAGTTTATCATGTTATCAGTTGGTACGAGTCTCATTATGACTCTTGTACCAGTAGGTACAAGTCATAAGAAGTCTCGTATCCACTGCAACATAGGAGCCCAACTTCAAAGTTTGACTTCGATAAAATTACCAAAGTTCCCACTAATGTATTCATCTACTTCCAGCAATTTAAATGCAAAATCATAAGAAAATTCCTTTCCTAACCCTAGTTCTTTCCCAAGTTCCAATGTTCAACTAAAATTTTTTAACTAGGGTACCACTCAACATAATGTTAACCTAAATCTATTCAACCAAAGATCCTACTAAAAACAATTTCTCATTTCGACCTAAAATTAAAGAGAATAGGGTTAAACAACATACTTGGTGAGTGGAAAAGGTAAGTTCTTGTGTTCAATTTCATTTTACTGCCCAAATCCAAGTTTAAAGCTCAAAAATTAAAAGATTTGAAGTTGATAGTAGTTGAATTAAGTAGAGAATACTTTGATTTTGTAATTTAAAATTTGAAATTTGGTTGAGAAATGGATTGTGTACGAATGATGTTATTGGATGCCTAATCGTGCCCTTTCTCTATATTTTAATTAAGCATTGGGCTAGGTCAATCCGAGATCTGACCTAGTAAACTTGGGTACAAGTGGTATATATGACCCGTACCCCAGCTTATGGGTTATCTCTTTGACTCGTATTGCCTGGTAACTTACCTGGGTTCTAGATTGTGTATGACTCTTGGTCACGACTCATAACCAAAGGCTACAACTAGTATCAAGATTCGTATTTATTCCAGAACTTATTTTTTGATTCTAATTGATATACCAGGACATTACGACTCTAACTCATGAGTTGTACCATCTAAATATGACTTATAAAGAGTCTGTATAATACCATTTTATCTTCTCTAGATTTTATCTGCCATTTTTTAGTCCTACACATTGAACAAACATGTTACCCTATAATTGAAATAAGTACAAAAACATGGGTTGCCTTCCATGCAGTGCTTGATTTATCATCACGGCATGACGTGGCTAAGTTGGATACTTAGATTTCACCAACTAGCCTCATGGGTTGCCTCTCATGCAGGGCTTGATTTAACGTCACAACACGACGCACTTGCCTTGATTACTCAGACTTCATCAAGGTCAATATCAGTTAGTTCCTTTACCTCTTCAATATTTCCCATATAATGCTTTACTCTGTGTCCGTTCACTTTTAATGGACTTTTGCCATCCTTTTTTATTTCTAATGCACCATAGGGATACACTCTTGTTACTGTGAATGGACCATGCCATCTTGACTTAAGCTTACCTGGAAACAAATGAAGACAAGAATAGTATAGCAAAACTTGGTCACACTTTTCAAATACCTTTTTCTTAATCTTCTAGTCATGATGTAACTTCATCTTCTACTTGTAAAGTTCTGAACTTTCATATGCCCAGAGATGAAATTTGTCCGACTCATTTATGCCATTCAACCTAGATTTGGTTGCATTTTTTCACTTTAAATTTAGTTTCTTCAATGCCCATAATGCATTATCCTTAACGTCAATTGGTAAATGGAAAGTTTTTCCATACACAAGCTGATAAGGGGACGCACCTGTGGGGGTTTCGTAAGTTATACGATAAGCCCATAATGCATCATCTAACGTTTGCACCCAATCAGTCCTATTGGTATTACATTCTTTGCCAATATGGATTTTATTTCTCTATTGGACACTTCGACTTGTCCACTAGTCTGTGGATAATAAGGTGTTTCCACCATATGATTCACCCCATATTTTTCAAGCAGACTCTTAAATAAATGATTTAAAAAATGTGACTCCCTACCACTAATAATAGCATGTGGCATACCAAATCGAGAAAAGATATTCTTTCTTAAAAATATTGTGATACTTCTTGATTCATTGTTAGGAAGTGCAGTTGCTTCCACCTACTTTGGCACATAATCAATAGCTACCAGTATATACTTCATGCCACATGAACTTACAAAAGGTCCTATGAAATCTATGCCGCACACATCAAACATTTTTAATTCTAAGATAGGGTTCATAGGTAGTTCATGTCTTCTAGCAATCGTACCTTATCATTGACATTGATCATAGGCAGCAATATAGTTATGAGAATTTGTGTATATGGTCGGCCAATAGTAGCCAAATTGTAGGATCTTATGAGTTGTGTGGGCCCCACAATGATGACCCCCAACTGGGGATGAATGACATACTACCAGTATGCTCATCATAACCACTTCAGTATGCATCTCTAAATGATTCCATCTGCACAAATTTTAAATAGATAAGGTTCATCATTGAAAAATTTTCTTACCTCGTGTCTAAACTTCTTTCTTTGCTGATATAAAAGATCTTCTAGGACTAGATCACTTAAATAAGTAATTTGCAAAATCTGCAAACCATGAAATTAAATCTTAGAAAGCTATCAATAGGCATTCATGTAGAAAACTGGCAGCAATCTTCAAACCCTTAGCAACCTTCTGCCTAGCTTCCTCCCCTAGACTAGACAAGTGATCCACAACTTGATTTTCTGTTTCTTTCATGTCCTTTACCTCGAAATCAAATTTTTGCAATAGCAGCACCCAATAGATAATCCTCAGCTTTGCATCTTTATTAGCCATTAAGTACCACAATGCAGCATTGTCTGTATGCACAATCACCTTTTATTGATCAACCTCTATGCCTCTCTTTGAAATTTTATGCCCAAGCACAATTCCTTCTTTGACCATGAAATGTCACTTTTCCCAATTAAGCACCAAGTTACATTCTTTACACCTTTGTAGGGCCTTTGTCAAGTGAATAAGGCAGTCATCAAAAGAATCACCAACAACTAAAAAATCATCCATAAAAACATCAATGGTGGCTTCGACCATATAATCATCCATAAAAACATCAATGGTGGCTTCGACCATATCAGAGAAAATAGACATCATAAATCTCTAAAAGGTGGCTGGAGTGTTGCCTAGCACAAATGCCATTTGTTCAAATGCAAAGGTCCCAGAAAGACATGTAAAAGTAGTCTTATCTTGGTCCTCAGGCGCAATAGTGATCTGATTATATCCTGAGTATCCATCAAGGAAACAATACGATTATCTGCCTGCTAACTGGTCCAGCATCTAATACATGAACGACATAGGAAAATGGTCCTTCTGAGTCCATGCATTCAAGTTCCTATAATCCATGCAAATTCTCCATCCTTTGACTATAATCATAGGCTCTAACTCATTTTTCTCATTAGACACCACACTTATTTCGCCCTTCTTCGGTACGCGTTGAACTGGACTAACCCACTTACTATTAAAAATGGGAAATACTACACCAGCATCTAACCACTTGATGATATTCTTATTTACCACCTTTTGCATAGTATGATTTAGTCGATACTGATATTTAATAGATGGAACACAATCTAGCTCAAGCTGAATTTTATGAGTACACAAACCAAGCGCGATACCTACAATATCTGCTATGGACCATCTAATGGACCTTTTGAAATTCTGCAATACTGATAATAATGCTTCGAACTCTAACTGGCTCAGATTAGCTGCAATGATAACTAGAAAAATGTTGTTGTCCCCTAAAAATACATATCATAAGTGGGAGGGAAGGGCCTTCAATTCTAACACTAGTGGTTACTCAATGGATGGGTGAGCAAGTGGAGTTGTTCTACTCTTTAAATCTAGATCCGGCTTATTTGGTGCATAATTATAACCATCACCATGCGTGCACTCACCAACTCCTCATACTCCTTGATACCTTCAGAGTCAAAATTCATAAGCACAACCGCAAGAGCTTTGGCACCTAACCTTTCTTCATAGGAACAATCGTATTAGAACCATAATCCCATAAAGTCACTGCATTAACATCATGGTATGAATCTGTCTCCTTGTCATCTACATCAATCACAGACACAAATCTCAATTAATCAGGCATTTTTATAGATTTGAAAATGATGAATGTCACTTGTTCATCATTGAGTCGTAGTATCAGATGTCTCTTTTCTAGACCAATCAGTGTCCTACCTGTACACAAAAATGGCCTTTCTAAGATAATGGGGACTTGAAATTGAACTTCACAGTATAATATAACAAAATCAATAGGAAATATAAAAGAAGATACTTTTACCAAAATATCATAAAGGATACCAACAGGCTTCTTTACTATCTTATCTGCCATTACTAGTCTGATGATCGTTGGTTTAGTAGCTCCCAACCCCAATTGCTTGAATACAGAAAAGGGTATGAGGTTGATTCCATCCCCTAAATCACGTATTCTCGAGTAAATTTGAAATTGTGAAAGCGCCAAGGTCTTTCTTCTTCTCAACCAAAGATCTAGTGACTAGAGCACTGTAATGATGAATATTTTCACAGGCTTATAACTGAATGGTCTCTTCTTGGTGATCAAATCTTTCATCAATTTTTCATATCCTAGCATCTACTACAGTGCCTCTACAAATGGTAAGTTGACAGTTAACACTTTTAACATAGAAAAAAATTTAGATACTTACCATCTTCTTATTTTTTTCTCAGTTTTTGCAGATAGGGAGGGTGTGGTCTTGGAATGGGTTTCAGAATAGGCTCTGTAGATTTTTTTCTCCTTTATTTTGTGTTTTGCTGCTCTCAACATCAATTGTCTCATCCTCACTCTTCAGTTTATTAGCTATGGGTACAAGTGGATTTATAGTAATCCTACCACTTTGAGTAGTAATGGCATGGCATTGACTATTGTTTCTAGGATTTACCACTATATTACTTGGAAGAGTGCCAGGATGTCTCTGGTTCACAGTGGCTGACATTTGACCAAATTTCTTCTCCAACTGCTTGATTGCCATAGCATGTGACTCAACTTTCTAGTTCAACCCTGACAGATCAGCTTTTATATCCTTCAAGTAGTTTTCTTGGCTTTCTTTCCCTTTGACCATCTTAGCAATAGTCCATCCATTCTGTACTCTGTATCTCGACTCCTTAATGGAATATATTTGTCACTCTTTTCCTTATAATTATCCTTATACCACCAATCACCATCTCTATTTCTACTTCTATCTCTATATTTATCATAAAATATAGTTCTGACCTTGATTCCATTGCCATTGAGCTCAAAACTTTTCCAATCTACGATCAAGATACTTTTTCTCTTCTTCAAATTCGATCTCGAATGGTTTAGAGGGTGACCCTTTTGACACTACTGCATTCACCTTCTCAACACTCATTGAAACAAATTATTTTATAAGTAACCCAATATCTGTGTGAAGTTGTGCAACCTTTTATACTACCATTTCATTCACTGCTCCATACATATTTGTTGCTCCAATAGAATAAGTACCACCATTATATTTTGAATCTCGAGTATCCAATCCTTTGTTGGTAACCACAATATCATCTAACATTTCCTATACGGCTTCCCAGTAAAGACGCATAAATTTTTCTCCTAAAATAGTATCTATCACAGCTCATGAGCTATTATTTAATGATTGATAGAAGATCTCAGACAAGTTAGATCCTCTAATTCTATGAATTGGTACCATGCTCAGCTTCTTCTTGAGTCAAAACCATGCCTCATACATAGACTCTGTAGGTAACTGTCCGAAATGGTAAATTTCATCCTTCAACTATAACATATGTGCAGGAGGGAAGAATATGCTCAAAAATTGTATCTTTAACTCATGCCAAGTAGTGATAGATCCTCTTAGAAGTTACCCCAGCCATAAAGATGCCTCTGCAGTTAAAGAAAATGGGAACAACCTCAATCTTAATGCTTCTTGTTTAACTTTTGGAATATTGTAGTTTTTTTATATCTCGAGAAAATTTGTAAGGTGCATATTTGTGTCATACTTTGAAGCTTCCAAAAATATACCCTTCAAATTTAGCAATTGGATCATAGCACTAGTGATATCAAACTTCACATAAGAGGCTAAAGGAGGTGGAACAATGTCTCTAGCCTTCGTTGGCTCAACATAACCCAGATCTTTATTGAATTTCTCAAATGGGTCTAAGTGTTGATATGCTGGAACAAATTGAGCCCTACCTCTCCAAACTCGATGATGAACAACCTATCCCAACTGTACCAATCCTTGTTTAGCTGCTGTCACCTCTACAGCTAATCTAGCTTCTCTGTTTCTCTATATTTTTGCTTCAATGGTAATTGTGTTTGTAGGTCTGCAATAACCAGTGGATCTAATGGGGCATGCAAGAGTTCTACATTTGGGTCCATATGTAGGGATCTTGTACCCCAGTATGAACTTGTCCTGAAATCCTTCTAGGTTTTTTAAGGATTCTTTCTGGATCTAGATCAAAAGAGAGTAAGGGATTGCCTCTACTCCTTGTACTTGACATACACTAGTGTATATCAAAATAGAAAAGTTAGAACCCATGAACTTCACCAGTTAAATTCTCTACTCAAACCATCCCGACAATGGAATGAAAATTTGATGTCTCCCAAAACTACACCTCCACTAGAAGTATAATGCAATCGATTGAAAATATAGTAACCCAACAAGGTTGGGGTCGATCCCACAGGGAAAACATGAATAGTTGCTTTCTTTGATGTAATCCACAAGCAGTATAAGAAAGTAAATGGGGGGAGGCTTTGTTAATAATTGTAAATAGTAAACAATTCTTGAGTGTTGTTGAGTTGAAATCAATATGAGATGAATACTAGGTATATGTTCCCCCTGGCTTCTCAACAGCATAAATTTCTCATTTTCAACCCAGCTATTCTATTTTTCTGCATGCAAAGACTACGAGATAGGTATTATCCCCTGCTTAGAAGATAAATTTCACCCATTTTAACTTGGTTATCGTATCAAGGTATCGCCTAATTTATCCTTGTTATGGTTTCAGTTATACCTGGTTATCATATCATTGTCTTAATTTTTTTTCCTAATCGCAAGCTTCTTAGTTATCGAATGGATGCAAATACAAGAAATCTCAAGATACTCCAACAACTTAAGGCTAATTATTGTGAAGAAGAATTAAGATACATGCAGAAAACCTAGACCAATTGAGTCTTACACTTCCTCTATGTAGCTAATTTGCCAAGGTTCCTACAACCCTATATAAGGAAATTAGCCACTCATATGTGTGCAAGAAACCATGATTGTCAATTAAGAACACATAAAATCAATTGCACAAGAATAAGATAAATAAACTCCAAAGTCTTTAATTGAATAAAACCCTCAAAACTCAAGAATAATTATAAAAGTATGTAATACTATGTAATCAATCATAAAAGAATATAACTATGTGTAACCCTAATAAAATATAAACCCTAGGGTATTTATAGTATCTCAAAATAACATAAAAATGTTATTAAAAATAGGAAATGTAAAGTTAAGTTGGAAGTCGGTATGACTCAGTCTTCACTCGTATCCTTAGTTTATAAGTCATACTCTGCCTTTTCATAACCCTTCCGGTGTCTAATCTTCACACGGCTTTAAATCTCTATTCAACTTACGACATTGGTTTATAAGTCATAACTATATATACGACTCGTGTCCTTGACCTGTAAACACTGAGGACTTTAGTTTTTCTGATCTTGAACACTGGTTTGTATACACATACCCATATGAGTCATGCTCAGGCTTCTGACTCGTATCCTTATAATACTTTAATTCTTGGATTGTCGCTTTGATTTTGTTATGGTTACGACTTTGGCATATGACTCATATCTTGGCTTACGACTTGGATAGATGAGTTATATTTTCCTCATACTTGGTTTCTTGATTTTTCTTTTGGTTCTGTTCCTCATATGATTTAGCATATGAATCATATCAAATGGTTATGAATCAAGGATAGACTCGTATACTAATTGGAGTTGGTTTTTTCTGGTTTTGTTCTTCTCTTTTTATTCAAATAATGTTATAAACCTATTTTACCTACAATTAACACCAAAGTGAATTATATCTAACAACACAACCTAAGTTGACGAATAAATTCATGATTGTAAGCATCAAAAGTGTTATGTTTCCACACCATATAAGAAATCGAAGAGATTTTTTCTATATCTAGAATTTAAACTGATTGCTTGATTGAGGAATGTAGCCATATGATATGTCCATATACGGTTGTTACTCATGTCTATATTAGGAATGTCTATGATCTATTATTTCTTTTGGTCTCGTAGAGATTGATACCTTACCAAATGTTCTTGTGGCCTTTTTCTTATTTTACATGGTTATGATTGATTTGATTTTTGGTGAATTTTGGGGCTGAGATTCTCCTTCTATTTTTTTCCCATTGTGATTAATTTACTTGGATGTCGTGGATCATGATTTGATGTTCTTCAATTCCTGATGTCCTTCCATTCTTGGCTCTTGTGATTGATTTACTTGGATGTCGTGGATCGTTACTTGATGTCCTTCCATTCCTAGAGTCTTCTTCCTATTACCTTCCAATATTAGAAGTCTTCAATATCCTATAAAGATAACCTTTTTAGTTTGTCATTATTAAAATGTAGACTTAGGAGGCTAATAATCTCCCCATTTTTGATAATGACAAATAAGAGGAAACATTAGTTGACTTCTCTGGGCTTCCCTATCTATCATCTTGCTCCTCCTGACTTGTACACGTATTTGTTGACTCTCTCTTTTCCTCCTAACTAGTAGGCAACTCTGATGTTCCTAATTTTTCCCCATTTGACATAATCAAAAAGAAACAACACACAGGAATCATATAGATAAAGAAATCAACACAGACATACAACAACGAGCAAAAAATTGAGATTGTTTTACAACTTATATGGCTAGGAAGTATGTGAGGGATTTGTGCATATTGTGACAGAATCATTTATAGGATTTTTTATGTATCAAAAATTACGTCAAAATACTGTCCAAAATAATGCTTAAAAATGCTAAGAATACCAAGCCCTTTTCTAAGGAAATAAAATTTTTCTTCTAGCAGGGGTTTTTTAAAAATATGTGCTAGTTTATTTTCTGAGCCAACAAATTTTAGAGTAAAATCACCATTCTCTACATGTTCTTGAATAAAATGATGCTTAATATCAATATGTTTTTCCATAGAATTGTGCACAATATACTTAGATATGCTAATAGCACTGGTGTTATCTCACATAATAGGAGCAGATTCAAAAGATAAATCAAGGTCAAGAAGTTGATGCATAATCCATAAGATTTGTGTATCACAACTTCTTACAGCTATGTATTAAGCTTCGGTAGTTAAAAGAGCAACGGAAGTTTTCTTCTTGCTATACCATGAGATAAGGGCATCACCAAGAATTTGACATATTCCACTAATGATCTTTCTATTATTCTTATATCCTGCAAAATCAACATATGAATAACCAATTAAATTAAAATACGAGGAGCAGGAATACCATAGTCCAATGTCTTGAGTTTCTATTAGATGTTGGATGATTATTTGATGACAGTAAGATGAGACTACTCAGGACTAGACTGAAATCTGGCATATTTACACACATTAAACATAATGTTTGGTCGATTTGCGGTCAAGAAGTGTATAGATCCGATTATCCCCTAGTAAAACTTTTCATCAATGTCTTTTCCAGATAAGTCTGAAGCAATACTTATGGATTGCATTATTGGTTTTCCGTAGACCTTTTCTTTTTCTATACCAAACTTTTTGATGAGTTCTTTCATTTACTTGACTTGGTTGATGAAAGTGCCTTTGGGAGTTTGTTTGATTTGTAATTCCAGAAAGAATATGAGCTCATCATACGACTTATTTTGATTTCTCCTTTTATCAAATTAGCAAAATTCTCACACATAGAGATACTAGAACTACCAAAATGATATCATCAAAGTAATTTTGCATAATTAAAAGATTTGAATCAAGATTTTGTATGAACAGTGTTGCATCAACTTTACCCCTTTGAAAATTTTTATTTAGTAAAAAAATATACTCAATCTCCATTCCAAGATTTTCTATCTTATTTGAGGCCGTAGAGTGCTTTTGACAATTTGAAAACATGATTTGGATTTGATGGATCTTCAAATTCGGGGGGTTATTTTACAAAAACTTCCTCATAAATAAAGCCATTTGAGAAAACAATTTTTACGTCCATTTGATATAACTTAAAACATTTGAACCCGACAAAAGCTAATAAAATTTGTATTGACTCTAACCTTGCCACGGGGGCAAAGGTCTCATCATAATCAATACCTTCCTACTGGGAGTAGCCGTGAGCTACAATTCCGGCTTTAAATCTGATAACTTTACCTTATTCATTTAATTTATTTCTATAGACCCATCTGGTTCCAATTAATGAGCAGTTTCTTGTTTTTTTTACTAGAGTTCAAACTTGATTTCATACAAACTAGTCCAGTTCTTCCTTCATAGCTCAACCCATGATTCATCTTTGAGGGCCTCATTGGTTTTCTAGGGTTTAATTTGAGAAACAAGGGCAACAGTTGCTTGTCTCCTCAATGATGCTCTTATTTGCACTCTATATTCTAGATTTTTGATGATGAGTTTAGTTAGATGACTAGCATTATGCTTCCATTCTCTTAGAACACTTCACTTAAATTTTTCTTCTTTAGGAGTCGACTCTTGGGAGGGCGTGGTTGACTTATCTTATGATAGATCAGAGATTGTGTTGTTACTTTTCTCAAATTGTAGATTAACAACCTATTCTTTATCTACTCTCAAACTCGTAGAGAAGTGATTAGATTCATAAAATACAATATGCATAGATTCCTCAACGCATAAAGTTCTATTATTAAAGGCCCTGTAGGCACGACTGGTTGGAGAGTATCCAAGAAAAATACCTTCGTCGCTTTGAGGATCAAATTTTCCCAAGCTATTCTTACCATTGTTGTGAATAAAATATTTGCAACCAAAAGGATAGAAATAAATGATGTTGGGCTTCTTTCCTCTCCAAAGTTCATAAGGTGTCTCTTTAGGATAGGTCAGATTAGGCACCTATTAATGATGTGACATGTGTTGCTTACTTCTTCTGCCCAGAAATGATCTGGAAGATTATGTTCTAACAATATTATCCTAGCATTTTCTTGGAGAGACCGATTCTTCCACTCCACTACACCATTTTGTTATAGGACTGAGATGAAGAGAAGTTTTGAGAGAATTTATTCTGAGTATAATACTCCTCAAATGCCTTGTTTTCAAATTCTCCTTTTTGATCACTAGGAACATAAGTGATGAGGTGTCCGACTTCTCTCTATACCTTTCTATAAAAAATCTCAAAATTTATGAAAGCTCCATGTTTTTGAGCAAGGAACATTACCCAAGTAAAACGTGAATAATCATCAACTATGATAAAAACATATCTCTTTCCACTAATGCTTTTGGTTTAGTGGGGCCAAACAGGTCTATGTAGATTTTTTGAAGAGGTTTGGTAGTGGAGACAATGTCTTTGACTTTGAATGATGTCTGGGTCTGCTTACCTAATTAGAAGGCATCACAGATGTGATCCTTTCCAAACTTGAGTTCTGGCAGACCTTTTACCAATTTGAGTTTGGACAACTTCTTAATGATATGCACACTAGCATGGTCGAGCTTTCTGTGCCACAATCAAGTATCATTGGATTGCACAGTGATGATAGTTAAGGTAATAAAAGTAGAACTATTTAAAATATAAATGTTGTCAATGCATTCATCGATGAGAGAGATCTCTCTTTTATAGTTTTTGATTGAGCAATTTGCATCTTTGAAAAGTACTTCGAATCTAGGATCACAAAGCTGACTGATATTGAGAAGTTTATGTTTGAGGCCATCTACTAGATATACTTTTGTGAATTCTCTAGATGAGCTGAGTTTTACTGGGCCAACTATGATGATGTTGCCTCTAGCATTGTCACTGAACCTTTTTGATCCTCCATCTATTTTCTCTAGAGCAGAAAAAATTCCTTTATTTTCGGTCATGTGTCTAGAAAATCCATTATCAATGACCCACATTCCTTTCTTATAGCTTTTACAGACCTATTTTTGGAACATAAGAAGATCAATTTTGTTTAGGTGCCCAAGTAGTCTTGGGTTTTTGTTTGTTAGATGTGCTTCCTTTGGGCCTCCAAACCCATGCACTTTTAGGATTATGTCTGTAGCTATTCAATTTATGCCTTTTCTATCTATATGTACAATAGACAGGTCCTCGAGAAGAAAAAGAGATCTTAGCTTATTTAAATAATTCTGGTGAGGGACTTGATTTATTTTGAAAAGGGTTGGATCTTCACAAAACTGTGACTAGGAGTTTTCTTAATACTGTTTAGCTTTATTTTACATCATCAAGCTCTTCATAAAGTAAGCCAATTTCAATTTAACATGCTTTAATTTCTATTTGATGACTTCTTTTTCCTCCTCAAGTTATTTTAAATTTGGCATCGCAAATTTTCTTCTCTTGAGCAAGTTTTTTATATTCATCTATAACTTTTTGAAGCTCGTCTGTTATCAAATCTAACTTAGATTCAAGAATATTATAGTTGTGACAATCATGTATTCTTACCTTACTAGATTCACCTTTTTACCATGAAGTACATATTGGCGGCTTCTACTTCTTCTTTGGTTTTATCATTATCACTCCAGGCTCCAAAGTTTTGATTTTTTAGATAATCTTCTCCTTAACTCAGGATAGTTTTGTTTAACTTGACCAGGCCTCCTACAGTAATAACAACGATCATCAATTTTAGTGGAATCATTATTCTTAGCTCCTTGGGATCTTTCCTATCTCTGTCTCATGATTTTTCTTACTTCATAATTTATAAGAGCCATTCCTTCACTATTAGCATCTTCTAGAATGCCCACTTCGGTTGGAGCAACATTGGAGACTATTGGCTTTTTATTTTTCTCCTTGTGGTACTTATTAATATAATTTTTCTCATATGCAATAAGGTTACCTCGTAGTTTGTTATATGTCATATTGTGTAGATATTCGTCTTTCAGAATAGCAACCTTAGTTTCCCAAATCTTTGGGAGACCTTGGACCAGCTTCTGGACTTGCAGGCTCTATGGATAGATCATCCCCAGTGATTTTCAGTTCGCATATGATCTTACTAAATCTGGCAAACATTGTTTCAATGTCCTTATTCTCTTCCATTTTGAACAGCTCATATTCATTAACTAGGGAAACAATTTTTGACTTCTTGACTTTGGTGGTTCCTTCATAAGTTACCTCCAATTCGTCCCACATTTCTTTTGCAATCTCACAGATTGATATCTTGTCGTATTCCTCTCCAATAACTACATAAAGAAGTAAACTTATAGCACGTACAGTAGTTTGAATTACCTCTTGTTGTTTCTTGGTGACCTCGAAGCTTTCAAGGTCTTTTATGTCAGAACTATTGGATTTTTTGTCTTTGTCCTTTAGGTTCTGTTTAATTCTTGGAATCAGCTTTGGGCCATTCTTGATGACAACCCATGCTTGGAAGTCATTTAATTAGTTAAATATTTTGAACCCATTTTTACAATAGGGGTAATGTTGTCCATTAAAGTATGGTAATCTTGTGGAGGAGTGCCCATCCTAGAGAAGAACACCGTGGATTTGATAATTTGCCATTGGATTTTTACTCACTTGAATTTAATCAACATTGTTGGTGAGACCTTCTCTGATACCAATTGAAATTCAAGAGGGGGTGAATTGAAAATTTTTTGTGAGTCGTCTGCTAGCTCCTCACAGTGGACTCGCCAACAGATCAGTACACTTCACAAAATAGATTAGACTTAAAAAAATTAAGAAAATAAATAATAGGACGTAAATTAAAGACACAAATATTTATCCTAGTTCGGAACACCAATGTGGTGCCACTTCCAGTCCTTTTGGATTTCAACGTTTTCTTACATTTTTCAATATTGGCTTCAAGTACAATGATAAGAAACAAGTTCTAAAGACTTATTTTACTCTTCGAATCTTATGACACTACTTTAGTTTATATCACAAAGTTTACTCGATCATATTCTTTATATAATAATTATAAGCTAAAGATTACAAAGCCTTATGAGGCTAAGATTGAGACGCTTTCAGTTTTTCTTTTTGAAGTTGTGCAACCCATGTCCATCTTCATTCTTCCTCTTTTATAGTCTTCGGTTGCTACTCTTCATAAGGAAAACCAAGAGGCTTTATCCAAATCAAGGATTTGAATTGATTTCTTGATTGAGAAACGTAGTCGTATAATATGTCTATGCATTGTTGTTACTCACGTCCATATCAGATATATCTGTGATCTATTGTTTCTTTTGGTCTCATAGAGAATGATTCCTTTCCAAATACGTTTGTGACCTTTTTCTTCTTTTACTTGATCATGATTTATCTAATTTTCATGACTTTTGGGAATGAAATTCTCCTTTAATTTGTTCTCATTGTGATTGATTTACTTAGAGTCTGTGGATCGTGACTTGATGTCCTTCCATTTTTGATGTCTTTCTATTCCTGGAGCTAATGATAGATTTACTTGGATGTCGTGGATCGTGACTTGATGTCCTTCCATTCCTAGAGCCGACTTCCTTTATATTTCCAATATTAGTAGTCTTCAATATCCTGTAAAGATATGTTTGTTAGCTTTTCATTATTAATCCATTCCTAGAGCCGACTTCCTTTATATTTCCAATATTAGTAGTCTTCAATATCCTGTAAAGATATATTTGTTAGCTTCTCATTATTAAAACATAAACTTAAGAGGCTAACACCATTGACTTGGACCTAGTTTTTTGAGTTTCTTATAAAGAGGTTTGTTCCCTATAGCTTGAGGGACAAGTTGCAGTTGATTTTGATAATTTGGATAATGGCTCCATTACTTTTGCTGTGTATGAGGCTCATTTTTATGCCTTGTTTAGGTATGCAGTAACAAGTGTCACTTTAGAATCTAAGAGGATCAAAGAGGGTTTAAGTGTTTGATTATGTCTTATTAGTTGGTAATAACTCAGTTAGTAGTTACAGGTATCTCCTTATAAATATTGTGTATTGTGTCAAGATGATTGAGATTATTCTCTAGGGTACTCAGAGCGGTGGTTGTTAAAGGGTACACTGACAGGGAAGTTAGAGCTAGTTTTAGAGGTTCTCATAATTACCATGGTAGACTAATTCAGGAAGCTTTGCAGAGTTCAATAAGTGGTGTTGCCGGTTCTAAGGTTTTGAGTGGTTAAGGATTAGGTCGTGCAGGCCTAGGGTCTTATTTTGGTTTATTAGGTTATAGAGGTTATTTTTGTTCTTCTAGAACCTTATAACATGATTCATCTAGTAGGGAATGTTTTATGTATGATAAGTTTGGACATTTAGTAAGGGATTATTCTTGAAGTGTGATGAGTTCTTCTCAATAAGGTTCTCAGCTTCAACTTTGTCGTACACTAGTGTTAGTGGTCAGAAAGCTATATAGGGTAGTAAAGGTAGATCTGCTGGTACCAAAGGTAGAGCTTAGGGATCTTGTAGTAGTTGATGAGGAGTTTCTCAATTTAGTAACAGGGGTGATTAATATTATGCCATTTTTGGGAGACCTAAGGTATAAGCCTTCAATGTTATGATTAAAGTTTTTTTCTATATTATTTGACCCTGAGTCTATATTCTCTTATGTTTCTTCTTAGTTTCTACTAGTATGGATGCTATGTGTGAGTTCTTTGCCATGACCATTCATTTTTATATCGCCTATATGATTCTTTAGTGGTGGATCAGGTATATCAATCATATGTAGTGACCTTTGTGGGGTGTAAGACTTGAGCAGACTTTATTATCCTTAACATGGTTGATTTTGATATCATATTGGGTATGGATTGGTTGTTTTCTTATCATATAATTATGGATTATTTTACCAAGATTGTAAACTTAGTTATTCTGAGTGTACCAAGGTTAGAGTGAAAATGTAATCCTAGTTTGTATCAAAAGGGGGTTATATCTTTCTTTGTGCTCGTTGCATAGTAGAGAAGGAGTAACTTTCTTATTTGTCTTATGTATGTAATGCCTATGTTGATTTACGACCTCTCTTGGATTCTTTGAGAGTTGTTAGAGGGTTCATAGATGTGTTTTCTATAGACCAAGATAATATCCTTCTATAATAAGGATATTAATTTTGCTATTGATATTATGCAGCGCTCTATGCTTATTTTTGTTCCTTCTTATAAGATGGCCTTAGTGGAGTTTGAGGAATTGCAAGAAAAATTATAAAAAAATTTGAGTAAGGATTTTATTAGACTATGATATCTCCTGGGGATTCTCCTATCTTGTTTGTGAATAACAAATATGGATCCATGCATATGTACATTGATTATTGGCAATTGAACCAACTGACTTTCAATAACAAGTATCCTCTTTCTCATATCGATGATTTGTTTGATCAGCTTCAAGGTACTCTATCATTTTCTAAGATCGGCTAGAGATCTAGATATCATCAATTGTGGATTAGATATTTATATATTTTGAATGTAGTGTTTTAGATGTGTTATGGTTCCTATGAGTTCTTAGCTATGTCATTTGGGTTAACTAATGGCCTAGCGGTGTTTCGAGAGTTGATGAACATAGTATTTTAACCTTACCTTGATTATTTTATTATTGTGTTCATCAAAGATATCTTAGCTTATTCAAAGAATGAGGTTGAGTGTGTAATACATTTGAGGGTCGTACTTCAAAGGTAAAGAGATGAGCAATTGTATGCCAAGTTCTCAAAGTGCGAGTTTGGTTTGATCTTATATATTTCTTAGGTTATGTAGTAACCACGGATGACTATACAAGCATGGTTATCCTGGGGAATATTAAAAGGGGATCCTGCATATGGATGATAGCTTGGAGCCAGAGGAAGCCATGGAATAACAAATACACAAGGTTATGAGCAATCAAGATGCCATTTGCGCAATAAAGAAAGGCGTTTGTGGGTTATTTACCAAATATTGCCTTTTTGGATTTTTTTTGTTATAGGCTATTTGTTAAAGGGCAAGGACTATACATAGTTGCCTTAACCATTTTTTTACGGAGTTGTTTTGAATATAGACAATTTTTGAGAAATTATATTTTCTTAGTAAATTCCCTTAACCAAATTAGTAAAGTATTTAGCGTAGTTACTTGGTTAATTAATGTTAATCTTGGAGTTTCTTGTAAATTTTTGGCTTAATTAATCAAAGAATTACGCATGTGGTTCTTGTTTCATTGATTGTTAAAGCTAGGGTTTGTGTTTGAGTGTTGAAATCAATTGGGAAGTGAAGGTATCAAGTCACTTATATCCTATAATTTAAATAATTGAATATTAAACAACAAATCCTTTTTTGCCTTTTTCTTTTTGTCTTCTCTCTTTGAATGTTATCATTTCAGCATCAAGATCTAAGTTTAAGGTTTGTTTCGACAAGTCTTAATCTTGGGATTTTGATCTTTTTAAAAATTAAAAAAACAAAAATCCTAAAAAATCTATAGTTTTTTGTTTTGATTTGTTGTTTTTGATAATAGATCTTTATTCTCTAGTGTTATTTGAGAAGAAATCCAAATATTTCATTCAATTTTGAGTTGTTGGGAAGATTCTAACATTAAAGGAGTGTGAAGGTTTAAAAATTGAAATAGGTCTTGAAGATTTTGGATAATTGAGTTTTCTTGAATAGACATGATTTCAAGTTACCCTAGGTTAGGGCATTAATTGGGTTTAATTTCAATTGTTTGCTTAGATCGAGTGATTAGGATGGACTCCCTAATTGCTTGTGTTATCTTATTTGCTTGACTGATCCTTGAGTTATCATTTTGCGAATTTAATTTGCTTTTTCATGCATTTAGGTGAGTTCTCTTTCTCTCTTAGTTTAGTTGTTGTTCAATTAAGACTTTCTTTCTTCACTTCTCATCTCTTATTTGTTAACTATCCCTTAATTTTGTTGTTTAATTCTATATTTTTTATATCAATTCTAGTTGTCCAATTAGGATCGTTATCAGATGGTATCATGGTCTATCTATCCAAGGTGGTGTGATGCATGATTGGGATAGACCTACTTTTCCTATTAAGATTTGAAGTTTTATATAGTTAGTGTGCTATTATCAATTATATGTGTAGAGATTGTCTTAGACTGTAGCTTCTTTGACTAAGCTGACTCAAAAAAAGGTTTTTTTAGTAATCGAGTGATTGAGAGAGGTGCTTTTAAAAGCTTAAGGAGTTGTTGACTTTATCCTTGTCTTGTCTTTTCTTGAGGAGGGTGTGGGTTTCACTGTATTTGTGATGCATCTAGAGTAGGCTTGGGTGGTGTATTGATGAAAAAGGGTAAGATGATAACTTATGCTTATGGATAGTTGAAGAATCTTGAGAAGTACTATCCTACCCATGATTTGAAGTTAGCCGCAGTTGTGTTTGTCTTAAAATTATGGTATCACTATTTATATAGAGTTCATTATGAGATTTTATCCCGTTATCACAACCTTTAGTCCTTCTTCACTTAATGAGATCTTAATATGAGACAGCACTGATGGTTAAAGTTGTTGAAATATTTTGATCTCACTATTTTTTATCATTCGAGTAGGCTAATAGGGTAGCAGATGGCTAGAGTCAAAAGGAGGTAAGTATGGGAAGTTTGTATTTTCTTTTAATGGAGGAGCGATCTTTAGCCTCAAATGTTCACTGTTTGGACAACTAGCTGGTTTGACTTGATATTTCAGCACTTGGGTGTGCTTTTGCGTATTTGAGGCTAGATCTTCATTGACTGGGCATATTTTCAGCTCAATAGTTTTGTATTGAGATATTGAGAGTGATTTATGATAAATTATTGAGTGGTAAGGTATAGTTGACATCGACGGTGTTTTAAGGATTGGTGGTCGGGTTGTGCAATAAGAGTTGGTGGTTGGATTAGACTAATCTTAGAAGAGACTTATAATAGAGGTATTTTATTCACTTAAGAGCAGCTAAGATGTACAATCATTTAAAGCAACACTATTGGTGGCGTTAGATAAAGAAAGACATGGTAGAGTTTGTGTCCACATGTTTGAAATGTCAACAAGTGAAGTATGAGCATTCGCGACTGGGTGGTACAATGAAGAAGATGAATGTTCTAGAGTAGAAATGGTGGCAGATCACTATGGGCTTTGTGATTGATCTACCCCCTACTTTAGGGAAGTTTGATTTCATTTGAGTGATTTGGGATACATTAACTAAATCAACACACTTTGCACTTGCGAAGGTGAATTATAATGCAGAGAAGTTGGCCAAGATCAACACTCGAGATATTGTTCAGTTGTATGGTGTGCTTATCTTCATTATTTCTGATAGAGGTATGCAATTTACCTTAATTTTTTAAAGTTTAATGTAGAGTGAGTTGGGTACTCAAATTTAGATAAGCACATCTATTCACCCTCATATGGATGGCCTGTTGGAGTGGACCATTCAGGTGTTATAAGATATGCTTCGAGTATTTATTATGGATTTTGGTTATCATTAGGACCAGTTTTTCCCTTAGCAAAGTTCACTATAATAATAGTTTCCATTCCAGCATTTTGATGGTGACTTTTAAGGCTCAGTATAGGGGAAGGTGTCGATTCTTATTAGATGTTTTGATTTATTTAAGTCTAGGCCTTCGGGCACGGACTTGTTGAGAGACTTGATAGATCTCTAAGATTGATTCAATAGAGACTTGTGGCTGCATAGAGTTGGTATATGAGTTATGTTGATCGAAGAGTTTATGATTTAGAGTTCATGCATGGTGAGTGGGTTTTGTTAAAGATATTACCCATAAAAGGTGCAATGAGATTTGAAAGAAAATGAGCTTAGTCCCAAGATTATTTGGCCTTTTTGAGATTTTTAAGAAGTTTGGAGATGTGGCCTATAGGTTGGCTCTACCTTTAAACCTGTCAGTGGTTCATACAGTATTCCAAGGTTTGATGTTCAAGTGATATTGTTTGACAATTCTCAAGTGGTCCAGTGGGGTATAGTTGCATTACACTATGATTTGTCCTTTGAGAAGGAGCATATCGAATTTTTATAGGCAGAGTAGAAAGTTGAGATCTAAGAATATTGATTCTGGTAAATTTCAATGAGGACATCGCCCGATTAAGGAGGCTACGGAGGGGAGTTCATTATGTAAAGTTGATACCCCCAGCTCTTTATTGATTCAGCTACTTTCTTAGCTTTTATGTTTGAGGAAGAACGTGTGTCTTAGTGATGGATAATGTAACAACCCTTATTGTGATTTTTAGCTTTATGTATTTCAACTAGTTTTTCCTTTCCTATAGTTGTTTTATATTATTTATGAGTTGTGGAGATGGTCAACATGATCCCCGGAGAATTCAAGGGTGATTCATTAGAGTTTGAGGTGTTAAGTAGCCTTTAAAGTGAGACCTTTGACTTTGCTCAATATTTTGTGATCCACGTGCCAGAATGTGATTCTATTAGTTCTATTAAATCCAAAAGTTTATTTTGGATTAGTAGTGTGGTTGGTTCCCATTCTGAATCTTTATTTTGAGTTTGGGCATTTGGATGAGAAACTAGTTATTTTAGCCTATGGTAGTTCTCAGGGGATAACTTGTTGAAAATTACCCCTTAAGATAAATTTGACAATTTCATAAAGTCAAAAATATTGAAATTAGCTTAGTAGCATTATTTTTTATTTCTATAAGGCCCTAAATGAATCACGGGGTTTCATTTTCCTTAGTTGAACTATTGTTATCTGGTGCAAGCATTTTTCCTTCTTCGTATTTGTGTGGGTCCCCTTGCATTTATGGGGAAGGATTCTCTTGGCCATTACAAGTATGAGGTGGTAGTCTTATTCACAAAGAGTAATTGGGGTTAGATAAGTTTAATTGGTCTTACATTCTTGATCGATCCATCGCATTTGCGGTAGGTCCAGGCCACTAGCCTTTTCAATCAGAAGGGGTTGACCGCATTCGTGAGTCATTGCTCACATAATAGTAGCTAAACACCATCTTCGCGATTCCAACTCTATTTCACCATATTTGGATCTTTAGACTTTGGAAAAAGACATTTCAAAAGGGATTTTCATCAAACTTACTTGAGTAAACTTCTAATTCTATCACTACCCATCTATTTTACCTTTCAAAAATAGCAAAACTTGGATATTAAACTTAGAATTTTGGGATTTTACTCGGTAAAGTAAGAAAATGGTTTTCAATGATTTTAAGCTTGATTTTAACTAGTTTTAAGGGGTTTTCATATTTAGAAGTCTTAAAGATTGGGTAATGTGATTCTTTATGGAAATCTTAGTTTTACCTTTTTATTTTTTTAGAGTCGACTTTTGAAGTGATTTTTGACCTGAAACAAATCATTCTAATATGGGTATAGACAAACTTCTTTTGACATATAGATTATATTTTTGATAGAATAGGTTTGTTTTGAGGCTGTACAAAAGGTAAAGGCTTCTTATTGACGGGTCCAGGCTTGGGTTTTGACTTTTAAAGAAAGTTATGACTTAACTTTCTTCAGATCGGGCTCGGTAGTCAATCATTCATGTAAAGTATGCTATGAGTGGAACATTTTATCTTGATATTCTTCTTTTGAAATCATTAAATTATCATGTTTCCTATATGGGAGTTCATGTTAACCTTGTTATTGACTTGAGAGATTATTATAATTATGATGCATATGGTGGGGTTGGTATTGGTTTTGCTTGAGCATTACTTGCCTCTATTATTATAGCGATGCCTGACCTAGGGATTGGATTGATATTATTGATGTCTTACATGACTCTTTATTCGTGTGTTTCCATGCAATGGTCTATTTCATGATCTATTAGGATTTAAAGAAACTTGAGCTCATTAATACCATTATTAATTTGCTTCTTTATATGATGTTGAATAGGTTATGAGAATGTACATTCATTAATCTATATTCATGGAATTGTTGCCACTAGAAAATACTCTTTTTGTAATAAATGAGAAACCTTATAAAACACTATAATTGAGTAATGTGTAGACAAGGTTGATTGATGAGATTGTGATAGTATATGAGTTGAGAACCCCCTGGGGTTCTCTCCTGGAAGCCTATGCTCGGAAGGTGAATATGGCGAGATATAGACTTTCTATGTTTATCATATCATTGCATTGAATCACTTACATTTTTCTTATGTGTTTGTTATCATGTAATTTAGTCTTTTTATATATTTGTGTGTAGTTACTCTTATATTTTTATGGTAGTTGTATTATTTATATTGTCGGGAGCTGTATGACTTGAGCTTCTATTTGGAACTTTCTGTATGTAGGTGGATGTTGTTCATAGTATCATTTATATGTTTAGTTTTCTACTTTGATTGGTCGGCCTATGATGCCTCTTAAATACTAGTGGACCATACTTACTCCTACTTTCTATACATGTTTCGTATAGATCCCGGATATAGTGCGACCCATGGAACCTGAGTTCATACTGATTGAAAGTAGTCAGAATACTGGTGAGCTCCTCATCCAGAGAATGTTGCAAACTTCTACCTTATCATTCTCTTGTCTTTATTTTATATCTTTAGATAGGGTTTTATGTATTCTTATACACTTTGTCAGTTTTACAATGCTCTTTACTCATGATACTAGATTTTGGGATTTGAGCTGTATACATTTCTAATTTTAGAGTTATTTTATATATTTGGCTAAAAAGTATTGTATTTGATTATTATTTATCTTCTTGTTTGCATTTTGTATCTCTTGAGGAGTTAGGCTTGTCTACCAAGATGGAATGGAGTAGGTGTCACTGTCATGACTTACAAAAAAATAAGGATCATGATGGCACTTGTCGTAGCAAACCTTGATAAGTAAGTCTATCACCCAAACTGATATAAAATAAGAAACTCAATACCAAACAAAGGCAAGACTCCTAGAACGGAGTCAAACCACATATATATACTAAAAGCAGAAATATAATCAAGATACCAAGCAATCCCAAAACCTAGTGTCACAGTGTAAGAACTAACTAGTACAACTCGAAGTCAAAAATTCATAAGATATACAAACAGGAATAGTACTCTGTCTCAGAATACAAGACATAGTCTAGATAAGAAAAGGAAGAAGCCAACTCTAGATGCATACATCAACCGCTACCTAGAATGGTCTCCAAAAATCACCTGAATCAACTATCTGTGTGACGCACTTGTACTCATTAGGTATCATAGGCCGACTGAGTAAAGCAGAAAATAAAGCATATATACACAAACTATAGACATATTACCTGCAATAAGAAAATGTCCCAAATAGTAGCCCACACTATCTGAACTAACAGTTCTACTATAAACACATAAAACAACTACAGATAAGTGTTTGTAGCCTCCAAAACATCCATTTTAATGGATTAAATACTCTAAATACTCTCTCAAGCTCATCTTTGAAGAATTGGAGGCTAGGGTTTCAAGAGTGGTTTTCAAGAGGCAAGGGGGAATCAATATTCTTAGTGATTAATCTTGTTTAAGTCATGTAACTCTTCCCCTTGCTAAGTAACTCTAAATCCATGTATTTCACACTTGGATTAGTAAGTGTACATGGTAGTTTTAAAATCAACTGTAAAGGGTTTTGTTGCCTAATGATGAATAATGATGAATCTTGCTTAGACTTATGTTTATACATGTTATTAACGCTAGTTTGCACACGTGAATGCTTGTTGTATGTGGTTTAACTTTTCAGTGTTGAGTAACCCTATTCTTGATGATTTCAACAATGAAATTAGCCTTGGCAAATACATGTATGCAAGGTGGTTGTGAAAATGTCTAAGTGAGATGTCTAGTAACATGATGATGATGCTTTGAACTAGGAAAATGGCCTAATATGTATGAATGTTTGATAAATGATACTGTGAAGATAAAATTATCCATGTATTGTGTAATTAATGACCTTAATGGATTGATAAACGAGAAGGGGGTTAAAGTCCCTAACACAAAAATGTACTTGAATTGTGTGTTGAACTGAATTGTGCTATAGAATTTCTAATGAAGTATGAATAACTTGTAAGGGTATTAAGGACCATAGTTTAAATTGTATGATGAGTTGAATTAAGGCATTGGCCTATTAAAATAGTTGAGCAATGAAGGCTCCCACAAGGACTATGTGGTTATGTATGGTTTTAAATTGGATAAATAGGTTAAAGTCCTTATGTATGGAATTAAATATATGTGGATAGATGGACTAAGGTTTAGAGTCCCAGTATCGACTAATGATAGTTGTGACAGCTTGAAGTAAGAGTCCCTTGCCTAATGAAATTGCTAGTGGTTAAGGTCTGTTCCATAATGAGATCTTATAAGGTGGAAGTTTCTCGCTAAATAAATTAGCTTAGGGTTAGAGTCCCCTATCTAATATGGCATGAGGTTAGATTCCCTTGCCTAATATGTGAGCATGTGGTTAGATTCCCTTGCTCGACCGAATATGTGTGAGAGGTTAGAGTCCCTCACTTATATGAATGTGTGTAAGTGGTTAGAGTCACTCACCTAAATGGATGTATATATGGTTAGAGTCCCTTACTTGATGATATGTGAATATGGTTAAAGTCCTACGTAATGAGAAATGCTTGAATCTATAAGTATGGAAGTTTGGAGTCTTCTATTGCATGTATGATGAGTAAGTTCTTCCAAACTGTTGATAAGACTTTCCCCTTGGTTAGTATGTGACATGTCTATATGTATAGATAAGGTTATGAATGTTATTGTATATGATATATATATTTCTAGTCATTAAATTATGATGCTATTTTATCCTTATCCTTGAGTTACATTCTAGCGTTCAAACCGCTAACTATCTCCAAACGCTATGTCCACATGTGACATAGGGGCTGGAGCATCTTCTTCTCTTCCTGCACAGTGATTTGATGATCAAAGCGGTTCATGCATTAACTTTGGAGTGTTGAGCTTCCTTTCTGTGGAAGACATTCATCCTTTGTCTCCTATCTTTAGACTTAGTCTTATATTGACTTGGTTTAGCTATTGTCGGTGGGTTGTCCCGACATTTTTATTTCTAAAATTTGGTTTGTATAGAGGTATTATGGATGACTGTGGACTTGGGGATATTGGTTAGTTGATAAATCTAATGAATTTCTTAGACTTTTTTATGTTATAACTTAGAGTATGTTTTTCGCTATATCATTATATAGTCGGGATTCACTCGACTGATGTGATTGATGTGATGATTGTGATGGGTTATCGGGACGACCTCTGGTTCATGTAGGCTTGAGCTGCCCCTATGACATGGGCCATTTTAAGGCACGTCAAGTAGGTGTCAGGGCCTAGGTTTATAGTCAATTGGGTGTCTAGAATACTGTGTCGAGTAGAGTCTCTTTTTTGGGTGTAAAGCATTCCATACTTATAAAAGAGGAGCTATGAGACATTTTAGGAAATATTTCCCTTTCTTTTGTTTCAGTCTCAAGCTATTGAGTCTAAGTTCTTGGATTCCTCTAGTTTCTATTTTCTATCTTTCAGCTCACGCCTCTAAGGAAATCTGAGACTTAGGCAAACCCTTCTAAGGTCCCTATGGACGAAGCTCATCCAACTTCTGGAGTTTGGACCCAGGCTAGGATTGCGACATTTGACCATATTCATAGGGTTCCACCTATCCACAGCAACCCCGACTATAAGAGTGGCCCTCCTATCCCATCACCTCAAAGGGATGCTACTAATGTCGAGTTCCGTCATTCTATCAACCTCTTGACACAATTGGTAGAATCTTAAGAATATTATCGTGCTCCGGCTACCGTTTCTTCTGAGTCCATAAGAATTAGCCAATTTATGAGGTTGAGCCCTTCAGTGGTCTCTAATATAAAGATTGAGAAAGATCCTTAAGGCTTTATTGATGAAATAGAGAAGATCTTCCAAATCATGCATGCTTCGAATATTGAGGTCATTGAGTTTTCTTCCTACCAATTGAAAGATATAGCATACCAATGGTATGAGAGTTGAAAGTTGTCTAGAGGTATGGATGCTAGTTTTTCCCTATGGAGGACTTCTCTAAGGATTTCTTAGACTACTTCTTTCCTCAAGAGTTGAGGAAGGAAAAAGTGGAAGAGTTTGTGAACTTAAAGCAAGGGAGGATATCTGTTAAAGAGTATGCCTTGAAATTCTATCAATTGCCATGATATACTCCTGAGATGGTCCTAGCATGAGGGCTAGAATGCATAAGTTTGTTTTAGGATTGTCCCGTGAGTTAGTTCTTGAGAGCAAGGAAGCCTTGTTGATTTAAAACATGTATATTCCTACGTTGATGTGTATTTGCAACAAGTGGAAGAAGAGAAAAAGAAGCAAGTTGGGCTTAGTGAAAGGCAAGGAAAGAAATTTAGGCCTTTTGAGAATAGTAGTGGTGATGGTGGCAAGTGACCAAGGAAGTAGTGGGATAGTTTTTCTTTCTTTCTCCTCTTCTAGTGCTCGCTTTCCCTACCTGAGATTTTTAGGTAATCGTCGAACTCAGTTTAGTGGTGGGTTCCAGGCATATGGTGCCCAATTTTAGGCTAGTGGTGCCCAAATGGCTCTACCCCACCCTCCTTGCTGATTTTATGGTCAGAATCATCATGGTCTATGTGAGAAGGGGAGAAATAGATGTTTCCATTATGGTCAGGTTGGGAACATACAACATGATTTCCCTTTCCTAGTAGCTTCTTTGGCCAATAGGGCCCCTATTCCTACTCCATCTACTCCCGTACCGAAGGGTGCTATGTCTAACGTTACTATTATTTCTGGCACCGGTGCTGGCCAGAACCTCTTGTATAGACTTGCTACTCTCCAGGATTCTGAGGCATCTCCCAATATTTTCATGGTTATGTTGAGACTTTTCTCCTGTGATGTGTATTGTTTATTTGATCCAGGGTCTACTCTTTCTTATGTGACCCCATATATGGTTACGCATCTTTATTATGGTCCCTAGAGTCTATCGGTTCCTTTTTTATGTCTACCCCGATAGGAGACTTCATGGTTGTTTAAAGAGTCTATAAGGGGTGTGTGATATCATTTGGTGGTAGGGATACTCTTGTAGACTTGATAGAGTCAGACATGGTTGATTTTGATGTCATTCAGGGGATGGACTGGTTGCACTCTTGCTTTTCTTCTTTAGAGTGTCGGACTCCTAGGTTCATGTTCAAATTCCCTAATGAGTCGGTCATTGTATGGGAGGGTTGTTCCCTAGTTCCTAAGGGAAGGTTCATTTCTTATCTTAAGGCCCAAAAGTTGATTTCAAAGGGTTGTTTGTATCACTTGGTCCGAGTTAAAGATTCTAACTTGAAAGAGCCTTTTCTAGAATCCATTCCACTGGATAATGAGTTTCTCAAGGTATTTCTTAATGATCTTTTTGGTGTTTCTCCCGATAGGGAAATTGATTTTGGGATTAATATTGTTCCAGACACTCATCCAATTCTATCCCTCCTTACAGAATGGCTCCGACAGAGCTAAAAGATATTAAGGAGAAATTGAAAGACCTCTTATATAAAGGTTAGTCCACCCTAGTGTGTCTCCATGGGGTGCTCCTATGTTATTCGTGCACAAAAAGGATGGTTACATTCGTATTTGCATTAATTATCGTCAATTGAACAAAGTGAATGTAAAGAATAAATATCCTCTTCCTAGGATCGATGATTTGTTTGATCAACTTTAGAGTGCGAAGTGATTCTCTAAGATTGATCATAAATTGAGCTATCATCAGATTAAGATTAGGGATGCGGATATTCCTAAGACTGCCTTTAAAACTTGGTATGGTCACTTCGACTTTCTTGTAATGTCTTTTGGGTTAACCAATGCCCCGACATCATTTATGGACTTGATGAATAGGGTCTTATGTCTGTTCTTGGACATGTTTGTCATCGTCTTCATTGATGATATCTTAGTCTATTCTAAGAGTGAGATAACGCTCAAACTACACCTCTCAATCAAGAATGTAAGCGATCATTGTCAATATAAAACCCAACTAGGTTAGGGTCGAATCCTACAGGGAATATGGTGTGAACTTAAGTCATTTGTGATTTAATCAACTAATAGTTGGATGTTTCCTGAAATAAGGGTTTTTAGTTAAATAAGTAATTGTTAAGCACTTTAATCAATTTGTAATCAAGAGTTCATGGAAAAACCAGAATTATGTTCACTAGGGATTTTGGTACTTGACAAATGCTACTAGTGGTTCAAGATTCTCATGGTAGGTAGGACAACAAGTTATCTTTATCGAAGTTATTCTTAAATTTCTCTCGGCCTACTTAAGCATTTAATTACCTAATCCTCTCAGACATAGGGAAATTATATTCACTGCCAAGATTTTACCTCAGGTTAACCAACCTTGTTACAGAGCTAATTATTAAATGGAAGTTTAGTCTTTCCAAGTCCCTGTTGATAATTCACATCCCACTATATTTGATTTCTTTCTCAAGAAAATCAAAGCAGGTGTTATCTATCGTTTGCAACCAACAAATAATAATTAAAACATCAGAATTATCAAGAAGTCCTACCACCTTTCAAATCCTGAACACTTAGCACCTTATCAAGACCTAACCCTAGATCCCATAATTCAAGTTAAAGGAATTTAGCCGCTCATGACGTAATAATCGAAGCAGCTAGATGAATTTATTCTTTGAAAGATAAATTTACCACAAGATGAATAGAAACTAGAGATTCTCAGATTAAATCACAAAGGAAATCCCAAAATAATGATTAAATTCTCTTTAAAGTAATTGCTTTTTCATGCCAAGAAGTAAGAGAGAGAAAATATCTAAGTATTGTGTCTCTAAACTCAGGCTTTGGAACCCTTAAAAAACCCTAAACAAGTCTTTAAATAGTTCACCCTAATTATGGAAACAAAATAATAAAATTTAGAAATTCTTCGGATTAGGTGACGCCATTTGTGATAGCCTATCAGGAGGCTGACGATATATCACAAATGTCGTCAGCTTTCTCTTCGCTTTGGACACTTGCTGCCTAACACTGACGACAAATGGTGATGCCTTATCATCTCCTTGACGACTTATAACAAATGTCATCAAGTCTCTGCTTTAGTTCTAATGTGCTGCCTTAGGCTGACGGCTTATCATCTCCTTGACGACCTATCACAAAATGTCGGCACATTTTCTAATTCTCTTTCTATGGCTGACGATGAAGCTAATAGCTTATCACAGGTTTGACGACTTATCACAAATATCATCAACCACACTTTACCTCTATTTACTTCAGATTGCAGCTCATTTGCTTTCATTCTTGTTGGTTCTCTAACATATTAGTTTCTTCTGCAAAATCAAACATAAAACAATCAAAAACGACAAAAGTTTCTTATGACTTTGCAATTATTCTTAGTTAAAATCCTCAAATGTGTTAGCATTAGCTCAAATGTCTTTTCCATAATCACTTACTCTTTTTTCACAATTTTTCTTTTTCTTGCTCTCTTCCTCTGCACCCAGCTTTTTATTCTTTTCTTTTATCCTACCTTTCTTCATATCCATTCTATATGACACACCCCTATGATAGCCAACCTTAACTTAGGCCATTTTCCTAAGTCAATGTGCACAGTGTCCAAGGAGGACCCGGGACAAAAAAGGTTCATTGTGATCTAAATGGGGAGGTGACAGGTGTCATAAAAAGAAATAGGCTAATCAGGCTCAAAACAGGGATCAAGGGATATTATGCACATAGGGAAGGTCATTTAGGCTAAAGTGAGATAATATCAAAACGGCCTATGATCCTTTCCTAACCCCTATCCTTCAACCTAGGTAAGACTAATAGGGCAAGTTTTGGCTTCAGCATACAGAGGGAACTAAGTAGTTGCTCATACATACTTGGCACACAGGTATATCACAATCTACTACTCATTTAGTTCATGCAACTGTTTAGCAATGATCATTGTGTCACTATAACTAAAGCCATACAAAGATATACAGTGGTCACACTTAAATTCAAATCACATAGTTAAAGAAGTAGACCACTTGAAGAGGTGTACAAAAATCACAAAACAATTCAACTGCATCAAGTAAAAGTATTTCTCCTTATCGGCTACAAAATTTTACAACAACAATTTACCCTACACCCTCAACTTAAAATCAAATAAAATCTAAACTAAGGGTTAGATTATACCTAGAATAGATCAATCCCAGGGGTCATGGGTTCCTGACCCTGCTGCCACATCCTTAGCTGCCCTATCTCTATCAGGACCCTTACTCTGTTCTAGTGCAGCTGTTCTATAAATCTTAGAAGGCCTACTAGTAGGGGCCCCTATAGTTCTCACTCGGATGGTTGCCTCCTATCTCTTATTGTCCACTAAGGACTTAATCCTCGCCTTTTTCATCTCCTTCTTTTTAGACTTCTTTCTTACCCTTTTTTCTGCTTTTCTTTATTCATCACTGTCGGGCCTCTCTCTCTTTTCTTTTCCTTTCTTCTCACATTTCTTTTTTTTTTTCTTTACTAGTGCCTCAGTGAGATCAAACAATGGGATTTCTCCCTCAGACTCCTCAACTGCCGAATTAGATGACGCTATAAATTAGTGTTGTTGTAGTTTTCCAACCTTTGCTTTTACCTTGGCTAGGTCTGATCTAAATAATGTCATCTCTGAATCTAACCTCTCCTTCGACCATGCATTGAAGCGGTCCAATTCATCTATCCTACCCGATAGAGCCTTGTAGGGATCAAGTGCAGCCTTCACCCTCTTGTCCACTGCAGCTGCAAATTACTTGGCAAAGAGTTTAAGCTGAGCCTCACACCACTTGGACTGCTTTGCTACTCTCCTAAAATTCATAGAACTGGAGGAAAATTTTTTTGTAGGCACTACAACTAGAGGATTTATCTTAGTTCTAGGCACTGATGATTCTGTCATTATTGTGGATATTGGAGGTACAGCTTCAGAATCTGGCATCTCTGCATTAGACACTGAACTAGTACCTGTAACCGATGGCTCAGTAGGAATATCTGTACCCCTGTCAAGAATTAGCCTCGGTTGATTATCCTCATTTTGGATCGGATTTTGGGTCTTCTTAGCAAGGAGTTCTTTTTCTAACCCAACAATCTTAGGCACATTGGCTGCCCTACACAACCTTGTAATTAAACAAGGGAAAGGATATGTTTTATCAGACCTCGAGACTCGAATTTTTATCTCTTCGGGGATGATCTCTCCAAAGTTCAATTTGTGATTAGCCACAAACTTGTGACATGGATTTTTTATCTCCGAGTATATTATCACCATCTGTGGGCATCAACCACGTACGTACAATACCCTACCAAAATCTTGCCTTTGAATTCAGAGAGGCCTTAAAGATCCTTTTACTCGGATTGGTCAGCCATTCTGGTTCTCCATCGGCTCTAAGTATGGCTAACCAAGTCTGTTTATTTTCCCTATGCTTCAACTAGGCATAGAAATTAGGTGAAGTGGCTTGAGGAGTGAAGTTTGGGCCATGAAAAAACCCGTTGATTGTTGCTTCAGAAACATCTACCATTACGTCTTGTACCATAACTTTATCTAACAAAGGTTGGTCAACTACTTTTTCTCCTTCTCTACAGCTATTTTCCAAGCAAGCTTGGTAGTTTGCATAGAACTCCCTAACTAGTGTAGGGTAGTCCATCCCAGATCATAATCACAAAATTTCCACTCTACCTCTGGATACCTGCTCAACCCCTTACTGATGATTCTCTTCTCTTCAAAGATTGGCCTCTTAAAAGCCCTTCTATTAGTTCTATGAAGCCTATCAAAGAAGATTTTTTGATCTTTAGAAATCATCCATCTAGTTCCATCTCGGACTTCAAGATTCTTGCATTTGACCATCGTTCCCCAAATCGGACATTCTTCCTCATCTTGTGGCTCAGTAGAAGGGGACTCAGTTGATGGTCCCTCAGATTCAGGTTTCCCAGACTCATGTTTCTCAAACTCAGGATGATCTAAATCATGCTCTTCAGATTCAGCATGTTCAAAATCTTGTTGCTCAGAGTCCGTTTGCTCAGATATTGTCGTCTTAGTGTCACTCTCTTCACTCTCCTCTACTTCAACTGGAGGAGGTGATAAAGGATTTTTAGGGCTTTGCTTCTTCTTTTGATTCCTGAGCAGAGGCTCTTCCTCTTCATAATTAGACTCTTCATTGAAGAGTCTCCGAGGTACACTTCCCTTGGTCACTTTCTTTGTGGATTTTGTGTTCTTTTCCTTGGGTGCCATTTCACAACCTAATGGGTACTTTTACTTTGATTACATGAGCAAGAGAGAGTAGAGGCAAGAAGAATTCTTGATTTTGATTTCAAATCCCCATACACAAGGAAGTTTTCTTTTTGTTTTACTTGGAAAGAGTTTAAAGAAGGGAAGAAAATATTCTAAGTATGGAAGGTATTAACACTTAAGGGAAATAACAAAACACGTGGGAAAGTGGATATTCAATGTTTGGGCCGGGTTAGATATTTTCACCTGGGCCCAGAATTTCAGCTAAATTTTGGGGTTTTGGTGACGACATTTCTGATAAGCCGTCACAAGTGTGATAGCTTATCAAAAATATCGTCAGCCTTGATAGACCCTTCTTCAGAGCTGATGTCTTTGATGACAAATCTGATGGCTTATCACGATCGTGATAGCCCATTAAAAATGTCATCAGGGGTACTTGGTTGAATACATTGACTCCACCTTCTTTGAATTGTAACCTAACTACGAAAATAAATAATTTACTAGAACATAAAAATTTTGGGTTGCCTTCCAGTAGCGCCTGATTTAATGTCATGGCATGACTTGATTATCTTGACTACTCAGACTTCATCAAGACAACCTGTTGATACCTCTTTACCATCCTCATAGAATACATCCCCGATTGAGAAAACACTCATATCTTTTGTCGGTGCCATGGATGAGTGAATTTTAAATTGTGTTTCTTTGTCATTGAACCTGAACTTCAGCTCATTCAACTCCATGTCTACTATCAGTCTCTCAGTTGTAAGTAATGGTCTACCTAAGATGATAGGAACTTTGAAGTCTGCCTCGTAATCCATGACTACAAAATTAGTAAGCAAAATAAAATCGCCCACCTTAACCAAGACATCGTGTAATATGCCCAGAGGCCTCTTCACAGACCTATTTACCATTACTAACCACATATTTATCAGGGTAGGATTCCCCAAAACCAATTTCTTTTACACAGCAAGTGGCATTAGGTTTATACTGGCTCCTAAATTGCATAGTGCTTTTGTGAAAGTTAGGGAACCAATAGTGCATGGGATGGTAAATGCTCCCAGATCTGCCTTTTTCTGCAATAAAGACCTTGTAGAGATAGTGCCATAATAAAGGAGATTGTCCTCCGTCTCATGGATAACCTTCCATTTCTTAGTCACAAGTTCTTTCATGAACTTCACATATCCTGGCATTTGCTCAAGTGCCTCAACCAAAGGCACATTTATTGTCAATTGCTTGAACATTGCCATGAATTTGCTGAATTTTGAATCATCAACCTTTTTTTTCAACCGCTGAGGAAATAGAGGTGGTGGTCTTGGGATAGTTTTTAACACTACCTCCTTCTCCTTCTCTTTACCTTTATCTGGACCATCATCAGAATTATCTAGCTTCTCAGACTCCACAGGACCTCTTTATTTTGGTTTATTATCAACTACCTCATCAACTACAGGTTTGCCCACAGAAGGGCCAGGTAAAATCTTACCACTTCTAGTGGTAATAGCCATGCATAAGCCATCATTCTACAGATTCTGGACTGTATCACTTGGTAATGTTCTACTCTTCTTCTGGTTGAATGTTGCTGAGAGTTTAATCATCTGTTGTGCCAACTATTTGATTATGGTAGAGTGTGAGTGCACCAACTGACTGATGGATGTCAGATCAGTCTTCATGGTGGTCACACTAGAGTTGTTAGTCTCCACTCCCTTCAACAACTTGGCCATCATGTCTCTATGGATATATTTTCAGAACTTGTTGAAGCAGCCTCAAGATTTCTAGGAGGAACATATAACCCACTCTTGTCATTATTATTCCTCCAATTTCCTTGCTCCCTATCTTTATGACCAGGCTTATTATAAAATCTCCGACCTTGATTCCCTTGGCTATTGCCTCAGAAACCCCCTGATTATTAGCATAGATTGCCTCTTCTTCTGCATCAGCATCAACTCTATTCTGAGATTCCACAGCTTTTGCCTTTTCAACCTTGCCTGATAGAAAGTGCTTGTTAGTAAGTCCATCTATGTTTTAAGGTGAGCCATGACTTGATCATGCTCTTCTTCTCTTTTGTGTTGTTCCACAGTAATACCCACAGAAGCAGTGGGGCTAGCCACTACAGAGTCTCTGGTATACTATGCCTGACTTTGTTTGGTCATTCTATCCAGCATCTCTGAAGCCTCTAGAAATGTAAGATCAACAAACGAACCACCAGCATCATTGTCTACAATTATCTTTGTAACAGAGTTAAGAGCCCTGTATAAAGTCTCTATCAAATGTATTTTTGTCATGTTGTGGTTCGGACACTTTGTCAGCTTCTTCTTGAATCTTTCCCAAGTTTCATGCAAGGCTTCAGTCAGGAGCTGCCTAAAGTTGCTGATCTCATCCCTCAACTGTACCCTCCTAGAAGGTGGAAAGAAACTTTCTAGGAAATCTCCTTTCAATAGCCTCCAGTTGGTTATAGAATCAGGTGTCAACTCATTTAGCCACAATGTTGCCTCCCCATACAGAGACAACGAAAACAATCTCAACTAGATAGCATTTTGGCCCACCCTGGGTTATCAAAAGATTTTAAAATAGTGACAAAATTCACCAGATGTAAGTTTGGGTCATCCCCAGGAAGGCCACCAAACAACCCCTTCATATTGAGGAGTTGAACCATAGTAGTCATAGTGTTGAATTTAACCCCAAGTGCCAACGGTGAAGGAATGATTGCACCCGTTGTACCTGCTCCATCCATTCCATCATCATCATTATTAAGGTTATACTAGATCAGATGGTACTCTTGGATTTCTTAGAACAGACGATTACTATTAACATTACGCCGTACTGGTGCAGCTACATGTTATGCACGCCTTGGGTTACCAGGATTTAGCAACTCCTCATATCCTAAATCTTCATCCTCAGGATTTTGATATTGCACTTGTTGACCGACATTTTGCACATTCACCTAAGCTCTAGCTAAGGCTACCAATCTGTCAGCCTCTTATTATTCTTCCATTCTTCCAATTTGTTATAGTTCCGGATTAGGTGGTAATAATGGTTCTCCTGAACTTTCAATTCTTGGCATACACTAAAAAGATCCTACAATAAACAAAAACAACAAATAAATGTAAAACTAGGAAACTTAACTAACAGTCAATTTGCGCACACAAACTTTAGTTTACAACCGTATTCCCCGGTAACGGTGCCACTTTTGATAATGCTCAAAATACACCTCTCAATCGAGAATGTAAGGTATCATTGTCAATATAAAACCCAACTAGGTTGGGGTCGAATCCCACAGGGAATATGGTGCGAACTTAAGTCGTTTGCGATTTAATCAACTGATAGTTGGATATTTCCTGAAATGAGGGTTTTTAGTTGAACAAGTAATTGTTAATCACTTTAAACAATTTGTAATCAAGAGTTTATGGAAAAACCAGAATTATGTTTACTAGGGATTTTGGTACTTGACAGATGCTACTAGTGGTTCAAGATTTTCACGGTAGGTAGGACAACAAGTTACCTTTATTGAAGTTATGCTTAAATGTCTCTCGACCTACTTAAACATTTAATTACCTAATCCTATTGGACTTAGAGAATTTATATTCACTGCCCAGATTTTACCTCACATTAACCAACCTTGTTACAGCATTGATTATTAAATGGAAGTTTAGTGATTCCAAGTCCCTGTTGAAAATTCACTTCCCACTATATTTGATTTCTTTCTCAAGCAAATGAAAGCAGGTGTTATCTATCATTTGAAACCAACAGACAACAATTAAAACATCAGAATTATCAAGAAGTCCTACCACCTTTCGAATCCTAAACACTCAGCACCTTATTAAGACCTAACCTTAGATCCCATAATTCAGGTTAAAGGAATTTAACCACTCATGACGTAATAATCAAAGAAACTAGATGAATTCATGCTATGAAAGATAAACTTACTACAAGATGAATAGAAACTAGAGATTCTCAGACTAAATCACAAAGGAAATCCCAAACCAATGATTAAATTCTCTTCAAAGTAATGGCTTTTTCAAGCCAAGAAGTAAGACAGAGAAAATATCAAAGTATCGTGTCTCAAAACTCAAGGTTTGGAACCTTTAAGAAAACCCTAAACAAGGCTTTAAATAATTCACCCTAATTATTTAAACAAAATAATAAAATTCAGAAATTCCTTGGATTAGGTGACGCCATTTGTGATAGCCTATCAGGAGGCTGACGACTTATCATAAATGTCGTCAGCTTTCTCTTTGCTTTGGACACTTGCTACCTAACACTGACGACAAAAAGTGATGCCCTATCATATCTTTAACGACTTATCACAAATGTCTCAAGTCTCTGCTTCAATTCTCATGTGTTACCTTAGGCTGACAGCATTCTCAACAGCTTATCAGGTCCTTGACGACCTATCACAAAATGTCATCACATCTTTTAACTTAGGCCAATTCTCTTTCTATGGCTGATGATGAAGCTAATAGCTTATCACACAGCTCACGACTTATCACAAATGTAGTCAGCCACACTTTGCCTCAATTTACTTTAGATTTCTGCTTATTTGCTTCCATTCTTGTTGGTTCTCTAACATATTATCTTCTTCTTCAAAATCAAACATAAAACAACCAAAAATGACAAAAGTTGCTTAAGACTTTGCAATTATTCTTAGTTAGAAGCCTTAAATGTGTTAGCATTAGCTCACACATCAGTGGATCATGTAGATCACCTCCGTGTCATGTTACAAACTTTAAAGGATCATCATTTGTATGCCAAGTTCTCCAAGTGTGAGTTTTGGTTGAAAGCCATAGCTTTTATTGGCCATGTTATCTCGAGTGAAGGGATCATGGTAGATCCCCAAAAAGTTGCGACGGTTAATAAGTTGTCTAGACCTTGACTCCTACCGACAATTAGAACTTCTTGGGTCTAGTCAGCTACTATAGAAGGTTTGTGGAGAGTTTATCTACTATAGCTGCCCTGTTAACCAAATTAACCCAAAATAAGGTCAAGTTTTTATGGTTCGATGCATGTGTGGTTAGTTTTGAGAAGTATAAAGATAAATTAACTTTGGCTCCAATTTTGACATTGCTCTAGGGTAGTAATAGTTTTGTGGTTTATTGTGATGCTTCTCGTATCGGTCTTGGTTGCGTGTTGATGCAACATGGTAGGGTGGTAGCCTATGTTTCTAGGAAATTGAAAGTTTATGAGAATAACTTCCCTACTCATGACTTAGAGTTGTTAGCCATGGTCTTTGCATTAAAGATGTGGAGACATTATCTATATGAGTGTTCCGGCCTTTGACGGAACATTTTACATATTTTTAAAGGGATATTTGTACATTTTTTTAGAAACTTTTATTGTATTTGATACTGGGCTTTAGTGTTTTCAGGCCAAGGATGTAGCTGGAGAAGAAATATGGAAAAATAGCAGAAAAATACCACTGACAGTCAAACTGGTGGACCGTCAAACAAGTAACGGACTTTCAGGGTAACTATAAAGGTTAAACAGAAAGGACCAAGTGGATAACTCCTATGATGGTCCAAGTTATGGACCGTCAGACCTCTGACAGACCGTCAACTTAGTCGCCAGGCTGAAACAAAGAATTGCTCCTCGAGTGATCAACCAACGGTCCACTCGATAGGACGTCAGGCCAGTAAAGGCTCGCCAACATGACCGTCAACCCTTTACCAAAAAGTAGCACTTTGGGACCATCAGTGATGGTTCACGTGATAGACTATCAGGATTCCGACTAGCCGTTAATATGACCATCAACTTCGACATGGTTTTAATCAGTTCAAATTTTAAATCCTCAGTACCTAGGAACATATAAATACCCAGTTTAGGTTTTATTTAGGTATCTTTTATCATATTTCCATCTATAAACCCTATTGTTATGTAGTATTCTCCGAGATTCAAGCTATAATTGTAGATCTAGTTATTTTTATTCATATTCTCATTGAAGATTCAAGAAAAATTCTTGTAATTTTTGTAAGTAACTATTTTAATTAATTTATGAAGAACATAATTATTTCTTCTTCTCTTTAGATGTGTGGCTAAGCGCTCATTACTAGGGTTATGGGAGCCTTGATATGAATAGCTGATTAGGATTGAGAAACACTTAATTTCCATATGTAATTGAGATTGTATAAACCCTTTTTCATATCAATAACCTTTCTTGGTTGCAAACATGAAGGGTGAGCCCAAGAACATTACCTGTCTAAGAAGAAAAGTGTATGTTGGGAAAAGAAGGGTTTACATAAAATCTAAAGGCTTTAATCTTTGGGTCATGGGATGATGCCTTAACAAGGATTAACCCACATGAGATACTAGTTGAATAAATCAATATATTCTTTAATTTCGAGAGAATTAAAGGGTAAACTATCCATTTAGGTTGAGAAATAAATAGTTAAACTTTAGAATTCAATAACTCTTACAATTGAATTTATAAATTGGAAATTTAAGGTAACTCACAACCCTGATTTCTTGAACATGTTGGTGAACACAACTCTAGTTTGTCTAATCTCATTAGATTAATACTTTTAATAAAACTCTCTAGTTGGGAAACCTTTTGATACCAATATTTGGATACTATTGACAAGTCAAAACCCCCCTTTAATTTGGAACCTTTGATCAACAGTCCGTTAACAACCATACCACTTAGTTTGCATAGTATTCCCTATAGGATTTAACCCAACCTAGTTGGATTCTATATTTGACAGTGACCGCTTACACTTTCTAATGAGAGTTGTAATTTGGATGTATCAATAGGGTTTATGTTGATATCTTTTTTAATCATAAGAGTCTCTAATGTATGATTACCTAAAAGAAGTTAAGTCTCTGGCAAAGAAGGTGGCTCAAGCTATTAAAAAACTATGATATGAGTCTTCATTACCATCTCAATAAGGTGAATGTGTTCGCTGATGCTCTCAGTAGATTATCCATGGGAAGTTTGGAAGATGTAGATAAGGATAAGTGGGAACTAGTGAAAGATGTTCAGAATTTGGCTAATCTTGGAGTTTTACTTACGAACTTCAAGGATAGTGGTGTGGTTTTGCTTCTGATATCTCAGTCGTCTCTTGATGTTAACATAAAGGAAAAGCAAGCATTAGACCCCAAATTGATGAAGATCAAGAGTAATATGGTTCAATACAAAGTCACAGACTTTGTGATTGATGGTGATAGTATCTTGAGATACTAAGGTAGGCTATGTGTTCCCGACATCGATGGATTGAGGTAAAGGGCCATGGCTGAGGTTCATGGATCCCGTTATTCCATTCATCCTGGTTCCACCAAGATGTATTATGATCTTAGAGAGTTCTATCGGTGGGGTAATATGAAGCATGATGTGGCTAGTTATGTGGCCAAGTTTATTGTATGTTAACAAGTGAAAGTTAAGTGCATGAGGCCTGGGGGCTTGTATCAAGCTATCCCATTACCAAAATAAAAGTGGGAGGAACTTAACATGGATTTTGTTACTGGTCTTCCTAAATCCCAAAATCAATGTGACTCAATTTGGGTCATTGTTGATAGAATAACCAAGTCTGCTCACTTTTTTCCCATAAGGATTAATTTATCAGTGGAATATTATGCTAAGTTGTATCTTGTGGAGATTGTAAAGTTGCACGGTGCACTGGTTTCTATCACTTCAGATTGCGATCCTCCATTTTTATCCTACTTTTGAAAGTCAATCCAAAAGGTCTTGGCAAGCAGACTGGACCATCTAAACTTTGGAGGATATGTTGTGGGCTTGTGTGGTTGACTATGAAGGTAGTTGGTATGACCACTTTCCTTTAATTGAGTTTGCCTATAATAATAGTTACCACTCTAGTATTGACATGGCATCTTTTAAGGCCTTGTATGGTAGAAGATATCAATTTCCTATAGGGTGGTACAAGGTTGGTGAGGGTAAGTTTCTTGGCCCCGATCTAGTTCACCAAGCCTTAGAGAAGGTGAAGGCAATTCATGATAGGTTGAAAACAACTCAAAGTTGCCAAAATTCCTATGTGAATGTGTAGCATAAGGACTTAAGGGAGTGTTGTGGTTTGGTAAAAAGGGGAAGCTTAGTCCCCGATATGTTGGTCCCTAATTGATTATGAAGAGAGTTGGTAATTTTTCCTATGAGTTGGAGTTGTCTGCTAGTACGAACTCCATTCGGCTGTCTTTCCATGTCTCTATGTTGCAGAAATATCTGGGTGATCCTTCGTTGGTTGTTCCCTTGAGGGATGTTGATATTTCGGATTATTATCCTATGAGGAGATCCCGGTGAGGATCTTGGATTGGTAAGTTCGCCGGTTGTGAATGAAAGAAGTGGCTTTGGTAAAGGTTCTATGGAGGATCCAAAAGTCCAAGAAAGCTATGTAGAAAGTGGAAGAGGACATGAAGTCCAAGTATCCATATTTGTTTCCTATTCTGGAAACTTGGGATGGAGGTATGCGTTAATCTCCTCGCTTTGATTTTGATCTTGATAGACAATGGGTTAAAGTCCCTAATGTGTTGAGTTGATTTGTGTCTTTTTAGACCATGGGTTCAAGTACCTAATGTTTTGAAATTATGTGTGTTCTATTATGATAGGTTTAAGTCCCTAGTATCTTGAGTTGATTCATGTCTTTGGTAAATGATGGGTTTGAGTCCCTAATCGTTGAATTGAGTAAATATCCTTGCTAAGTTGATGGGTTGAAGTCCCTAAGCTATAAAATGAGTAAGTGTTGATAAGCAAGGATATAAGTCCCTAAGCTTTGAAATGAACAAGTATCTTGATAAATAATGGGTTTAAGTCCCAAAGATGATGACGTGAATGATTGATTGATAATGAGCATGATATGTGTTATATCCTTATTGTATGCTTGTTCTAACTTATTTAAAGGTCGTTTTGATGTATAATAATGTGTTGGCTTGTGTCTATTGCTTTCCTTACCCCTCATTCAAGGACGAATGATCCAAGTTGGGGAGAATTGAAACATCTAGACTTAGAACCATTAAAAAACTTCATCTTTTGGTGTCACTGGGTGGGTACACCTAGGGGCTTGAATCGTACCCTTTAGATACAAGTCATAGCCTTTTTATCTTTCCTTCTCGTATCCTAGGTAGTGTGGTGAGGGTCACTCACTATCCTATGTACGAGTGACCCTTCCCTCAATTGTACCTAAGGGAACAAGTCAGACTTAGGTGAGTCATATAGGGGAGCCATAAGTTCAGAAGTAGACTATTTTGGGTATAGTTGTTATGTACGATTTAGGGGTGAGTTGTACCCTTAAAAATGTGTGTGACCTAGGAAAAGCCTTGGGTATGAGTCAGGGTACCACTCGTACCCTAGGGTACCACTACTTAAGTGAGTCGTACCCTTGGACGGGTTTAATTTTCAGCATTTAACTAAGGGCCTAGTGGTTATTTCCCGTGTCTAAATCCCTAAATCATCTCACTATATAAGTGTGTGTAGCCTCCTAAACATCCATTTTGATGGATCAAATACCTTAAATACTCTCCCAAGCTTATCTTTGAAGAATTGGAGGCTAGGGTTTCAAGAGGGATCTTCAAGAGGCAAAGGGGAGTGAATATTCTGAGTGATTCATCTTGTTTAAGGAATGTACCTTTTTCCCTTTCTAATTAACTCTAGACCCATGTATTTCACACTTGGATTAGTAAATGTACATGGTTGTTTAGAAATCAAATAGAAAGGATTTTATTGCCTAATGATGAATAATGATGATTCTTTCTTAGACTTATGTTTATACATGTTATTGATGATAGTTTGCACACATGAATGCTTTTTGCATATGGTCTAATAAGTGGGTCTTAAGTAACCCTAGTCTTTATGATATCTACAATGAAATTAGCCTTGGTAAAGGCACGTACACAAGGTGTTTGTGAAAATGTCAAAGTGAGATGTCTAGTTACATGATGATGATGCTTTGAATAAGGGAAACATCCCAATATGTGTTAATTCTTGATAAATGATATTGTAAAGATAAAATAAGTCATGTATTGTGTAATTGATGACCTTGATTTCTTGATAAATGAGAAGGGGGTTAAAGTCCCTAACATAAAAATAAACTTAAATTGGGTGTTAAACTAAATTATGGTATAGAATTACTAATAAAGTATGAATGGCTTATAAGGGTATTGAGGGTCATAGTTTGAATTATATGATGAGTTGAATTAAGGCGTTGGCTTATTAAAATGGTTGAGCAATAAAGTCTCCCATGAGGACCATATGGTGATGTATAGTTTTGAATTAGCTAAATGGGTTAAAGTCCTTTTGTATGCAATTAAATGTATGTTCATGCATGGACAAATATTTAGAGTCCCAGTGTCGACTAATGATAGTTGTTATGGCTTGAAGTTAAAGTCCCTTACCTATTGAAATCTCTTGTGGTTAAAGTCCCTTGCATAATGAGATGTCATAAGGTGGAAGTACCTCGCCCAATGAATTGGCTTAGAGTTAGAGTCCCTTATATAATATGGCATAAGGTTAGATTTCCTTGCTCGGCCAAATATGTGTGAGTGGTTAGAGTCCCTCACTTATATGAATATGTGTGAGTGGTTAAAGTTACTCTCCTAAATAGATGTATATATGGTTAGAGTCCCTTACTTGATGATATTTGAATATAGTTAAAGTCCTATGCCTAATGATAAATTCTTGAATTGATAAATGTGGAAGGTTAGAGTCCTCCATTGCATGTATGATGAATGAGTTCTTTCAAAGTGTTGATAAGACTTTCCTCTTAGTTAGTATGTGATATATCTATATGTATGGAAAAAGTTATGAATATGATTTTAAATGATATATATTTCTAGTTGTTGAATGATGATACTATTATATTATTTTCCTTGAGTTACATATTAGTGTTCCAATCACTTACCGTCTTAGGATGCTATATCCCAACGCGACATAGGGGCTGGAGCATCTTTTTCTCTTTCTGCATAGTGATTTAATGATCGAAGAGGTTTGTGTATTGACTTTGGAGTGGCGAGCTTCCTTTTTTTGAAAGATATTCATCCTTGGTCTCCTATCTTTAGACTTAGTCTTATATTGACTTGGTTTGGCTATTGTCAAGGGCTTGTCCTGCCATATACATTTTTAAACTTTGGTTTGTATAGCGGTGTTATGGATGACTGTGGACTTGGGGATATTAGTTAGTTAATGAATCTAATGAAGTGCTTAGACATGTTTAAGCTATGACTTAGAGTTTGTTTCCTCTATATCATTATATGGTCGGGATTCACCTGACCCATGTGATTGATATGATGATTGTGATGGGTTATCGGGGCAACCTATGGTTCATGTAGGCTAGAGGTGCCCCTACGACTTAGCTAATTTTTAGGACGTGTCACCTGTATGTATGAATGTTTATCGGTTCTGCTCATTTGTGTGAGTGTGTGTTGATTGATTTTGTGAGTATGAACGTTGATTAATTCTTCTCATTTGTGTGTTTGTGTTGATTTATTCTAGTCTTTTGAGATTTTATTTGTTCATATGTCTGTTGATTGATTCTGTTTATTCTTCTCTTTTAAGATTTTTGTGTCTCGTAGTTCATCTTGTGATAAGTGGGTGATTTCTTATTGATACAGGTTTGATTGATGGTGTAATTACATAGCGGATACTAGATACTACTGGTTCTTAGAGACGTTTTGTCATGGTTTCAAATTTTTAGGTGATTGATTTGTAGATTCCTTAAGTTTGTAGAATTTAACACTTCAAAATAGTTTGTATAATTAGGATATGTGTTCAAATCAATTGTTGATCTTGAGAATGTTGAACTTTCTGCAATGCTAACATTTATAATTACCTATTTTGCATCTGTTTCCTCTTTTCTTTGTAGACTAAGTGATTACCTATATTTAATAGTATATTGTGGTGTTCTTTCTGTTTTTTAGTCTTCATCTTACTTTTCTATTGTTTGTCTAGCTACCACTCGGTTATTTAAAGTTTGGGAAGTGGAAATTCACTTCTTATTTTGTCAAAGGATAGTGGATTTCTCTTAAGAGTTAAATGTGGGTTGGAATTATTTTTAGCCAATCCATATTTGACCAAGTCCATGTTTACCCATATTTATATGGGTGGATTGCATCCAAATCATTTTTGCTCAATCGATATTTAACCCATCCAAATCCAATTTCATCCACCCATTTGCCACCCTTAATTTTAAGTATGATGGAATTTGATAAATTGATATGTTCAGGAATATTGATCATACCAAATACTGCATACAAAGAAAGTTTTAATATATGAGAGTTGGTTGTATCAAGAAGTATAAGTTTTGAATAATGAAAATTTATTCTTAAGGGCTAAAATAATATACTAGGTAGTTAGGGAGTGTTAGTGGTACTACAAATGTAAATTTTGATTGATAATGCTTGAACAAGGTATACCATAGGGATTTATAAAAGTTTTATAGTCTTTATACTTTTTAGAGCCCATTCAAGGATGACTGTATGTTAAAATGGTGGATGATGTAATGATACACATGGTCATTTCTTCTTTTGAATCTTTTTCACCAAATTGAAACTTTGAATAGATTTACTATGTTATTTATGACTTATGAGAATGGGTGGAATGATTTCCAAGGTGGTTTGACACATTATGAGGATAATTTTCAATTTTCAATAGTGAAAATTTGAGAAGTTTGGTCATCTCAAATTTGGATCCCAAATTGACATGATCAAAATTTGTGAATTTATTCTTCATAGAGAGCATGCTTTAAATATCAATAGTCAACATTTTGCATTACTGAGGTCAGTTCTAAGTTTTGAAGATTTGCTATATTCAAAAGGTGATTTTTAACTTAGTATATGACATAGTTTTTTGACTTAGTTGGTATGGGTCTATAACGACCCTTTTCATCATTATGGGTGAGTCAATCATGAAAAAATATGGGCTAAGTGATTCCCTGAATTGGAAGTTAAAAATCACAGACTAGGCTAGCTTTAGACAAAAATTTGAGTGAGGTATGATCTAGGGAAATCCGTGAATGGATTGGGTAAATATAACAAAATTTAGTTTGATTTTATGTTGTCTAACTTAATAATAAATCCATAGGAATTTTCAAAGTGAATTCGACTGAGTAGAACTCCCAATATCGAACTTAACACAAAGGGGTTAGTCCAAATTGCCATGGTTTGAGGTTGTATTATGAAGAAAAACAACTGGGAGGATTCCTGAGTTTTTGTGTCACTACTTTGCTATAGCAGGTAGCATGTTGCTATAGCGACTCTCACAATAGCAAAATTTAGAACCAGTCAATTTTTCTATAGCGGGAAATACCACTATGTGATGCAACTATTAGCGGAATTAGACTGGGGGTAAATAATTGTAAATGAAAATTTTCCCCCAAAATGGGTTAATTTTCTAAACTTATTTTGGAGAGGGCCATAGGTGGTTCGGACAATTTTCCTTTATTTTTTATTGATTTTATTTAAAAGGTAAGTATCTTGACTCTATTAACTACTTTTTCAGTTAATTAAGATTAGAATCACTAGTTTATGGATTTTGCGGAGGGTTTAAGCTTGATTTAGCAAATTTTTTGGGTGCAAGAGGATAAATTAGGCATAAAACCTTTGAATTTTAGTTGTTTATCAATAATTTACTCTTTCGTGTCATTAATTTGCCAATATAACCCTGAAGTTGGTGATTTAAGGTGAATTTTGGTAGAAAAATCCTAGAATTGGGGGAATGATAAAGAATTTGGCCTTGGGGGTTAGGGTTCGGTTGTAATCCTTGACATTGTAGGTCATTTGGTTGATTATTTTTTTTATTCATTTTATTAGATCACAACCAAGTGGAAAATGCACTGAAAGCCAAGGCCTAGGCTTAATTGAGTGCTGCAAGCTTAGATTGAAGTATGTGATGGTTTTAATATATTTGAAACTCAATTTGTATTATATGTGCATGATAACTAATTCTTAGTATTTTTTGTATAATGCATGTTCAAGGAAAGTGAATGACTATTTGATATTTTAAGTGTTAATTGCATGCAATATAGTGATATAAAAACTAGTTGGAAGTCACAAATATTATTCTGTTGTTATTGTGGTTGAGAATGGTGTGATATCTTTCATTATTATGAATGTACCGGCATTTTTATATCTCTACTGGATCGGTGATATAAGGTTGGCAAACAAATGATATCTACGATTTGATACATGGATAAGGACTCGCTCTTGCAGGTCATGACTCTTGGGCGTACCATAAGACTCTTAACAGGTAAGTACAAGGCATAAGTGAGTGTGACGGTTCCTTGTGTGCACTGGGGAGTATGTGTTTCTTGTTTTTTTGGTTTCTTGAATGAACTGGGTTTGTATGCTTGATTTCTAAGGTGGTTTCTTGCATAAACTGGATGTATGTTATTGCTATTATGTTAGTTATTAAGGATCCCTGAGTGGTCTAGGTAGCTTTCAAGTTATGACATGGCTCTATGTTGTCTATTACTTATATGGTTTGTACATGGTTTATATAATAGTTGTATCATGGTTGTCAACATAGAGTCACAAAAAAAGGTGATGGTAGATACCCAAAATATTGAGATGGTTAAGAGTTAGGTTTTCCCTAGCTCTATGACTGAATCAAGAGCTTCATGGATCTTGCTAGTTACTATCACAGGTTTGTTAATAATTTTTCTTCTATTACTAGTCACTTAATGAGGTTGGCCCCGAAGGAGGTGCTATTTGTATGGTTGGATAAATATGAGGATAGCTTTCAAAATCATAAGACACTTTTAACTACAACTCTTATTCTTTCATTGTCGATTGAAGGTAAGGATTTTATTCTATTTTTTGATTCTTCACTCTTGGGTTTGGGTGTTGTGTTGATGCACGACAGGAATTTCATTACTTTTCTTTAAGGCAGTTGAATCCTAATGAAAAGAATTATCCAACTTATGCCTTGGAGTTGACAGCGGTGGTGTTTGCACTTAAAATTTTGAGACACTACCTGTATGATGTCAAGTGTAAGGCATTCACAAACCACCATAGCCTGCAGCATGTGTTCATGCAAAGGGATTTGAATTTGATATAGAGTCGATGGATGAAATTGTTGAAATACTATGATATGACCATTCCGTATCACTCGAGCAAGGCTAACATGGTGACATATGCATTGAGCTGAAAAATAGTAAGTATGGGTAGTTTGGCCTATTTGAGGATGGAAAGGCAACACTTGGCTAGGGTGTTTAAAGCCCTAACATCGCGATTCATGTAATTTTGTTTTTCAAAAATGGTTGGAGTGTTGGCTAGTGTTGAGGTAAATTCAACATTCATTGATGAAATTAAGGCCAAATATTTTAACGGTGGAAAATTGAACAAACTCCAAAATAAGGTTGTGTGTGGTGAGGCTTCAAATGCAATACTTGACACATGTGGAGTATTATCGTTTAGAGGGTGGATATGTGTTTCTTTATTTGGTGATTTGATTAAGAATATGCTAGCGGAAGCTCATAGTTTGCGATATTTTATTAATCAAGGTGCAACCAAGATGTATCGTGACCTGAGGAAGCTTTATTGGTGGCTTGATATGAAAAGAGACAAAATGGATTATGTATCTAAATGCTATAATTATCGATAGTTAAAGAATAAGCATCAAAGGCCAGCAGGATTGCACTAAAGATTACCCATTCTTAAGTGGAAGGGGGAGGGAATAGCTAAGGATTCTGTGGCAGGTCTTCCTAAGACCTTAGTTAAGCATGAATCAATTTGTGTCATAGTAGATAGGTTGACAAATCTTCCTAGTTTATTCCAATTAGAGTGAATTTCAGCTCTAAGTAGTTGGTCAAGATCTACGTCAAATAGATTATAAGGTTGCTTGGGTTCCCCTTTTTATCATTTCAAATAGAGATACGCAATTCACTTCTAAATTTTGGGATAGTTTGCAAGAAGAGTTTGGCACACAACTTTTTTAGCACAGATTTTCATTATCAAATTGATTGATAATCTCAGAGTATGATTCAAGTGTTTGGGGACATGTTGGGGCATGTGTGATTTAATTTGGTGGATATTGGGACTAGTTCTTGCCATTGTGTGAGTTTTTATGCAACAATAACTCTTAACTCTAGCATTGACATGGCCCTACAAGGCATTCTATAGGAGGAGGTGTAGAACTCCTATAAAATGGTTTGAGGATGGTGATCTGAAGCCTTGTGGCACTAATTTGGTGAAGAAATCTCAATATGAGGTGAGGTTCATCCAAAACCAAGTTCTTGGTAACCTAGAGTAGGTAAAAGAAGTATGCAGATTGTAAGGTCGGGGATATGCCATTCAAGGTTAGTGAGCAAGTTTTCCTAAATGTATAACCTATTAAGAGAGTTACGATATTTGGTAAGAAGGAAAAGGTTATCCCTAAGTATATATGTCCATTTGACGTTCTTAACAATGTGGATTTGATTTCCTATAGATTATCATTACCTCCAAGCTTGTCGGGGGTTCATTCGATGTTCCATATATCCATGCTTAAGAGGTATCACAGAGATGGGGACTACATTATCAAGTGAGATTGATCTTTTGTTAGATCAAGATCTTACTTATAAAGAGGATGTTGTTGAAATTCTTAATCGATATTTCATGTAGTTAAGGACAAAAGAAATTTTTTTGACAATAGTCCATTGAAAGTATAGTCTAATAAAATTAGCCACTTGGAAAACTGAGAAAGATATATGGGATAAGTACCCTTACTTGTTTGAGGATACAAGTATTCTTTCTTTCCTTAGCATGGCTCATTTTCTTGTTATGGTCATTTGGAGATAAACAAAGTGTAAATTGGTATCTATTGTAATGAAACTTTCTGCTGTTAAGGGTGAGCCAATCGTGTAAAAATTTCATAAATTGCTCCCCAAAATGGAAGTTAAAAATTTTAGCGTGCGCTAGCATTAAACAAAACCTGAGTGAGGTATGGTATAGGGAAATCCAAGATTGGATTAGGTAATGTAACAAAGCTTAGCATGATTTTATCCATCTAACTTGATAAGCAATGCATATGACATTTTGGAAAAGAATTCAGGTGAGTAGAACTCTTGATATCAAACTTGGCAGAAATAGGTTAGTACGGGATGTCATTGTTTGAGAGTGATCATGGAAAAGGCAAACCTAGGAGGATTCCCCATTTCCTACCTCACTACTCCAGTTATAGCAGATGACTATTGCTATAGTAACTCCCTCTATAGCAAAAGTCAACATTTATCAATCCCATTATAGCGCGAAATGTCACGATAGCTGGGTAAATTACTGTAAATGCAAAAATTCCCCAAAAATGGTTTATTATTCTAAACTTATTTTTGGGGAGGGGAATAGGCTATTTGGGAAATTTTCCTTTGTTTTCCATTAATTTTGTTCTTAGTGGTAAGTATTTCTCCCTTATTAACTAGTTTTTGGTTAATTAACTTAGAATCACTAGTTTACAAATTTTGGGGAGGATTTAAGCTTGAATTTATCATATTTTACTTGTGCAAGGGGATAAATTAGGTGTAAAAACTTTGGGTTTTAGTTGTTAATCATTAATTTACTCTTTCATGCCATTAATTCACTAATGTGACCAATTCGTGAGTTTAAGATTAATTATGGTAGTAAAACTCTAGAACGGGGGGAATGATTATGAATTTGTCCTTGGGGTTAGGGAATAGGTTGTAATCCTTAACATGGTAGGTCATTTGGTTTATTATTTGTTGTGTTCATTCTCTTACACTACGAACAAGCGAAATTGAACAAAAAGGAAAGGTTCCGGCTTAATTGAGTGGTGCAAGCTTGGATTGAGATAGGTGATAGTTTTAATATAGTTAAGACCCAATTTTTGTCATGTGTACGTGATAACTATTTATTAATATTACTTGATAGGAAGGTGTGGAAGATGCAAATTAGGGTAGAGGGATAATAGGTAGGAGTACATTTGGAATAGTAGAAAAGAGTGCTCTGTTATGTATTGGTGTATGTAGTGTCTTATAGACTCTTGTTCATGGTATTTTGGTGATGACTATGATTTCTTATAGCAAGTTTATAACATTACTTTGTGGGTATATTATTTTCTTTACGATCTAGTGGTATGCCACCCCTTGTGGTTGTTTGCTTTTTATATTTTTTGTTATATTTGTTATATGTCCTGAGCTAGGGGTCTATCGAAAATAGCCTCTCTACTTCATCTGAGGTAGTGGTATGGTATGCGTACACTCTACCCTCCCCAGACCCCACTTTGTGGGAATACAATTGCTATGTTGTTGTTGTTGTTATTGTTGTAGTATTTCTTGTACAATGCATGTTCAAGGAACGTGAATGACGACTAGATATCCTAAGTGTTAATTATGTAATGAATTAATATGAAAACTTATTGGATTTTGCAAGTGTTGTTCTATTATCATTGTAGGTGTGGTTGTTCTGATATATATCATTATTGTGGAGTATAATAGTATTTGGACATCTCTATGGGATTGGTGATATAAGGTTGGAATACACTTAATGTTTGGGATTTGGTACATGGATAAGGACTCATACCTTGTAGGTCATGACTATTGGGCACATACATAAGACCCTTCCCATGTGTATACAAATTATAGGTGAGTGTGAAAGTTCCTCAAGTGACCTAAGGATTATGTGTATCTTTCTTTTATTTATTCCTTGAGTGAATCAAGTTTGTATACTTAATTGCCAAGGTGGTTTCTTATGTAAACCAAGATGCATGTTATTGCTACTGTGGTTGTTATTAAGGATCCTTGAGTAGTCCGAGTTGCTTGCAAGTTATGATATGCTCAATGTTGTCTATTACTTGTATGATTTGTACATGGTTTATATGGTTATTATGGCATGGTGATTGTCTTAAGTGTCTTATTGTTGGTCCTAGTTGACTTAATTAGTTATTTTTGTTGACTACTTTTTACTAAACTTCATGTTGTACTTGTTTACATTATAAGCTTGAAAGATAGTTGCTTGATAGTCTTGTTGTACTATGTTTTGGTTATGCTTCCATATATATCATTTTGGGTTGATCAATGACCCTACCTACATACCATCGTTTCTTGGATGCTAATACTACACGTGCTCTTCTTTTTGTTGAGTGTAGAGCATATTCCGACGACTAGTTTGAGACCTTAACTGTGATTTGGATCATTTTTTAACTCAATGAAGAGCTATATTTTTGGGGCTACATAGGTTTTTCTATCATATTCTGGTCTCTTTGTTTTGGACTTAGACATTACTTTGGAATTTTGGGGGTTTCATCCCCTATATTTGACATTTATTAGAGTTTTGGTATAATGACTTTCAATTTCTAGGGGATGGTTTTACACATTATTCTATTGGTACTTTTTATATTGTTGTTTATTGATTTATTTTAGTTGACGGGTTTAGGTCATAACTGTTGTAACACCCTGAAAATATAAGACACTATTAGAACCATGCTTAAAGTTCATTAAAAGTAATAAAACATGTTTTAATAGTTTAATAAGTGATTTAGACATATATTAAGGCCACAAATAACACCTAGCTAATAAACAAGTCAAAATATCCCTTATCGATTGAATTCTTATGAAGAATATTGCTTTAATCAACTTCAAACAAGAATAACTTTTATATTACTAGAAGTTTTTTATCTCAAGACCCACCAAAATATAGATAATTTAATTAGCTTTCCAACTCCTCCAGTTTCTCCTTAATCCGATATTGGAATAAAACATTAGGGCCAATTTACTGGAGCACTGTCGTAGCTTCCAGTGACAATGACTCGGCGTCAGCCACTACAAGTCATACGGTGACTCATTTTCACAGCAGTGGGGACCAAAATTTGAGTTTCAGACGACAAATCAAGCCATGAATTGTCCCCCAAACCCTACAGATCATCACCAAACTCGTCAAGACTGATACCAACAACTTTTTATACGATTTAAAATGGTTGTCTAGTCTTTACCCACTCTTTTAACCCAAAAACTATGTCATTTCAGCTGTTACAAGAGGTATAAGTCTATTTAATCACTCCAAATCCCCCATTATTTTCCCCAAACTCATTCTAATTTAGAAAAATCAAGCAATTCAACTTTCAAGCAAGCCTAAGCCTAGGGTTTTTCTCAAAGCCAGATTTCAAAGGTTTCAATCTAAGATTTCAAGAATTCCTTCCACACTTATTCTCAATAATATAGTTTTAAATGTAATTTTCAATAATGATTTCTATGATTCGCATGAAATAGGGTTCGTACCCAAATACAATTCCACGCTTAAATTCAGTTCTCTTGAGCATGTTTTGCGATTATTTATGATTTCTTATGACTATATTATACCATTCAAAATATTCTCATATCCATGCATGATTTACATGATATTACTTTAGATATAAAGCATATGATAAAGTTATGCATGATGTATTAGTTTTCAAGACTATTAAGCATTGTTTATCATGATTTTGTGGATTTCAGTCTATATTAGTTGGAATAACATGTTTTGCCATAAATTTTAGTATCTTTATGTATTTAGAATTATGAACCCTCAGTATGTTAATAAATTTATGATTTTGGACTCATGCTATGGAATCTTCCTTTTTCCTTTCATTGTTAGTTCATTCTTCAGAGATGACGGGTTATGAATAGCCGATGACCTAGGATTTCGTGCATTATAACTCAAACACTTAGTCATGTAGTTTTTATAATTTAGAATGCTCTTATAAAAATAACTTATATGTAGTTTTTATAATTTAGAATGCTCTTATAAAAATAACTTATATGTCAACCTCACTACTTCAGTATTATTGAGTTATTTAGTATATCAGCTTATAAGTTGGGAGTAGTACTTAACATCAAGCGGGTGCAAGGATAGAGGATCACCCATCAATTAGGCCAAGACCTTTAGTAGAAGTCCCTAAGTCCTAAAACTATGTCACTACAGTAAGTTCTAAAGGTGATTATCAAACCAGGATTGACACCTTAGTCCTTTTGGACATCAGTTTAGTGGTACCCAGTTAGATCAGCCTTTATACTGTGGCAAGGTATATTTGGCCCTTTTTGATAGGGTTTATATATCAAACTTCATGTTTAGATCACATGGTTATATGTCAATTAATAGTTTCACCCACATTCAAACTCTATTATTGCGTGACTTTATAATCAGTTTTTGCAGTACAGTATTGATCAATTACTTGTTTATTTACTTAGTCATTGCCTCTGTTCACATCCCACCATTTCAGACCCATTATACATACATGACCCTCTGTTTAGTTTTACTTTATTTATACTATAAAGTTTTAGACTATCATTGCACATCAGTATATGTATTTTTTATATAGGGTAATTGTACTATAGTTTAGTTCCATTCATTCAGTTTGCACTCAAGTTTATCTCTTTATTTTCGTCAGCATTCAGTATAGTTTTACATTATTTTCAGCATTAACTTGAGATTAAATGTAATAGTTATGCTTCTACCCCTTCCCAGTTTATAGAAATGGTTTAGCTCGTGATTTAGAAATTTCACTACGCCTCACAGTTTTTACATACAGATATGTTTTAAAAGTATATTTCAACAAATGACATACATCCTCAGTTTCAAAGAATGTTTAAGTATTTTCATGACTAGTTCATATCTCATACTCAGTGCATTTAAAAATACTGATCGCATACCTCTTCTACCTATATTTCTCATGTGATATAGATTCAGGTGCTTACTATCAGGTTCATAGTAAGGAAAATCATTGCATTTAGCCAGCAGATGATGAGTTTTTTATTTTGAATACTCAAGTCAAATGAAGTTCTAGTACTTTATGTATTAATTAGGGATAGTTGGGGGTCATGTACTAGCTGCCTATATTTAGTATTAGTAGAGGATTCATAGATAGTCAGTCAAAGTTATTCTATGTAGTTTAAGTCCCTCTTTATTTTAGATTATAGTATTGTAAACTTTAAATTGTAACGTATTGAAATAGCTTATCTTATGATTAGGCTTTGCTCAATCCGTTTAGCTTTTATATACATTTTAATTAGTTTCTTAAGCATTATGCTATTACCATGGGTTAGCTTGGGATCACTTATGGTTTTAAGCACCATGTTATGACTATGGATAGTCTCGGTTTGTGACAACTATTGACATTCAAGGATATTTGGACCTTTGAATAGAATTTTAGTTTTTCCTAAATTTTAGAGTTGGCCATGGTTAATATTTGGTCAAGATTACCTCAGAAGGGTTATTTGATGCTTCCATCACGTTTGGACTGTGTTTTATATTTGTGCTATTAATTTGTGTTCAAAAGGTCTTAGATGAGTTTTAGATACTCATATGAAGATTGTTGTTTTGAGATCAATGAGCTTTAATAGTACCAACTGAACCAAATAAGCTCGAATGGTTCTTGGATTCAACTAATAGATACATATTGAAATTTTAGAACTACTATTCTCATTATATTTTGAGTTCATATGAAGGAGATATGACCACTTTATCATAGATATTTAGTGTTGAGTTCTAATATTTATAGTATTATGCTAGAGTACTATGTAATGACAGTCTTGGTTATTTTTCCTACTTCCAAACATTTTTTTGTATTTCATGCTTTCCTATATCAACTACTGGTCATTTATTACATATCAGGACCATCGGTTTTCTTCCTAAAGAGATCATTCGAGTTTTATGTCCATTTTCCTATTTTGGAGTTTTTGAAGTTGAAAAGTTGGTCTTCAACCGATACATCTATCAAACATCCTTAGATGAGAATTCTGACAGTCTAATAGCTCTGGAATATGGATTTTAGGTTAGTTTACCCTTGATATGGGTCCCAAGACTTTCGAGCTTATTTGGACTATTGGGTGGAATTTGGTAAAAATGGAAAGTAAGTGTACGACCCATATTTTATTGAAATGACCTTGGTTGGAAATTTTGATGGTTCCATTAATTCTAAAATACTAAATTTGGTAGGGTATTACAGTTTATTTTCTTTCAAGGGATTCCAAACAAATCCATCGAACTTATCCAAAGAAATTCCTAACATAGCACTTTGTTAGTTTTTTAGTACCTGATACAGACTATGTTTTTTCTTTGCATTTGTGATGAGTTGACCACATTTGCAAATGATCAATATTTACCATCATGTTCATGTGTGTCCTCTCATGTATGTTATGAAAGGCTGATCTGACCCAGTCTAATTCTCTTATGAGTGTTCACAAAGGCTTCATCGCGTCTGTGATGGTTAACCCCAGTTTGTTTTCATGATCACAACTAGTTCCCTATATTCAAGATGATCATTTTTTGTTGGTCTTTGTGGCCATGACCAGGGGCCCTCGTGATCATGATAGGTGAATCCCTTGTAGTATATAAACCTTGTCTTCCTAAAATTCCTTTATTTTCTCACTCTTATCTCATCATTGTTAGAGGTTAGAGCATAGGAAACTATGGGAAATTGTCCATTGATGCTAAGGTAAGTTAATTTTACACCTCTTGATCGTTCTGCATTGTTTTCCCCCATCAATTCCATTCTCTTTCCTTATAAATTCCTAGAATTTAATTCTTGATTTCCTTAAATTTTAGGGCTTTTTTAGGCCTTTATTTGAGTTACATTTATTCTCAAATTTTGAGCATGTATTCCTCATTCTTTGAGGGACGTAATAATGAATTTAATTTTTAAATTTTGATAATGAGTCCCAGAGTCCTATTTTTGACTCGACTCTCAATTTGTAGTTTTATATTGTAGTATAGGTCTTGTTTTACTCATATTAATGTGTGGATTATGAATTTGATAGTGCAAGGACATTCAAAATTCAAAGAGTGGAAATGAGCAGTTCATGGATGGTTCAAGACTAATTTTTGACATCCAGGTAGGCTATGATCTACTTTTTTCTATGAGACTATGTGTTGTATAGACTTTATACATGGTGGATATTGTAGGATAGGTTTAAGGTTATCTTATCACCTTTGTTATCTTGTCCTTACTTGAGAAATTTTAGTATAGAATAGCAACTTGAACCTTAGTTTAGAATTCTAGCTATATCTAAAGGATATGTCAAGATCACTTATATACCTGTTATGACCATAGGTTGATAGTAGTAATCCTTAGTGTAGGATATGGGGCAGTATTCTTCTATAAAGATGATATTCCTTAATTAAATTCTATCAGTAGCATGATTCCCCTGTTTATCTTAGCCTTTTGTGTTTTGATATTGATATCGTCTTACTTTATATATTTCTGGGCCCGAGGCCTGGTAACAAGACCAATAGGATACCAGGTTAGTTTTTTACACATAAAAAGAGTTGTGGCCTACTTCATAGCCTCTTAGGTTCTTATGTATTCATTGTTTAGACAAGAAACCTTTTTACGCATATATTGTGGTATGAATCTAACTAAAACTTTGGTTTTACTATTGTTTTTCGAAAGAAATTATTTCCACTTTTCACTTTTAAAATTTATTTTTAAATGAAAGTCGTACCAGCCTTATTGTTGGTTTATGGTCATTTATACAATACATGCTACTTTAAAAACTCAGACTGAGGTTGATTTTATTATATTCTAGATCTACTTATTTATCATTATTTACTTATTTTGGTTGAGGAATATTTTAACCTTTCTTACTCTATTCTATCATTTTTAGCCCTAGAGCAATCTTGAGCATTGAAATTTGTAAATTTCTACTTGTTTAGTCTCGGATCAATTTAGAGCACTTATTATTTTCTTATTTATCTCTAATACTGGATAGAGCAGATTTATCTTTGTTGATTATTTGAAGTCCTAATTTGGGACCATGTAGTATATACGAATTTGCTGAGTCCCTTATGGGCCTCTAAACCTGGGAACCACATATCAGAATATGGGATACCATATGTCCGTCCTTGTGAGACAGTGAGCCAAAGAATGTATATTTACTTAGGTGTCATTTGGTTGGGAATGTAGTTATGTTGGGATTAGTTATGCTGGGATAAGTTATGCTGGGATGCGTTATACTGGGATTAGTTATGCTAGGATTATTTTTTATTGAGTGTTTGGTTTGTTGTTTTCAAATTAATATGCATGGTATAATTTCTAAGAATAAATTATTTGATTACCAAAATCCCCCTATCTTATTTAACTTCTATTTTGTTTATATATATTTGTTTTCAAGCTTTAAATATTTATGCTTAAAAATAAAACTTCCATCTTATTTAGCTTAATTTTTTTGTGTGTGCATTTTCATGTTTATATCGTGTGTATTTTAAAAATAAAACTTTCATCTTATTTAGCTTTAATTTTTTTGCATGTGCCTTCCCATGATTATACCGCGTGCATTTAAAAAAAAAACTTACTGCATCTTATTTAGTTTGAATTAAAAACTTTCAACTTAAGTTTGTTAAATTAAAAGAAGATTTGTTGTTTATGTCACTTCATTTAAACACATATTACTCAAATAATATAGAATATTATAATTCATTTTAATTGATATATACAATATCAATTTTCAAGTTATTAAAAAACTATTTAATTTAAAATATGTAATTGAACAATAGAATCGATTGTGAAACGATAATGTGTATTAAAACTAGGCAACGCCTTTGTAGTTGTTAAAATATTTTATAGATTACTAATGAATGGTAATTATTATTATAAAATCTACTTACTTTAGTTAATCTTTTCATTGTGTAGTAAGAACTTTTTGTGTTATCAATTCACAAAAATAACACTTGAAAGGAAAAAGTTGATGTTGAATTCCATTTTTCTATGCTTAAAAAATTATAGTACCTACATTTTGTTGGATATATAAAAAATTGTAGTACCTAGTTTTGATCCTTATTATGTATGAATCCAACATATTTTATTTTTTAATTTGTTAATTTTGCATTTTGATCCTTTATATAAGAAAATAGCGTATAAGTTTATAAAATTCACAAGCAATAGAATGAAAAAAAAATGCAAAGTTTAATTAATAAGAGGCTAATTTTTCTTAATCATATATTTCCTTCATTCCAAAATAAGATATTTTAGTCTTTTTAATTTGTCATAAATAACACGTTTTAGATAATCAAGTAGATATCAATAATCTTTTTTCAATTTCAAAAGAAATAATTAAAGATGATGAAAAAGATTGGAGAAATGTGTTTGTAATGGATTTGGGAAATTTTTGCCATTTTATAATTTATCCTGGGATAAATTAAGATGGGATAACTTATACCACCAAATATGTGGTATAACTTATTCCGAAACTATTATTAATCCCGGGATAAATTATCCCGAGTATTGCCAAACCAAACGGTGTATTAAAAAGTTTATCCCGAAACTATTATTTTATCCCGGGATAACTTGTCTTAGTACCTCACACCAAACGGCCCCTTAGTACTATATAGAACTTAATTGGTATGACATTATTGGATTTACTTTGCTTTCATTCATTTATATGCATTGTCTATCACTAGTATGATTATTTATTGCTTGTCCCTACTAGTTTTATGAGGGGTCGATTGGATTATGTTTACTATTGTGTACCTTCCAGTCTTATAAGGGTCTCATTAGGTTATTATTTGTCCAAGCTTATTAGGTTGTATTATTATTTAGTTCTTATTCTTTAGTCTGTGGCAGGACAGTTATCGATTGTACTCGAGACTATAGGCTTATTAAATTATCTTGTAATTATTCATATATTTGAACTAGATGTTCTAATTGTGTTAAATCTATCTCCCTTCTTGTTTATGATCGTCGTGATATTTAGGCTATTAGGTTTTGTTCGTTAGGTTAGTACCTTCGTGTTTATCTACCTACACAGTGCGGTCGTATATCCTGTTCTTTTCTAGCTATTATTATTGTATATCACCTTTTTCCTTTATTACTACTACTGTACATTTCTTTCATCTCTAACTATCTATATTGTATAGCAACTCCGTTGCTATTTATTTGTAGCAAATGGTTGTTTATCTCTACTTCTTCTTTATCTGTATCGTATTTCATTTTATATTTAGTTGCATGTAATGTATATTCTTTCCTTATGTGTTATTTATACATTCATTATCCTTAGAGCTCAAAATTCAGTTAGTCAATGCGTACTGAGTACCTTATGTATGGTACTCATACTACACTTCTGCACTTTGTAGATCATAATACAAGTTTTCATTATTGGCATATGCATCATGCGGAGCATTCATGGATCAGGGATTTGGGGTGAGCTTCTAGCGTCCAATTTGTTCCTTCTTTCCCTCTTTTACTATACTGGTCTATTTTTTGTGTTCCAAAGATGGTAATGTATAAGTATATATATATATACACACACACACATACTTGCGTTGCTAGTGGCTCTTGTGCTGACCTCACCAGGTCTATGAGAGATATTTGCTTTCTTCTAGTTCTTTTTCTTTGTTTATTTAGTTTTGGCTATCTTTTCTCTTGTGAGCCTGTTACTCACTGTTTCAAGCTATGAGTTCGTATCTACTGGTGAGTTGTAGTAGGTACTATCATGACCCGAGAAATCTGGTTGTCGCATAATAGTACTAAAGGAATTTTCTTGAACAACATATAAAGGTGGATTTTAAAATTTTAGTTATTTAACATTATGGAAGCTATAAAGCTCCGATTAAGATGAATTTTAATGATTTCTTCTAGTATGAACATTGGATCATGTTCTTGATAGATTGAGAATAGTTTAAGGCTATTTTGAGATGAAAGGCACATTAGCGATAACTCATCTGGTATTTTGTCGGTATTCAAGGTACATTATGGCTTACTTTTCTTCAAAATTAACTTGGTTAAGAACTTATCATGTAAATCATATTATGGATTAGGCAAAGGATTAAGTTAAAATAGTTATTGAGATGATTTGATATTATGTGCCTAAATGATTTGATATTGTGTTCCTAAATTGGGTTTACGCTAATAAATGACTTAAGAATTATTGGAAGTATTATTTTATACATTGTGTTTAGAGATGTTTCATGCATTATTAGACATGCCAAAGGTTCAATTTCCATAACAAGCATGATATAGAAAGTATTGGATTGATGAAGAGATGTATCCTTTGGGCGAGATTGGGGAATTTTATCTATATTGAAGCTTGTAGCATATGCTTCTGAGTTGAGTGTTGTATTGAATGGATATATTTGTTGCATTTTATTTTTTTTTTTGTTACTATCACTATGTATATTCACTTATATTCATTCCATGAACTTATGGACTTGGATTTTTTGTAAATAGTATTTTGAAAGACTTGCATTCCAGATAAAAAAATTTTGCTTGATTTTACTAATTCATGATTTCATGGATAAAATCCAAATTAATTTACAACTTTATGATATTGTGGAAAAAATTTGGCTCTCGAAGACAAAATCAATCTTTGCATGTTTGATGGAAAATTATTTCAGGTGCGTATATAGACCTAGCGAATCCCTATGTCAGACCTGCAAAAACCAACACTAAAAGAGACAAGGCATAGTGGATGGGGACTTTAGGGGGTCAGTTCAATGTCAAATCTACTTAGGAATTACTAAGAAAGAAGAAGAGAAGAGGGATGTTTTCTAGATAATATAAAGCAAGGGCAATCCTACTAAAATTTTCTTCTTTTAATGAAGAGTATGGAGAGGGTGGATTGCTACTGATGATAAGTTGGTGAAGATAAGAATAAACATAGTATTGAGGTGTTGGTATTTTGATTATTATAATTAGGAAATCATGGATACTTATTACTAACAGTTCCTACAACTGCAAGACTATGGAAGTACTTTCCTGATTTTACAAGTATCAAGATGGAAGGACTACAACATACATATGTCATCATGACATGATGGTACTCAGAAGCTTCAGTCAAGCTACAACAATGTATAGAGTATTACCAGCAGTCGCTATATGGGTATTATGAAAGAGAAGAAACAAAAGAAGACATGACGGTGATCAAAGTTTAAACTAGATGATATATGAGGTGCAGTTAGTAATCAAGCAGATGCTGAAGATGAGATCTTCATGGATCATGAACTTGGTAAATGAAAGGATGGAAATAATTAGGACCATGGGTAATTACAAACAAAAACTACACTCTTGTACAGTAAAATGGACATCCCAAAAGAAGGTAGATTGAAATGTAACACTAGTGAGCATGCAGAGCTAATCTAGGCTTGAGATCATATGGTTTTGTTAGAGAATAGTATTGGAGATTTAGTATATGCTCAGACACAGCTCACTAGTATAACAACCAATGTTGAAGCAGAGACGACAGCAATATATGAGCCTCTAAGATGTTGTTAAATAAAGAATACTCAAAAGGTTGAAATAGAGTCTGATTCTTTAGTGATGTTATTAATAGAGTTTGACATGTTCTATGGCAGGTTGGCGGAGGAAATAGCTGTAATGCTAGTGCTTATTCCTAGCTAGCAATCATCTCAAGAATACTAGTACTTGATTTGAAATACAAATATATTTTTGTACCCATGGTATTTGTGAGATTTCGACTTTCTATTACATGGAAAATTGAGTTAGCTTTCTAACAATACCAATGTTGTCCGAATCCGACACCAGACGAGGAAGTTATGGATGTTTTACTCAGAACTGACCAAAACGCCTAGGTGCGAAGTCCAAGTTGATGGACCGCCAAACAAGTAAAAGACCACCACTTTGACCATCACAGCCAAGCCAATAGAGCCACGTTCTGGATAAGGATTGATGGACGAGTTGATGGACCGTTAGATTTTTTACGGACCGTCATCCAAGCCGTCAACTCTTATCCAGTGAACCCCATTTCTGGTCCATGTATGTCGGTCAAAATGACAGATCATCAAGTTCCTGATGAACCGTCAGTCGGTTCATCTCACGCCACGTTCAGTTTACTTCCAGGTCATTTTAAAAAGGGCATTTTGGTCACTTACCACTTGCCTATATATACCCAGATGAGTCCAAATTCAGCTATTTTTCTCATTATTATTTCACAAACAAAAACTAGGGTTTCTCTCTAAATTTAATCTCCCAGAACAAGACCTAATTTTCTTCAAAAATCAAAGGATTTCAAATCCTTCAAGTTCAAAAATATCAAGAACCTTGAGTCAGGTATGCGTAGTGTTTATCTATGGATCCATTTCATTCATAGAGCTCAAGAACTATGTTTTAAATATTATTTTGTGATTGTCTTATTGTGATATGAGCATGTATATGTTGATGATTGTTGTTTAAGTTTCAAGGTGATATCTAAAGGTGTTTCCATGAAGTATATGTGTTTGTTAGTTGAAAACCATGATCCTTATGTGGCTTAATGTGGTAAAAATCATGAACATGCTTAAGCTAAAAGAATGTATGAAAACTGTTTGATAATATGCCTAGGATGATAGAATTCATGTCCTATGATTTAATAGTGCTTAAATGACAAGTCCATGCTCTATGCTTTACGATTTCCCATGAATTCCATATGAGTGATATACGTTGTTGTTGTGATATGGATTGACCATGATATTGAAGCTATGCAAGTATATACATGTTGTATGAATTTCCCTTCCATGTATAAGATGTTGAGAACTATGATTAGTGTGAAATCCCCTACTCATGATATGGTAAATTGTGGACTCTACTCTTACGATCAAGTTAGCAATGTGTGTCAGTTTCCTTCCATTGAGTCCTGAGGGTACTTATACCTAAAAATATAGTTGTGTGCCTAGATCTATGTCATGTATCACGATAATCTCATTCAAGCCATGATCCATAGAACTCAGTCGGGCATGTGACTCAAGAAACCTCAGAAATCTCATGATCTCATTTAATTCTCAAATAGTAGCACTAATCCATCAGTCAACGGATGTCAGTTACTCAGTCAATGTACAGTCAGTAAAATATCGTTCAGTCTCTTTAGATGGGAGTAGGAGTTAGCACCGAGTGAACCCAAGGATAGGAACTCACCTGCCAGTTTAGGGTGTGATTCTTAGTAATCATCCTTGTGTTCCAGAACTACGTAGCCAGCATAGGTTGAGATATCTTAACCTGTCAAATTAGGGCTGATGAGGTGGCTTAATCCACCAGTTTAACGATTCCCACCATTCTTATTTTGAGTACCTGCCAGCTAAGGGGCACTCACAGTGGTCCTTACCAGTGGCGCAGTATTGACATCCTTCCAATTGGGGCAGAGATTGGACCCTAACTTAGCTATATGCATTATTGGGGCATGTCGGTCAAACAACTACCTCCCACAGTTTCAGTCCTAGACTTAGTAAAAAAAACTCAGATAGTTCTTCAAATTTTAGTATATCAGGATAGTCAGATAGAGTCAATTCAGTTACAAAATGGAACACAGATAGTTCTATTAGATTCAGGACTGTTAGACGCAGTCATCTATGTTATCAGAATTTCAGTATTTGTCATGATATATATCAGTAGATCATGCATTAGTGTTCAGATCTAGATATCACGTAATCATGATCTCAGTTACTATGTATGCATGTTTGCACTCTTACGTTCATATCAGACAGTCAGTTAGCACCGTTCATGTATGTAAACCCTTTTGCATTTAGCCTACCTCACTCGTATACTCAGTACTCCCAGTTGTTTTGACGTATTTGTGCTATGGTGCTTTCTTTCACGTTACGCCATAGGTTCACAGATACGATCTCCAGATCAGCAGTAGCAGTAGCATTCCAGTCGCAGAGTTGCAGTGAGTCTTCATTCATTCGAGGATGATATTATTTATTTCATTTATTAATTTAGTTCAGTTTTGCTAGACGGAGTTACTTGGAGACATGTTCCTTCAACTCCTTATTCACACAGTATTTAGAGGCTTTCAGATTTAGCTCGGATTTGATTCAGATTTCAGTTGTTTTGGGTAATCGTTACCCCATATGTATGTTATGATTTGTCAGATATTCTATGTAGTTGAACCTTATGGCCTATTATTTATGCTTTTCACATTATAACATCACATATTGTAGTATATAGGTACAGATATCAGTCATGGGTTAGCTTGTGGTCCCTCGGGGTCATGGGCACCATGTCGTAATCCAATTCAGAAAACCACGGTGCTACAAACTTGGTATCAGAGCCTAATGTTCAATAGATTCCTAGGAAGTCTGAAAGCCGCATATGGTAAAGTCTTGTGCATGGGTGTGTTGCATGCCATATTTATATTCAAGAGGCTATAAGACATTTTAGGAACAGTTTCCCTTCTTTCAGTATTCATATCGTGCTAGTGAGCATAATCTCAAGTTAAACTCTCAGTCTAATCCGTTCTTCTCTTATTTTAGAATATGCCTCCAAAGAGAGGAAACCAGCCAGTTCCTCAGGCTGAAAATCCTTTGGGCGAACATGTTTCTCATGCGGAGTTTAGGGCCATATTCACCACACTTTCTCAGTTTGTGGCTGCCCAAAATGAACGGCCACCAGTTATTTTGGCCAATCCAGTGGCCAGCTCAGCTGCAGCTAGGATTCGGGACTTTACCCGAATGAACCCTCTATCTTTCTTTGCGTCTAAGTCTGATGAAGACCTTCAGGAATTCATTGACTAAGTCCAAAATGTCATAGACATCATAGGAGTTACTTCTTGTCAAAATGCCAAGTTAGCCGCATACCATTTATGGGATGTTGCTCAAACTTGGTACAAACAGTGAAATTCTGAGAGGTTAGAGGATGCAAGTCCTATAGAGTAGGAGAAATTTGTCATGACTTTCTTAGATAGATTCTTTCCCCAAGAGCTGATGGACGTAAAAGTTCTAGAGTTCATCAACCTTAGGTAGGGAAATATGATGGTTAAGGAGTATTCTCTCAGATTTACTCAGCTAGCTAGATATGCCCCTCATATGGTTGCAGACAATAGGGATAAGATGAGAAAGTTCGTGTCAGGGGTGAATGATAGCATGTTAAATGAGTGTAGGTCTACGATGTTGAAAAGTGATATGACTTTAGCCAGGCTCATGACTCATGCTCAACAAATATAGGAGCAGAAGATTAGGAATAGGGAGAGACAGAACAAGAGAGCAAGGTCAGGTAGTTTTAGTTTTGATCAACCAAAATCAGAAGGAGGAAACTGTTCACATTTTTATCCAAATCCATCAGTTATAGCTCCTTCCTCCACCACTGCCCCAGTGCTAAAATTCAGAGACGGCAACAGAGATAGAGCACCAGGCTCTAAGTCTCAGGGCAGTGTCAGCAGTGCCCGAACTAATCCCTGTGTTAGACTTATGGTAAGAGCCATAAGGGTACCTGTAGAGCTGGTAGCGATGTTTGTTTTGGTTGTTGCAAGCCAGGCCACAGGATTAGAGGGTGTCCACAGTTAGGTTACGGGGTTAGCAGAATCGCACCACAGCCCAGTTCGATCGCCTAAATCAGTAGAGTGCCGCTTCCAGTGTTACTAGTGGACAACGTCTAAATAGACTCTATGCTCTTCAGACCCGACAGGATCAGGAAAATTCTCCTGATGTCGTTACTGGTACGTTATAGATTTTCCATATTCATGTTTATGCTTTGCTTAATCCAGGTCCATCCTTGTCTTTTGTTACTCCTTATATAGCAGGAGATTTTGGAATCAGTCTCAAAATTCTAGCAGAGCCCTTTAAGTCTCTACCCTAGTAGGTAAAACCATCATAGCTCGGCGGGTATATAGGAACTGCCCAGTTATGATGATTTAGAAAGCCATATCAGCAGATTTAATCGAGTTAGATATGACTGATTTTGATGTCATTCTCGGCATAGATTAGCTTCATTCCTACTATACCACAGTCGACTGCAGAACCAGGGTAGCTCAGTTTCAGTTCTCGAATGGCCTCATCCTAGAGTGGAAGGGTAGAACTTCATCTTTTAGGGGTCATCTTGTCTCCTACCTTCGGGTAAGGAAAATGATTCCTAAGGGGTGTGTGTATCATCTCGTGCATATTAAAGATTCCAGTTCTGAATCTTCTAGTCTTAAATCAGTCCCAGTTGTAAATGAGTATTCAGACGTGTTTCTTGAACATCTTTCAGGCATTTCTCCTGAAAGGGAAATAGACTTCGGCATTGACCTTATTTCAGATACTCGGCCTATTTCTATTCCTCCATACAGAATGGCACCAGCAAAACTCAAGGAACTGAAAGATCAGTTGAAGGATCTCTTAAATAAGGGATTCATCAGGCCCAGTGTATCCCCATGGGGTGCACCAGTCTTATTCGTGCGCAAGAAAGATATTTCTCTCAGGATGTGTATTGATTACCGTCAGCTCAACAAAGTTATGGTCAAGAACAAGTATCCTCTTCCCAAAATAGATGACTTGTTTGACCAACTTCAGGGTGCCAGTTATTTCTCCAAAATAAACCTCAGATTAGGCTACCATCAGCTCAGAGTTAGAGAATGTAACAGACCAAAGATAGCTTTCCGTACTCGGTATGATCACTTCGAGCTTCTAGTTATGTCCTTTGTTTTTACCAATGCCCCAGCTAATTTCATGGACTTGATGAATCGTGTGTTCAAGCAGTACTTGGACATGTTCGTCATAGTCCTCATAGATGATATCCTGGTCTATTCCCGTACAGAGTGTGATCATTCAAACTATCTCAGGTTTGTTCTTCAGACTCTCAAAGATCACCAACAATTTACCAAATTCAGTAACTACGAGGTTTGGCTAAGATCAGTAGCATTCTTTGGCCATCTTATTTCCGGTGATGGCATTAGAGTAGATCCTCAGAAGACCAAAGCGGTAAGAACCTGGCCTCGCCCTGTATCTCCATTAGATATCAAGAGTTTCTTAGGATTGGCTGGCTATTATAGACTTTTTGTCGAGGGATTTTCTTCTATTGTATCCCCATGTCCAGATTGACTCAGAAGAAGGTCAAGTTTCAGTGGTCAGATCCTTGTGAGAAGAGTTTTCAAGATTTGAAGACTTGACTGACCTCAGCTTCAGTTCTATCTCTTTCAGATGGTTCAGATAGGTTCGTGGTGTATTGTGATGCATTCAGAATGGGTTTAGGTTGTGTCCTCATAGAGCATAGTGAGGTCATAGCCTACGCCTCAAACAGTTAAAGCCCAATGAGAAGAATTATCCTACTCATTTTCTTGAGTTAGCAGCCGTAATATTTGCCATAAAGATTTAGAGGCATTATCTATATGGAGTTTATGTAGATGTCTTCACGGATCATAAGAGTTTCGAGTATGTCTTTTCTCAGAAAGATCTCAATCTTCGTCAGAGAAGGTTGTTAGAGCTTTTGAAAGATTATGAAATAAGTGTCCTTTACCATCTGAGCAAGGCCAACATTGTGGTTGACGCTCTCAGTAGACTCTCCATAGGTAGTGTTTCTTACGTCGAGGACAATAAGAAGAAGATAGCTTAGGAAATCCATCATCTCGCCAGACTAGGTGTACGCTGAGTCGATTCTTTGAGGGTGGTGCATGTATTCAGAGTAGTTCAGAGTCATCTCTAGTTTTCGAGGTAAAAGAAAAGCAAAAAAGAGATCCTAGCCTTGTCAAGCTAAAAGAGTCAGTTTAGAATCAAAGACTAGAGGTTTTCTCCCAATGGGGAGATGGGGTTCCTCGTTGTCAGGGTCTCTGTTTGTTCCAGGTGTTGATGACTTAAAGCAGCAGATTCTTCCAGAAGCACATGGTGCATGATACTCTATTCATCCAGGGGACACTAAGATACACCACAACCTACAGAAAATCTATTGGTGAAGTGCGATGAAGAGAGATATTGCAGAGTTTATGGCTAAGTGCTCTACATGTCAGCAAGTTAAGATAGAGCATCAGAAGCCTAGTGGACCCATGCAGGAGTTCACCATTCCTACTTGGAAGTAGGAAGAAGTGAACATGGACTTTGTGATGGGTTTGCCTTGAACTCGTCATCAGCACAATTCAGTTTGGTTATTATTGACAGGATGAACAGATTAGATCATTTCCTTTTAGTTCATACCTCTTATTCAGCCGAGGATTACGCCAAACTCTATATCAGGGAGTTGGTCAGATTACACGGTGCTCTATTATCTATTATTTCAGACAGAGGTACCCAGTTCACCATTCACTTTTAGAAAGCATTCCAAAAGAGTCTTGGTATCCAAGTCCATCTCAGTACAGCCTTTCATCCTCAGACAGATAGTCAAGCAAAAAGGACCATTCAGATTCTTTAAGATATGCTAAAGGCGTATGCAATTGATTTCAAGGAAAGTTGGGATGACCACTTGCCTTTGATTGAGTTTGCATACAACAATAGCTATTATTCCAGTATTAAAATGGCTCCATTCAAAGCTCTCTGTGGAAGGAGGTGTAGATCTCCAATTGGTTGGTTTGAAGTTAGTGAGGCCTCAGTCATAGGTCCTGACTTGGTTTTTGACGCCTTACAGAAAGTTCAGTTGATCAGAGAGAGACTACAGGCTGCTCAGACCCAATAGAAGTCTTATGCTGATGTTCGTAGAAAGGATCTCAAGTTTGAGGTTGATGACTATGTCTATCTCAAAATCTCTCCCATGAAGGGAGTGAAGAGGTTCGGCAAGAAAGGGAAACTCAGTCCCCGCTATGTTGGTCCCTTCAGGATTCTCAGTCATTTAGGCAAGGTAGCTTATCAGCTTGAATTGCCTTCAGATTTAGCCTCAGTTCATTCGTTCTTCCTTGTATCCTTGCACAAGAAGTGCATAGGTGACCTAGCAGTTGTAGTCCCTATCTAGAGCGTTGATGTTAAGAACAGTCTCTATTTTGAAGAGATTCCAGTCAAAATCTTAGACTATTAGACTCATCGATTTAGGAACAAAGAGGACCCTCTAGTTAAGGTTCTTTGGCAAAATCAGTCCATCGAGGGAGCTACTTGGGAAGCAGAAGCAAATATGCGTACCAAGTATCCTTACCTCTTCTCTAATGATTCAGATCAAGCTCAAGGTAATAGTTTGCCTTAAACTTATTCAGTTTCATATTCATGTTCCCATTATAAACGTGGTATCTACTACCATTTCATACTCTTCATGCATTCATGTATCAGTTCGGTTATAAAATCATGCATCAGCTATGCATTCTCGTCTTGAGAAACTCGGTTTATCAGAACACTCAGTTAGCCATGCATCAGATGTGAAAGAGTTTAGTATATTTAGCATGTCAGTCATGAAGTCATGTCTCAGTCACTCATGTTCAGTTCATGTTTATTTATTATTTTCCATCTTAGTCAGTCTTATTTGAAGACGAATGTTTTCAAGGGGGAGATATTGTAATACCCGTGCTTATTCCTAGCTAGAAATCATATCAAGGATGCTAGTACTTTCTTTGAAATACAAATTTATTTTTTTACCCATGGTATTTTTGAGATTTCTACTTTCTATCATGTGGGAAATTGAGTTATCTTTCTAACGATACCAATTTTGTCCAAATCCGACACCAGACGAGGAAGTTATGGATGTTTTACTCAGAACTAACCAAAACGTCTATATGCGACGTCCAAGTTGATGGACCACCAAATAAGTGACGGACTGCCACTTTGACCATCACAGCCAAGGCAGTAGGGCCACGTTCTGGATAAGGATTGACGGACGAGTTGACGGACCATCAGATTTTTGATGGACCGTCATCCAGGCCATCAAATCTTATCCAGTAAACCCTATTTCTAGTCCACGTATGACGGTTGAAATGACGGACCATCAAGTTCCTGATGGACCGTCAGTTGGGTCGTCACACGCCGCGTTCAGTTTACTTCCAGGCCATTTTAATAGGGATATTTGGTTACTTACCACTCGCCTATATATACCTAGATGAGTTCAAATTTAGCCATTTTGCTCATTATTATTTCACAAACAAAAACTAGGGTTTCTCTCTAAATTTAATCTCCAAGAACAAGACCCAATCTTCTTCAAAAATCAAAGGATTTCAAATCCTTCAAGTTCAAAAACATCAAGAACCTTGAGTCAAGTATGCGTAGTGTTCATCTATGGATCCATTTCGTTCATTAAGCTCAAGAACCATGTTTTAAATATTATTTTGTGATTCTCTTGTTGTGATATGAGCATGTACATGTTGATGATTGTTGTTTAAGTTTCAAGGTGATATCTAAAGGTGTTTTCATGAAGTATATGTGTTTGTTAGTTGAAAGCCATGATCCTTATGTGGCTTAATATGGTGAATTTCATGAACATTCTTAAGCTAAAATAATGCATGCAAAGTATTTGATAATATGACTAGGATGATAGAATTCATGTCCCATGATTTAATAGTGCTTAAATGACAAGTCCATGCTCTATGCTTTACGATTTCCCATGAATTCCATGTGAGTGATATGTATTGTTGTTGTGATATGGATTGACCATGATATTGAAGCTATTCCAGTATATACATATTGTATGAATTTCCCTTCCATGTATAATATGTTAAGAACTATGCTTAGTGTGAAATCCCCTACTCATGATATGGTAAATTGTGGACTCTACTCTTATGATCAAGTCAGCCGTGTGTGTTAGTTTTCTTCCATTAAGTCCTGGAGGTACTTGTACCCAAAAAATATATCAAAAGAATAGTATGCATACGGAGGGACGAACATCATCTTATGTACTATCAAGTTTTTTTTTGGTTATCATTGTTCTTGTTTTTGTTATTATTTTAATGAGGAAGTAAGATGCATGGAATAAGTTACATAGAGGTTTACAAATTTATTTAATATTAAAAAGTATGTACATGTCATTCAAGGGGGAGGCCATGGGATCTTGCCTTTAATTTTTCTATATTGAATAATTAAGTTTATTTTGATGTTCTATAGCACTCACTCTTACATAATTATTATTTCTTAATGTTATCCAGTGGTCGAACAAGTTTTGGTTATCATTGTTATTGTTTTTGTTATTATTTTAATGAGGAAGTAATATGCATGACATAAGTTACATAGAGGCTTACAAATTTTTTTAATATCAAAAAGTATGTGCATGTCGTTCAAGGGGGAGGACATGGGATCTTGCCTTTAATTTTTTCTATATTGAATAATTAAGTTTATTTTGATGTTCTATAGTTTTCACCCATACATAATTATTATTCTCTTGATGTTATCCAGTGGTCGATCAAGGATATTGTTCTCAATACTTCTCATTATTTATCATATCTTCCTCTTAGTTTGGTAAAGAAAAAGGTAAGTTATTATAAACAATTCAATTCCACATGTTTAATAAACCAATTCATTGGAAAGAAAAATTTTAAATCTTAAAAAGGAAAATCATCATCGTTGTCTACTTTTTTATTTTATGAAAGACAGGAGTTTTCATAAAATAAAATAAAATTCAAAAACACCAAAATATATAATTTGTTTCAATGGTTTTAAAAATTTAGTAACCAAAGTTCAAAATGTCAAAAAAAAATGTCATTCATTCACTATTAATTAAATTATATGTAAGCTATTTAACCTAAAAAATTATTACATAAGATGTACTTTTTATGATTATGGTTGTTCGCAGATTTTTCTGTGATTATGGTAAGCCAGGATAAGTTAGGGAAAATTTTCCAAGACTTAGTAGGAGGTCAGCGCTAGAATTCTTAGGCTTTTAGGCAATGACATCAAGTTACAGAGGTCCTGGTGGTTCCCATTCAGGTAGGAATGGCATATATTTACCCAAGTGGTGATAGAGGTGTTACCCTTGTCCAAGGATGATTTCCTTCATTACTATGCATTCCCTTGTAGACAAGAGGCTCCTAATGTAGTTACCACAGATGTTTCCCTAGTGTGCCATCAATCTGCTATGGTCTTATTTGATCCTGATGCTACATTCTTTTAATGTGTTTGCATATTTTTATAATATCCCGTATGTTTCCTAGCTTAATTTTTCTTCTAGAATATCAAATACTAGCTTCAAAAAATGGATAACTTTTATTACATGTGAAATCTTCCAGATTTAGACCCTCCATTTTGTAGTAAATTGAATAAGATTTTCATCGATATCAATTTCTCCCAAATTCGATACTCGGTTGAGAAGTTATGGCATTTTTAGTAAATTAGTATGCCATCTGGAAAAACTCCATGTCGTGGTGAGGGATAAATACTCATTCATCAAATTTCAGTAGACCTCCGCGATAAGCCCGCATCGCGGTGATGTCCAATTTTTCAGTTGTCAATTTCCAGTAGGCCAACGAGATGGTACCGCATATAAATGATGGCCTAAATGGCATTTCAATAGAGTACCGCGATGGTGGCGCATCGCGTTGATGTCCCAGGTACCAGTTGTTAAATTCTAGTGAGCCACCACGACAGTGGTGCATCGTGGTGGTGAGTTAAATCGGGATTTTTGTTCTCTTTTTTTAGTTCTGATTAAAGTTTAAAAAGGGGAACTTTGGTCAATTCCCAAGCCCCCAATTCATGAATAACACTAGATTAAACCCATTCTAAACTTATTATGCTTATTTTTCATCCATTCTCTCTCAAAGCAAAACCTAGAGCACAAAGTTTACTCTCCAGGAAATCAAATTCCTCCATTGTTTCTCCAAGAGAGCTCTAAATTGTGGATTCCCAAATCAAGATAATCAAGAACTCATCTTCAAGAACTCAAATAGGAATCAAAAATTCAAGTATCTCCAGTCAATCACCAATTAAGGTATGTGGGGTTTATGAATAAGGGTCCTCTTTTATCCTTGTGATCATACCTAAGTTTTATTTCAAATTTATATGATTTTGAATGATTATACATGAGTTTTAAATTGGGATTCATACCCATTATTTCTAAATTGCAAGATGATGAGATTTCAAGTGTTTTAGAAGTTGAATTGCATGACTATTTTTATATTTTCATGCCTATTGCAGTAATTTTTAGATTTTCGGATGAATTATCATTGTTTTCATTATCAAGCATGATTATTATGATGTTTTGACATGAGATTGATGTATGGGTTATTATCCAAAAATTGAATATTATTATTTCATAAAAGATTATGCTTTAAGCATCAGATGATCAGTTTATTTTCAGATTTTCAGTAAAACTTTGATCTTTTGATCCTTAGATAAGATTTGGAATCCACTTTACAAATTTATTATAGATTACACAACTCAGAATAGCTTTACTTAAAGATTGAATCAGATAAATGCATAATTGGTTTTATGATAATTATGTTGGTTTTTAAAGTGGATTTCCAACAGAATGAACATACAGATTAAAAAGGAAGTAGTATTTAGCACCAAGATGGAACTATTGGATTAGCGTGTCCTATCTTCCACAGAACTACATAGCCAATATAGGTACAGATTATTCCCATTTTTATATGGATGACGGTTACAGATGTGATAACTTAGATTAGGTTATACTCCTTGGCAAGAGTATGACACCTCTCCCCATCGTGAGGTTTTCCCCTAAGGGGAATAAGACTTTGGACTCCATGTTAGCTCACATGATTTATGTCGATTAGAGAACCTCCCTTCTAGTAAAAGTAAATAACAATTTTTGAGTATTTCTCCACTAGTAAAGAAAATCTTTTAGAAAACAAAGTGTAAAGGCTCACAACTTTATTTAGATTATGCTTTACAAAAAGATATTAGTTACAGATTTTAGCTTTCATATTTCAGATACAAAAGTGAGTACTTTCTATACTTGGACATCATGATTTACAGACCAATCACTAGCAGAGCTTTTAGAACTAAATATTATGACTCACTAGATTTTCAAAGTGTGATTTGTTATCCATGATTACAGATTTCAGATATTCTAGCTTATGTGAGTCATTTAAATTTAGCATGCATTATTTTACAAACTATGATGATGATTGACATTATGTTTTACTTAAGTATTTCACCGTTATATACTCAGTACATCCTCAAAGAACTGATCCACATATACATCTGTGTTATATTGTCTCATATTATAGGTGCAGGTGCTCAGTTTCAGCAGCGTGAGTGATTTCGAGCATCTCTATCTACATTCCGACAGTTGGTGAGTCCTCGTAGATTGGGAACTTATTCATTCATTTTACTTTCAGCTTATCAGTTTAGATGATTCAGTATTCTTTTTAGACAGTTCGAGTCAATAGGGGGTTTGTCCCAATGATTCTCTAGTTATTAGTGGTAGAGGCTTGTCAGACCGCTAGATTTGATTCGAACTTACAGTTTTTGGGTTCTCATAGATTATATTCAGATTATTCTCAGTTATTTCAGACAGATTTTTGCATTTAGTATGACTTTTATGTATGTATTTTTCTTGTTATCAGATTCAGACTTAGTAGAAGGCAGATAGGGTTAGCTTAAGGCTACTCATAGTCTTAAGCACCATGTGACATCTCGGGACCAGGTTTTGGAGCGTTATAATTCTATATAGGGTCTTGAAATAATATGTGATTCTCTTTCAAGTGATATAACTATTTCTACCCTTGTGAGAGGTTCCTTAGTGGTGGATTGAGTGCATCAATCTTGTGTTGTGACATTGTTGTGTTATGCCACATGGGTAGACTTGATTATCCTTGATATGAAAAATTTTAATGTTGATTTGAGAATGGATTGGCTTTACTCTATGTAACGCAATTCTTGATTGTAATGTCAAGACAATCATTTTACTCGTCCCAGGAGCTTGGCTTACTCTATGTAATGTGATTCTTGATTGTAATGTCAAGAAAATCATTTTACCCATTCCAAGAGCTCCTAGGTTAGAGTGGAGGGAAACCCAATGCCTATATTTGAAAAGGGTGATATTATTCTCAAACACATTAAAGTTAGCTGGGAAGAGTTATATATTATATTTGGTCTATGTTTGTGATACTAATGCTTATACACCTCCTTTAGAGTTGGTACAAGTACTTAGATATTTCTCGAACATGTTTTTAAAGGACCTTTAAGACATCTGATGTTGGTATATACACTTTTTTGCCAAGCTTTTTCAATGACTTCACTTAATTTTGAGGATAATATAGCTTGATTTACTTATTTATAGTCATTCGATGTTTTAGAACTTATGTAAGGTGCTTTTTGTATTATAGGTGAACAAAAATTATTTGACTAAACATAGAATAAAAAGAAAGGATCTTTCCAAAACAAGCTAGAAATAAAGACCAAAGGGTTGCAGCGCAAGTCCCAAGGTGACGAGAGTTTAAATTTCACACCTTTATGAAGTTTTTACCTGCGGGAGCTCCTCTGAGGTGAGGAGATCCAAGGTAAAGTCCATTAATTATTCTTTATTACTATTGTGATGCCCATGTGAGAGTTTAGATTGATATCATTGATGTCTTATATGATTCTTTATCATTGTGTTTCCATGAGAGGGCTTATATCATAACTTATTTGAGATTTGGGTAATTTGAACCAATGCATTCCATTGTTGAGTAGATTATTGTATGTTATTACATTGATTTTGATATGATCATGCATTCCTTGTTATTGATTTTACCAGGACCATGCATACGCATTCATCACTCATTTTTATGAAACTGGTACTACTATGAAATTTGGATTCATTGTTAAAGAAAATGAACCATTTTATAAAATATCTTAGTCTATAAAAGTGTCGCCAAGGTTGATTGATGATATTGAGATTAGTATATGGGTTGTGAATTCCCATAGGTCCTTTCCTTAAGCTTAAGGCTCGAAAGATATATACAGGTTGTACTTTGGGCATTGCATTTTATCTCATATAAACACACAACATTGCATTGCACTGCCTATTGGGTGATATTGTGGTATTATTACATGTTGTGTATTCATTATGACTTGATCCATTGAGACTTTGTGCCACATCTATTGATTGCAGGCTATGCACTTTCTCTATATTACAATGGATTACTATTTTTGTATGATGAGTGTATATATATTAATGCATAGTGGAATTCTCCCCTGATATGTCTTATTCTACTTTTATTGATAGTAAAGACAAACTATTGTCGCTGACAAAACAAACCATCGCTGATAAAGCCAAACCGTTAGTGCATTATTATTTCTCTAACATACTTGGATAAAGCCAAAACCACCAAATTGTCATCACCATCATCGTCGTTCCACCTCTCTCATCATGTTTGGTGCCACCAATTACTGAGCTACACCACTATGTCATTGGTGTTCTTTTTAGTGAACTTTTTTTATGAATCCAACATCTTGTTTTTATGAATCTGATCTTTTGTGACCTTTTCTCCCCTGTTTTTGTTTTTCTTTCCTCTTTCAGCAGTCTCTGATATTTTTTATTTCCCAGATGCACCAGTAACAAGACCAATATGAGTTGTCTCCGATAATAAGATTTCAGCGACCCATTTCAACCCAACTTGCCAAAATCATACAAACTACCAAAGAAAATAACAAGTGCACTCACTCCCTCTTACTAAGAAATCCTCTCATTATCAATTAGCTCATGAGCAGATTTCTCAATAACTGACAAACGACCAATTCTTAATTAGTTTGTTCATCATCAAAACTTGTTCCATAGTATATTGATTTTATTACTTATGACATATGTTGTTGATTCTTGTTTATTTCTTCTATATTTATTGCTTTTGGCATACATTGTTCATTTTTGTTATTTTTTATAGATAATTGCTTATGGCGTATGTTGTTGAATCTTGATTCTCTTTTGTATATTCCTATTTTTTCCTTAGCATATAGTGGTGCACTTCAAATTTCATTACCGATTCACTCGTTATTACCATTGTGTCTTGTTAATCTTACCTATTTATTTTAGTCTTACCTATATGAATGAATTCTTATTTTCTTCTCTTATTGAGTAGTAGTTGTGGTGGTTGATGGTATACTAGAAGTATATCATAGGTTGAGGTCAGGGTCGGGGTTGGGGTCGGGATCAGGGATCGAGGTGAGGTCGGGGTCTGAGTTTGGTGTTTGGGTAGGGTTGAGTTTTGGGTTAGGATCGAGGGGTGGTAGTGTTAAGTGGGATAAAGGAACCTCTAGGTTGAGAATTTGGTCTTGGAACATAGGAACTCTTCAAGGTAAGTCCATAGAGCTCCTAAAGATATTTAGGAGAAAGAAGATTAGTATAGCTTGTCCAGGAGACCAAATGAGTAGGTTCTAAGGCAACGAATGTGGACGAGTATAAGTAGGGGTACTCTGGTAGCTTGAGACATATTTTTTCAATTTTCATCAATGATCTTGTGCTCCCCACACTTAAGCTCAAACATGTTTTTTAGCTATAAAATTGGATATTCAAACTTTTTTAAATCTACAAAAGAAAATAAAACAAAGAAAAAAAATGTGAGATTATAAAAATAAATAAAAAAATAAGAAGTTACACTACTACTTCATTTGCCTATCACTTTTCCTTCCACTTTGAAGCTATGACTGGCACCCCTAATTTTTTTTCTAATTTTCTACTATGTCCAAGGGACGATGGTATCAAAATAAAGGAACAAAGCAAAATAGAGGTTGCATGTTGCACCTCTTGGCCCTTAAGCAAGGAATACATTTCTTTGAATTTGGCACAAGAAAATCAAGAATGTAGACATATTTTTCCTCCTCTTTACACTTTTTTGTAAGCTCAGATGGTTCGATTATGCTATCTAAACACAATATGGAGAAATAATTAGAATGAGGTCTAATACATCCTAACTCATGAATTATATTATTATTTACACACTCATATTCACACATACTAGATTCTTTAAAAATAATAATTTCTAAGATGTCAATAAAATAAGAGTCCTCATCGCTCCATATTTTGTAAAGATGTTTAATAAGAGTAGTAAAATATTCAAAAATAATAATAATAATAATAATAATAACAATAACAATACAAACTTAGCATATATATATATATATATATATATATATATATATATATATGTGTGTGTATACACACACACATACATACATACATACATATATACATACACACTCACACAAAAGATATAAGGAGGACTAAAAGTCAAATAAACACAATTGATCTAATTCTAAATCGTATTTTTTTGCAACAGTGTAAGAATTTGATATCGCACAAATTACACCATGCAATGAAAAATGAAGCGGTCATTGTCAAATGTAGAACTCAACCAATATTGAGGTCAATCCCACGAGGAATATGGTTAGGACCTAGGTCAATGCAGTTATTTAGGATTTTAATCATTTATTTTCAATGGGGGGATTTGATAGAACAAGTAAACAGTTTTTTTTAATTGAAGTAAAAAGTGAAAAAATATCAGTTTATGTTGAAAAAAATCAATAAGAATGATAAACAAAGATTGTGTTTCTGATGATTTCATAACTCTGTAGGTTCTACGTACTAGTGATTTATCTTGGTGCTTAACGTGTAGAATTGAGAGGTTACGTATACTTAGAATAGCTTTATGCTCTTGAATGACCTCAAGTAAGTTTTCTTCTCTCCTGAGTTTGTGTTACTAACCCCTATCACACCCGAGTTTTACCCAAAAGGTTTTATGTAAGGGTTTTCAAATTCAAAGGTAATCAAAATACTATTTTGAAAAGAAATTTACATTTTAAACTCAGAGTCACCACTTGACATTGGTCTGGTGTGCCAACTCACCTTAAAAATATACCTTTTCAAAACAAATGACTCAAAATTGATTCGCAAATAGAGATTTTGGTTAAAAAATTTATAAATCGAGAAAAAGGTGTGAGCTGTGGTTTTAGCATGGTCTCTTCATTAACTCATATCAGTATTAATAGACACTATAAGTGAATACATCACACCAAAAAACCAAACACATAAGAAATACACAAAAATAAAGAGTAATGTTTAGTTTGATTATACATTCCAAAATAAAAGAAAGTACAAAAATAAATTTATGTTATCCTAACTAGCCTAAACTATTCTTTACCCGACATCTAGGGTCTTGATCGTGATCGGCCTCTACATTTATATTTGTACTTTGGGGCATTCCTCCAACAAAATAAATACATTTGACTCAAAAAACATAATTAAAGAAAATCAAATCAATATAAAACTAAATAATTATCAAAAACTTATAATTTTCGTACTCAAATTTTTGAACTACCGAGCGCATAACACAACCTAATCTAATAAAGAAACTAACGGTGGAACTTTAGACTTAATCCTTCAATGTTTAAAAAAAGATGAAACTCCTTATTTTGGATCTTTACTGTTCAATCTCATTAACAACTCATAACCAAAAATTAAATTAATCTACCACACCCCAAACAATTGTGAGTCATATATTTGTAACATCAGCACATCAAATTAAGACAAAATAAAAAGGGATAAAAGTAAAGAATTGAACCTCTAATAAAAATTTTTGATATTACTATAGTATAAATCTGAACCATAATTCAAATAAAAGTCACACCGAACATTGACCAAAACTCGGGAACTGATTTCGAACCTCCAATATTTGTTTTGCACCAAATGATCAACCTTTTATAAGAAAGAACTAGAAATGAACTTTCTTTTTTTCTCAATGATATTTTCAATAAAGGAAGGTGTGGTTTGATGGAGTTTATTGTGTGTGTTGATGGTCTTCACCATTGAATTACTGAATTGGGTCGCTCTATTGAAATAAATTCACCAGAGATGGAGTTTGTCGTTGGTGGGTGTTAATGGCAAAGGGAGTTATGGAATTAGAGGATGTATAATGGAGATTCTGAAGGAAATTAGAGTGTGTTGCGACTTTTAATTGAGGAATTATAAGGAGAATAGTGGAGATTTTGTATAAAATTCAAAGTGTTTGGATTGATAAGGATGAATGAAATTTCGTTTTATGTCCTGTTGTTACTAACAATGGCATGGAAAATTGGAATTGGTCATGTTATTTTCTGGTTGTTGTTGTTGGATGTGTAGTAGAGAAGTTATTAATAATGTATGGATATTCTGTCAATTGTCATGAATGAAGAGAGTAGTTTTGCCATTTTTGTGTTCGGCGGTGAAGGAGGTTCCAAGTGGAATTTTGTGTGTGGTTTATCTATGATGATGAAATACTTTATGTGTATATTCATGTTGAGAGAGTAATGTCCAGATTGTTAAAAATGTGAGATGAGGTAATTTCTTTAGTAAAATATGGAAATTTGTTAGTGCGGGTGAGTTTAAGTGCGTCAACTATTGTGGTGGAGGAAAGAAATATTATGTTATAGTCTAGTGTAGGGTTGGTGGAATATTGAGGGTGTAGATTTGAATATTGTAGAATGATGTGTGAATATTATTAGGTGATTAGTGAATATTTTTGGAGGGTGTAGTCTAAATATTGTTTGCGTGAGTGTAGGGTAGTATACCAAAACTGGATGAACAAGATAAATAGAAAATTAAAATATTAGGATGACTGAAAATTTGCTATGTGGCTCTATCTAATTAGTTACTATTTTGGTATTTTCTTTATAAAGGAAGTACTAAATAAAAGGTAAAGATATTTTTGTATTTTTTATTCTTTTCGATAAAAATGAAATATTAGCATAAGATACGATTCTTTTTTGATAATTTTGAATTTTCAAATTAAAACCTACTAAAAATAATATAAAACTCATAAATGAGAAGATTATGTCGAAACAAGAAAATATTTAAGGTTATGATACTTTGAAAGGTTTAGGGAGGATCAAAAATCACATGTTAATAGTTGGCCCTCTTTGTTTTGAAACACAACGTTTTTTCAAATAAAAAAGTAGATAACAAGTCAAGTTTTGATCCGACTGTTATTTTAATGAAAAAATAAAGAAAGAGATGTCATCGAGTCATTATTTGGGACAACCTATATATTTCAGGTTATAAGTTAATCAGGTTATGTATGATTCAAGAGAGTAAAAGGTGAGAATAGAATATACCAAGATGGGGAGTCGAGCAAGGTTCTGTCTGCGGCTCTTGCTATTCCATCAAAGTAAAAACTAAAACTTAAAAGGAAAATACAAGTACAAGATCCTACATATGTAGCTTCTCTTGAATCTTGACTTGAATCTTTACTTGAGTCTTGAGTTTCAGATATCATCTTACTTTTTGATAAGTGCCTTGATCTTGAAGTTGAGATTTGATACTTGAACTTGGGTGACACTTTTCAAATGATCTTTTGAGGATATTCTTGAATATTTGTTCTTGTGATTTATAGTAGGATTGAAGCAGATGTCCAAGTTCTACGCCACTACATGTTAACTATGATTGTCATTGAGATCAAATGTTCTCGAAAATATGAGAATCAAATTATTTTTAGCAGGTGAAACCTACACGACATCATAAACAAAAGAAACAAATCCAATTTTTAGCCCTGATTTGCACTGAAACAATTTTGTAGGTTATTAGCAATTGCAAACTTTAAACACAAACTCATATTAGGAAATACTTATCTTAGAAGAAAATAGAATAAAGGATCTCAGACTGGGAAGCGTGTATCCTAGGAGCAAAGAAAAGGGAAGTCTCCGACTAAAAAATTTTATCCCTGGAGAAAATAAAAGGTGATTGTCTACTACTAGGAATGGTCATCCTAGGAGACGAATTCAAGATAATTGTCTTCTACTAGGGATGTTCATCCTGGGATATAAATGCAAGATGATTATTTGCTTTTATGAACGTTTATCCTAGGAAACGAATGAAAGATGATTATCTGCTACTAGAAAATGTCATCCTAGGTGACAAATGCAAGATAACAAGATGACTATCTACTATTAGGAATATTCATCCTAGGAAACGAATCGAAGATGATTGTCTGCTACTAGAATGTTTCTCCTAGGAGCTGAATGCAAGATGACTGTCCGTAATTAGGAATGTTCATTCCAGGAGACGAATGTAAGATCATTGTCTGTGCTAGAAAATTTCATCCTAAGAGATGCATGCAAGATAACTGTTAGCTACTAGAAAATGTCATTCTAGGAGATACATGTAAGATAATTATCTGCTATTAGAAAATGTCATCCTAGAAGATGAATGTGAAATGACTGTCTCATACTAGAAGATACTATTCTAGGAGAAAATAAAAACAATCAACTCAGACTAGGAAGTGTCATCCTAGAAGAAAATGAAAATCTACTGTCTTAGACTAGGAAATGCCATCCTAGGAGAAGAATTAAAAAAAACTATCTCAAACTAAAAAATGTCATCCTAAAAGAAAATAAAAAATAACTGTCTCAGACTAGGAAATGTCATTCTCAGAGAAAATGAAAAGTGATGGATATATGCATGAAATAGTGAAAAGTGAGAGATTTTACTGCAATTCTATTTGTAAACTCAAACCTCTGGAATTGACTTTATATCACAAAATTTGCCCTAATTTTAGGGGGAAAAAAAAAAGAAAGATTGTGAGTTTCAAAATAGTGGTTGGTTTGTGGTCTTGACTTTGAATGCAACAGCTCTTTTTATTGTCATATTCGATTTTGACCTCAATTTTTCTATATTATGTTTGTTTTGGGGGCAATCTTATTGCAAAATTACTAATTGAAAATTTCAAACTTTCATAACTATTGTACTGGTCTCATCCAACAAACATTGAACCTTGTATTCATTCTCAACTGGACAACCACAGTAAATAATGGTGTGTTTCATGTTTAATGTGCTGATAAGACTTTGCTTTGTGCAATTAAAAAATTGGTAGCAAATTTTAAAATTATTTCTTAGTTTTTATCAAAGACTGACTCAAGAAAAATAAAAAATAATAAAGTGATGAAAAAAAAGATTATTTGACAAACATTGTCCCTTTGAGAAAAGAAAAGAAAAAAGGACTCCTTGAATGGCAGTCGACTTTAATGATCATGACATGCATTTTGATTTAAATGACCTGATTTGTTGATTCCATCTGAACTCTGTCCTTGTTGAATGTTAAAATTTTGAAGTCAAGTTTTGTAGTTGTAACTTATGCACTGGACTTGAAACCTTATTCGACTAGTTGTGGTCTGAAGAGTTTTCACCAATAAGTCTCTCTCTTTTTTTTCTAAATCTTTCATTCACCATCGCCTCATGATTCCCATTATGATTTTCATCGATAAGACTCTTTCATTTTTTTACTTTCTCTCAACTTAAAGATACCTTAGACGTTCGTGAGGATTTCCTCTAATAAGACTCTCTAATAGAACGACATTGTCTTTTGTATGATAATCAAATCGAAAGCATGTTTGATTTTTCTATTCTTAAAAATTGATCAGAAGGTCTTTCTTTGGACTATAATGTGGCTTTTGAATAGAATTAGAAAGAAAAGAATGGAATGAAGGCATAAAGATAACACCTATAACAGGGTTAAAGACTTACAACTTTTGAAATTGACTCTTTTGACAAACATAACAACTTTTTGTCCCAATTCCTGTGATAAAAAATTTTCAAGATATTTCTTGGTTGGACCGAACTCCAGGGTAGGACTGCCTACATATCTTGCCAAATTAAAAATCAGATCACACGTAGTTCAAGAAGCTTTTGCTGATTTTTTGATTTGATTAATGTTTTTTTTATTTTTTGACTCTAATTTTGATTCTCTTTTTTGTTTTCTTCAACTCTGTTCTTTTTGGATTTATTTTCTTGATACTTTTTCTAACTCAAAATTTTGACTCTATTGGAATTCCAAAAAAGGGATATGAAATAAATAATATTAAGACTCAAAAGGAATAGCAAAGGATGAAACAACATTTGGATAGTAAAATAAAATGTATTATTCACATAAATCCTTCAAAATACCAAATACAAGCACTGTACATTAAGAAACAAAAGTAGAATCACAACATATATATTAGGGAACATTTATGCCACTTTTATTTCATGATTGTTCAATAGAAATCTTTATCTGGGAGATATCTTCTTCACAGCAGATGATACATTTCAAGTTAGATGAAATTTGCCCTTTTAGCTTTCTTTGACATCAAAGGATTTGTTTCCTCTTATTGAACCTCTTCAAACTTTTGTAGTTCAAGATGCTTCTGTGCTCCTTCTATTTCTCAAATGTTTTTTTTCTCTATAGTTATTTCATAACTAGACAGGATTCTAAGATCTGACCAAAAATTCCTCATGCATATCATGTGATCAAAGCTAAAATAAAATAAAATATTTACAAAGAGAGTTAAATGGAAAGGATCAAAATGACTCAAAATAGAAAATTATATTTCATTAAGCAAAGATAGAAAGGCTTGACAACAAAAACTATGACAAGATTCATTAAAAAAAGCTATGACACAACTCATTAAACAAACAAAATAAACAAGAATAGGAAGATTTGACTCAATTAAAAAAAAACAAAACCTGAACTGTAAAATAGAAATGATGAAAAAGTAAACTACCGGTATGTTCCCCAAAGAAAGAATTGTTACTTCAATTGTCAAGCTTGACATCGTACCACTCATTTACATATCAGTTTTAATGAAATCTCCAACAATTTTGTTTACTTTTTTCTTGAGAATTGAGAGAATTACTATACTCCTTTTCACCATACTGAATGTGATGGTTATATAGGTCAATGATTTTGAATATCGTTTCTAGATAGTAATAGTGACTATCAAAAGAAGTAGGTGAACTTTTGTTAATAGACCCAGGTATGAAAGTGGTTGTGGACTTGTGAAAGTGGGAGCAGTGGACACGACAAAAGGAGTACTTCTGAGAGGTACAATTGGAGTTTGTATAGTGGAAATACCCAGAATAGTAAGAAGATTATATGTTGGGCTAATAACTGGAGGGTAAAGGGGATCAATTGTCCTAGAAAATGGAGCTTGGGTGGATATTGATATAGTAGAAGCACCTCATAAAGACAATGGTGTGGTGGAGGTGGGGGTTGGCCAGTAATCCAAGCATAATGCACATGAGCCAATTGTTCTTTCAACCTTCTTACTTCCTTGAACAACCCTAATTCATGTTCAGCCAATTGAATTTGAAATTCATCTCTAACTAAAGTGTTTCTTTCTTCCACCATTGATACTTTTTTCGTTGATCTTGTGAAGTAGTTCAATTTTGTCAGTGTACCACAAACCAACCACTTTAAGAAAATCTATAAAGGAAGTTTTTCTTTTGAATTTTTCTATTAAAGCACAAAAGAAAGATTTTCTTTTGAATTTTCTATAAAAGAAGTTTAAGAAAATCTTTTTGCATTTTTTATTTTGAATTTCAAATGAAAATGAAATCTAAAATTATCAAAGAAAACTATTTTTGAACTTTTCTCTTAAAGACAAGTGTGAAACAAATTAATATAAAAGAAATAACGAAGAAAATCTGTTTTTTTAATAAGGATAAAACCGCCAATTTTTGATATCTTCTAAATAAAGATTACCGAACCAAAGAAAGATTGTCTATATATCTCACTCTGAAAGAGGAGAATCAAGCTTGCGTAATTCGTCCAGTTGGACTGTTGAGAAATCTATGAAAGGATAGATTGTGACTTGTGATACACGACTCTTATGTACAAATGAAAATAATTTTTTTGAATTTTTACCATGAAATAATTCTAAAAACCAAAAACCCAAGAAAACCACAAATAAATAGAAAAGAAAGTAAAATATTTTTTGAAAAAAATAATTTTTGATAAGCATAAAGACACTATAATACAAGAAAAATCTTTTTAAAATTTTTGTCAAGATAAAAATATAGAAATCTCCTAAAAAAATATTTTTGAATTTTCTAGTTATAAAAGCATGCTAATGAAAATAATGAAAAACTCGATTTGATTTCTTTACTTTAAGAAATCAGTGCAAAAGGTAAAAATTATTTTGATGTTTTGATATGTGAAAACAAAAGCCACACAAAACTCCCACAAAATAAGAAAATCTTTTTTGATTTTTTCTAACCTGTCCTTGCAACCCTCGAAAATCAGTCCACCAAAACCTTTATGCCCTAAAAAATGCAACAATAAGCACATAGGGATGCTTTAGACGAGTCTTTGTCGAGTCCTGCTAAGTCTTATGATGCATATATTTGTGTCCTGAAGGCTGACCTAAGTTGGGGTCCACTAACAGGGTAAGGTCATTTGGGGCGGCACATAGTCGATAGCGGCTGCTATAGTTTTCCACCCACTCTGTGCTCCAATGCCACCCCACCTAAATAATTTGAAAGACTAAATAAAATATTTGTGTATTGATACGAGACAAGATACGAGAATAAGAATCTAAATACGAAAAATGAAAGACAAAGGGATAGAATGATAATAATAGAAAGATAGACACAAAGAAGGTAACAAAAGAGCAATCAAAAGGTATTTCAAATCCAAATACCATTCTTGTTGATTACCAACTAGCACCTAGCTCTTACGTTGACAAAAAGGAAATCGAAAACTCTATATAACCACCATTTCTAAAAAAATATCAACATTGGCATTTATAAGAACTTCAACACACTCTCTAAAAGAGTTTTATCTCAATCAATATCCAAAAACTAACTAAGAAAATAAGCTAGCTGACAGCGCCCAAGCACACACGCAAGTGTACGTGGTCTTATCAAGTAGTAAAGTGGCTTCAAGAAAGCCCAAGTATCGATCTCTCAGGGACTTGCGTTCGCCGCCTATCTAATTCTAGTTTAACCAATTGAGGAAAGTTGCAAATAGAGTTTTAGAATGTAAACTAAAAAATAAACTAAACAAATGTGGGAAAGTAAATAACTTTGGACAATGAAAGGATAGAGATCCAGGGTTAAGGTTTATGATCAATCATACTACGTTATTGAACTACATTCATTAAATTGCTTATCATGGTTGTTGATTCGTAGGGTTAATTGTGTGATTATCCTTTCCCAACCTCTAATCTTTATCTAAGTTGAACCTTACATCTACATCATTGAGCGGGGATGTAATGATCCAATTAGGTTATTTAAGCTATCTTCCTACGTGTGAATCAAGTAAGGCATCTAAGTATATCCATGTCCTAGATGCTAATTCAAGTCTCTTATTTTATAAAAAAACAAGAACCATACTTTGCTTATCTCTGTGTTCTATCTCCCAATTCCCTCTCCTGAGATCACAAGGTTGACAAATTAAAATAAGAATAAACAAATAACTAATGATGATAAGCAAATTAACAAACTTAATTCAAAACGAAAGTAGTCATGATCTTGGACTTAACCCCGGAAAGGGGGTTTATCCTCTAATGGGAATATTCATCATCCAATTCCTTAGATTGATAATACAAAACCATGAAAGAAACTAAATCAAAGACATATAAACCCTAAAAGAAGTGTTAAGTAGCCCCACAACTCATCCAAGACATCCAAAAGTATGTAAAAACATGATATAACATGTATTTATAGTATAGGAGTAAGCCAAGTCTGTGTTGGAATCAAATTTCAGCAATTTGTGAGCATGGGAATGGGTGGGGCGTCGCCCTGGCTATAGCCCCGCTCCAGGTGAGGCTGAGCCTTGGATAGAGTGCCACTCTAAGTGAGGCTGCGCCCTAGCTATAGACCTTCTCTAGGAAAGGATAAGCCCTGCTTATAGCCCCGCTCCAGTTAAGGCGGCGCCTCAACATAGCCTTGAGCTACTGGAATTTGCTCTTCGGATTTTGGTTAAGTGTTGAGTCTCCCCTCTTAATTCCTTGTCTTGTGGCGTCTTTCCCATGATTTCCAAGATTCTTTAACATCAAAATATCATTATATTCAGATCCAAAAGCCTTCTACATTATCACACCACACGAATTAAAAGAGAAACACAACACAACATCCATAATGACTAATCAAAACAAGAGATAAGCATAGCTAGTTCGCATTGATCTTTCACTTATTGTTCCAGCTGTAGACTCATTTAAATTGAACTTTTATCACCACCAACAAGTTATTCCACTCATAATCACTCATAAAAATCATTTGGAACACATTAAACACAATAGAATCCACCGAAATCAACTAGACAAGTACCTAGCTCAAGCTAGTAACACTAGTTTTCCGGGTTGAACTCTAAATGAAACTTTTAGGTACAAACTTGTTTGGAAATCACTCTAAACATCATAAACACATGCTTAAATACTTTGATACAGATTTATCTCATTATCAACCTATATAGAACATGAATCATCCTCAAAATAAGGCTAAAAAGGCTAGAATAGTGACGCTAGAATGCATAAATATGCCCAACATCACCACCTCACACTTAAAGCCTTGTTCTTCCTCGAACAACTCTTAACTATAATAATCATCAACTCAGGAGACTCTACACTTCTACTAAATGCAAGACACTCAAGCTAGCACTACAATGACTACATGGATTGCAAGTTTACAACACTAAGCATGTTACAAACACAACTAAAAACTAATGAACATTAATCCAAAACATCCTAGCCTCAAGAATTGACTCACCTAGTTGGCAAACTCATGCTTATAATTCAATCAAGGAAATCATACAAATTACCCACATTCATCAAACATGTTCCCCTCACAACAAGAGAGTTACCCATAATCACTCATAATCAAGCAATTCATAACATGATGGGTACAAGAATAAAATTATACTCACTCTCACAAAGAGTTCACAAGTCACACACAATGAACCATAGGCTTTTCCTTAGTGTAATGCTCCACTAAAAGTCGAATGTAAAGCTTAGGATCAATTAGGCCTTTTCCAGGTTGTAATATAGGCTAAGGGATGGGTAGAAACTATTTAGGAATAGCGACTAACCTCTCTAAGAGCTTTAATACACTACATTATATATTTAAAATCAATCTTCAACAACCAAAGTACAATTTTCATACACCCATATCTTTTTGTTTTACCCCATCTCTTTTAAGTGTTTTCACAAACATATGGTGGGCATATTGTTTATTCCTTCAAGATTCAATTTTTCTCATTCTCTACAATTATGGAAATATTTCTAACATTTATTATAACAATCCTAACCATCACACATCAATCATACACACCAATAACTCTTACCTTGGGGCATCAATTTCACCTTTTTCTTCTTTAATTTCTTAAACTCTTTTTTCAATTTTTCATTAAAGTACTTAGGAGCTTTTTGGATCAAATTATGATCTATCAAAAAAGGGATTAGTCTACATATGATGCTACCAAATAAAAGGCTAAAGGATCAATTGGGGTTAACAAGGATAATACATAAAGGGTAGGATAAATAGAAGGTACAAACCAAAGCTATTAAAGAAATGTCTAAATCATCTCTTAAACCCATACTCTTTATTTGATTCACACACACACCGGGTAAGTTCTAGACATCATATGTAACAAAGAATATACAAAAATCTCACCCTCATATGGAACATTCTCAACTCATATAGGATTATTATATAATCTTAACCAAACCATAGCATGAATTCAAAATTAAGCCAACAAGTACAAGAGTCACTAACTTGAGCCTAAGAGTCTCAAAAATAACAATTCACTTATTCTACATGCTTTTACCAAATAAAACACTTGCACCATGCAATCAAAAATAGCACCAGTAAGAATATATCACTTATTCCTAACCTAAAAAAAATTAAATTGAGCTAGAATTTGAGAATTTCCCCACCCCACACTTAAAAATATACTTTGTCCCCTAAGTGAATTTAAAAGTAAGATATAGAAATACTTCTTGAGGCCTCTATGCCTAGCTAGTAGCATCCTTACACATAAAGAAGATCCATGAGACCCCACACTCAATTTTTGCTATGTTCTTAGCTCAAGTTTATGGTACTCAGACTTTCCATCAACCTGTGACTCAACTAAAAACAAAAACTACGTGAAATAAAACTAAAAACTAAAAAAGAAAACATACCTTATCTTGGGTTGCCTCCCAAGAAGCGCCTGATTTAGTGTCGCAGCACGACCCAATCATGTTTTTTTCTCCGCCTTGAGGATATAAATTTCACCCCCAACATCGCATCTGTCTTTTTGCCTCGATCATAGGGAGGTGCATTTTTATATTGCTTATCTTGTGCAAAATTAAGAATATAGGATTCTTTTTCCTCAACTTCACACTCTTTCACTATTTTAAATGATTCCACAGACAAGACATCATCTAAACATAATGTAGAAAAGTTCTTTGAATGAAGCCCAACCAATCCTACTTTAAAATTTACACTATCTTCAACACCCTCACTCATATTCACCTTCTCAATTTCAGACTCAAATGAAAAATGACAATCGAGTGTTTATGATTCTTGTTGTGGTAGTTGTATCCTCTTAACCTCTTCAACATATTTAGTTTCTGAGTACTCAGACTTCTATGAATTATCACTAACTTTCTCTGCAACTAGTTGGAGAGTCAACTCAGCATCTACCTTCAACTTATTATCCAATTGCTCTACAGCCTCCCGATAGTTCTTCATGTCGGCCAACATTTGTACCTGAGAAGCTAAAATTTATTTCATCATCTCCTCCAAGTTTTTAGTTGACTGATTTGGTTGGACCTGTTAAAACTACTGCTGGTGGTTATTCTATAATTGAATTTGTGACTGATTCAGCCCTATTTAATTATAGTAGTTTATATAATTTTCCCTTTCAGCATAGCCCACAAACATTACTGAATTGGGATTTATAGGGTACACATCTTCACAATTACCACTTTGACCACAAATCATACACCATATAGAACGTCATCACTTGAAAACCATCTATCCTAGGATGCCATATCAAGAAGTGTGACAAAAAGAAATAAAAAAAAAAAAACTAAACAAAAATTATATCATCTACAACTCAATCTAGAAAAACTAAAAATAAGATAGTTGCCTAGTTACAAGTCCCCAGAAATGGCGCCAGAAACTTAACAGCGCATACACAAGTGTACGTGGTCTTATCAAGTAGTAAAGTGGCTTCAAGAAAGCCCAAGTATCAATCTCTCAGGGACTTGTGTTCGTTGCCTATCTAATTCTAGTTTAACCAATTGAGAAAAGTAGCAAATAGAGTTTTAGAATGTAAACTAAAAAATAAACTAAACAAATGTGGGAAAGTAAATGACTTTGGACAATCAAAGGATAGAGATCCAGGGTTAAGGTTTACGATCAATCATACTACGTTATTGAACTGTATTCGTTAAATTGCTTATCGTGGTTGTTGATTCGGAGGGTTAATTGCACGATTATGGTTTGCCAACCTCTAATCCTTTACCTAAGTTAAACCTTACAACTACATCATTAAGCGGGGATGTAATGATCTGATTAGGTTATTTAAGCTATCTTCCTACGTGTGAATCAAGTAAGGCATCAGTACATCCCTGTCTTAGATACTAATTCAAGTCTCTTATTTTATAAAGAAACAAGAACTATACTTTGCTTATTCCCATGTTCTATCTTTATATTCCCTCTCCCGAGATCACAAGGTTGACAATTGATGTATTCTAAGGGTAGCTAATTCTTAAAATAGATAAAACAAGAATAAACAAAAAACTAATGATGATAAGCAAATTAACAAACTTAATTCAAAATAAAAGTAGTCATGATCTTGGCCTTAACCCCAGAAAGGGGGTTTAGCCTCTAATGGGAATATTCATCATCCAATCCCTTGGATTGGTGATACAAACCCATGAAAGAATCTAAAGTAAGGAGATATAAACCCTAAAAGAAGTGTTGAGTAGCCCTGAAACTCACCCAAGACGTCCAAAAGTATGTAAAAATGTGATATAACATGTATTTATACTATAGGAATAAGCCAAGTCTGTGTTGGAATCCAATTTCAGCAATTTGTGAGTATGGGAATGGGTGAGGCATCGCCTTGGCTATAGCCCCGCTCCAGGTGAGGCTGAGCCTTGGCTAGAGCGTCGCTCCATGTGAGGCTCACCTAGTTATAGCCCCACTCCAGGCAAGGCTGAGCCCTACTTATAGCCCCGCTCCAGTTAGGGCAGAGCCTCAACATAGCATTGAGCTACTGGAATTTGCTCTCCTAATTTTGGTTAAGCGTTGAGTCTCCCCTCTTAATTCCTTGTCTTATGGCGTCTTTCCCATGAATTTCAAGCTTTTTTAACATCAAAATATCATCATATTCATCTCTAAAAGCCTCCTTCATCATCACACCACACGAATTAAAAGAGAAACACAACACCCATAACGACGAATCAAAACTAGAGCTAAGCATAACTAGTTCGCATTGATCTTTCACTTATTGTTCCAGTTGTAGACTCATTCAAATTGAACTTTGCTCATCACCAACAAGTTATTTCACTCATAATCACTCATAAAAACCTTTTGGAACACTTTAAACACAATATAATCCACAAAAATCAACTAGACAAGCACCTAGCTCAAGCTAGTAACACTAGTTTTCCAAGTTGAACTCTAAATGAATCTTTTAGGTACAAACTTATTTGGAACTCACTTTAAACATCATAAACACATGCTTAAACACTTTGATACACATTTATGTCATTATCAAGCTATATAGTACATGAATCATCCTCAAAATACGGCCAAAAAGGCTAGAATAGTGACACTAGAATGCATAAATACACCCAACATCACTAGCTCCTATGTATTTATAGGTTGGGCTAATTATTACACCTTTAGGGCCCAAAATTGAACCAATCGAAAGAAAAGGCCAACTAGGGGATGGTTTGAGACACTTTTGAAATGCTCTTGCCTCCTTCAACCTCGTCAAAGTACTTTAACCCTTCTTAATGGTAGTTTTCATCCATGTGGAATATTTTAATAGCACTACGGAGTCATTAAGAACCTCAAGCATTATATGTATCCTATCCAAAGGTCTGGAGACAATTTGGCTTGTGTCATCCTCCCCTTCTTAAAAAGGATTCGGCCCCAAATCCAAACCTTAGAAAATAAAAAAGGACAAACAAACACAACATCCTCATGACATGAGGGTTAGGTTTAGTACAAATAATCATAGCATTATGACAAGGTTGCACACACTTAATATATAACCAAGGATCCCTCGTTTTAATAATGAAAAACTTATTAAAAATATTACAGAGGAATTAGATATGACAAATATTAAGAGATAAGGAAATCACAAAGGTCATAAGAAGGTGAGACTGCATTCATGTTAGGAGTCATAAGACACAATTGCTTCACTATCTCTTCAAGAGATCATACCAAATATGGTACCAACAATGGTTCAAAAATTTAGAAGGGTTTTTTGGAGTCAAAGATGTGAATGACCCACATAGAATTATAACTCAACCAAGTGAACCAACAAACAAGATTCTTAGATCCACATAAAATAATTCCAAGACTAGCACGGATATCATCATAGGCAAAGAGATAGTATAAAAAAGAATCAAGTATACAAGTATCATCCAAGGTGCTATTATCTATAAGAAGGCTATTTCGCTCAAAAGATTTAGAACATAATGCACATAAGGATGGAATCAAATCTTTAAGCACATATAACTTTTTCCATTCAAACAAGTTCCCTTAAAAAGGGGGCCACCAATTGTAAGCAAGTCACAAAGAAGGGTATCACATTCATGGAATTCATCTAAAGTATTTTCAAGAGGTAACTCTCTCCTTGACCTACAAGTAATGAAAATTTGGTCAAAAATGAAAACACATAATGTTGAACTCTCTTGGATCTTTTTCTTATTTCCCTTCTCTAATGAATGCTCATCTTTGTTGAAAATGCATCCCATGCACAACTTGGGTCTATCAAGCGAGTGATACATCCCCGATCGCCATTTCTACATGAATTTTGTAGAGATTCGTAAAAATAATGAAATTTCTCGAGCTAAACAACTAGATCGACACCAAAAAGCTATGATACCATGTTAAATCTCTGCAATGCAAGAGGTTAACTAGCAAATAATGAGCTCAAGCTGGAAAAAATATTTCCTGATCATAAGCTGCAGATTAGAGTGAATACAAAAGAGGAAGAATATAATTGCTACTACCTAAATCCTCTCTCTATATAGACAAAAGCTTTTCTAGACTATTAAATTTTTGAATTTGAAAATATATTATTATTATTTAAAAAAATTATTAATTAACTTAAAAATAAAAACCCACAATGAAAGAGTTCTAAATGAACTCTTATATCTCATAAACTTATCTGTATAAAAAAAAATGAGATATATATATATATATATATATATAATGATATATATAGTGGTAGTAGCACTACTTGGTGATATTAATAGTAGTAGGAGTAATAAAATAAAATAATATATATAGCTATTTACAATTATAATGATTTATGTATTTAAATAAATATCGATTTATGGTGTGGGCCCATATCTCCCTACTTTAAATTATTTTAAATTCATTAAAAGAATTCATATTTTTAAATCATTATTACCTTTCATAACAAAAAAAATAATCTCTTAATAAACAAATAAAAGAAAAGAAAAGAAGAAAAAAAAATAGAATAGGAAAAAGTTTAAACAATGTCTATATTTTACAATAATAATAATTAATAAAAATGACCTACACGTCTCATACCTTAATTACGTCATAAAGATTAGATGAACTTTGGATTCAAAATCAATTGGTTGTGACTTTTCCTTTTTAATAGCATATTTTTGTGTCACAAAAATTATAATCCTCTTTAGGTTCCTTCTTATTAGTAACTATAAACTTTTACTCCTTTATCTTTTACTTTGTTTTTTAAATTTATATTTATCCAAATCAAGATCCTAATCAGTTAATTTATTTTTTGTGATAATTTATTCATCTAAAATGATATTTTGATATTTTTGGTGTACTTATGGAATGGCAATAAAGTGGATTAAATTTTAAACACCAATTGAACTTGGTGTTACTCTCAATGATAAATTGGTAAATTTCAATCAACAATCACTTATGACTTATATTTTCTTATTGTTAGTCTTATTATCTTTATCATACCTTCACTAAATTTTTATACATTTAATTTCTCTGAAAGCATAAAAAATATCTTAAGAGAAACCAACATCAAAGAATATTTCAATCAAGAAAAAGCCAAATCCATTAAAAAAAATATCCGCTTACAAATGTTGATGCGATAGAATATAAGGTTACAGTATAATTTTGACTAAGATTAAAAAAGTACAATTCTCTGTCGTAATCATATTCATTATAAAGAACAATACTCTAATTAGTATTTTTTTTTACTGTCACTTTTTTGGGATCCAAATATGAATTAGTAATATTATTATATATAATTTTTAACTTTAAAAAATTCTAAATAAAATTATTAGTAATCACAATAATAATAAAAATAATAATAATAAAATAAATAAATAAACAATAGTAGAGGTCATAATAGTACATATTAATAATAATATAATAAATGGTGTTTTAACCTTTTCATTTTATTCAAAAATAAAATAATTCTTTCCCTGTTCCTAAATAGTGGTATTTCAATCTTTTCATTTTATTTTAAAATAAATAATGTTTTGACTTTCACATGAAGATATAAAATGGCAGAAATGTTCCAGATACTATTTTGAATTATAAAACAAATATTGAATTGATAATGAAAAATTTAAATTTAAATATTGAATTTTAATAGAAATATATAAATTTTTGAATTGAAGAAAAAAATAAAGATCGTATTCAAAATTGAATTTAAAAATACGTATTTGAAATTAAAGTTATTTTGTTAATTATTATTTTATTTTTACTCATATAGATTTGGTTAAAGATGGGGAGAGAGTAATTAATAATATAATATCTCTAGATTGTGAACAATATAATAAATTAAAGTATAAAAATAACATGATTATTTTTTTCATTTAGATTTGATTAGAGGAGGGAAGATTGGGTGGGGGAGGAGGCGTGTGATGGCAATGGTGATGGTGGTGGAGTATCATTATTTCTAAAAAGATTACTATCTTTTTAGGCAAATTATAACATAAATTTATAAACATTTAGATATTTAAATTTATTCATTATATATTTGAGATCATAAAAATATGAAACATAATTTTTTTTGCTAATTATAATTCTATTTTTACTCATAGATTTGGTTAGAGAAGTGGAGTGGAGAGGAGGTATATTAACAATCTAATATTTTAAATTGTTTCTTTGTATAAATTTGGTTAGAAGTGGAGCGAGGGGGGGGTGGGGGGGGGGGGGGGGGGGGGGGGGGGTTATGGTGATGGTGGTGGGGGTAGAATTTTTTTTTTTTTCTAATTTTGTTGAGAAATAATATAATAATTAATTATTTTTTTAAGATAATATAATTTAATATGCTCGATGAGATATTTCAATATGAAACAATTAGAAATAACACTTTAAGATTATCCGCGCATCGGGCAGGTATATATACTAGTATATATATAAATTAAAACTACAAGCAAGACAAGAAGTCAAGTGGCAAGATATCAAAAAGCCACGTGGTAGTTTTAGGATAAAATTAAAAAATATTGTAATAAAATTTTGAATTGAACAATTAGTATTTGAATTTGAATTACACTATCCTTTAAGAAATACTTTCATTATCTGAAAAATAGAAACCATAATTAAAGAGTTTTAATAGACATTTACTATTTTAAGTTTATCTCTTTTAAAATTTAAATATTATAAAATATATTTAAATATAATTTATTTACATGAAAAGGATAAAAATATTATTAAACTAATATTAATACAAATAGTAGTACACAAGTTGTAGTACTTTTAGTTTAAAAAAGAAAACATAGGAGTAATTATTACATGAATAATTGTAGTAGTAGTAGTAGTAACAACAACATATTATCAACGACAATAATATAATTATTACAATAGTGATATTAATTAAAATAATTAATACAATATTTTTTATGAATATTAAATTGTGTGGTGTAATGGATAAAGTAATAAGGTAAAATTTCAAAGGAAAAACTACATAAATTAGCAATCTTAAGACATTGATTACAATTAATAGCAATAGTTTCTCAAAATTACAACTTATAACAAAAGTAGCAATATTTTGCCTTTTTAAGGGAAAAGCTCGTAACTTTAATCCCTAATTTTATCTTACCCTTTTTTTATGCTACTTTACCAATTTCAATTTTTTTTTCAAATACCGATTTTTTCTACATCTATTAAGGTAAATTGATTTTACAGATGTAATATTTTTCATATATCTCTTTCATGTAATTTATTGTCATCATTTTTTTTCCATCTTCTTCTGCGTATTGGTTTTTTCTTCTTCTTCTTCTGATTTTGCTGCTTAATAGAAGATGTCCCACCATTCTCATAGCAGTAACTCTCATCATCATCTTCTTTTGCTATGTTCTCATGTTCATTTAGTTTTTTAACTTGTTCAGATTGATAAGGTGAGAGTTCCATGTTAGGCTTCTCTATTTGATCAGAAAATTTGACTATTTTAGGGTGCATATAGTAGTCTTTTTCGCTATCAGAAAGTTCAACACTTGCTTCAGGTTCATTTTTGGCTAACGATTCTTCAAATAACACTGACAACTCCTCAAATTTCTTCAATGATGCAGGTTCTCTACTTTGAATCTTCGTATTTTCACAAATAATATTCTGGACCTCTTTTTCTTTGGCCATTAAACGTTTCTGAAATCTCACGCCCTCGTTCTTTGCTTCACCAAGGACCTCCTTTAGATAAGTCACCTCAGATTCAAATTTCTTGAGGGAATTCTTCAAATAGGCTTCTTCATCTTTTTTGGCAGAAGCTTGTTCCTCAACTGTCAAAATCATGAAAAGAAAAATATTGAGAAAATATTCATCACCAAAATCCACAAAAATTCAAAAATCAGTGAAAAAGAGGTAGTCGAATGAAAAAGGAGAATCTAGTAAAATTGCAAGTCTGTTTTATCTGATTATGAATCTGAAGAAGAGAAAGTGAGAGAAATTTTATAGTTTCTGGACAACATCCGAATATACGTATTTTATATATACAATTTATAAGGTGTGTATTTATTTTGAGTTTTGTTAAGATATGAAATTGTAGTTGTTAATTTGATGATATGTCTATGTTATTTTTAAGATATGTATTTTGTATTTAGATTTGTTATTGATAACATTTGTATTGTTATGTATAAGATATTTAAGATATGTATTTTGTATTTAAGATTTGTGTAAGATATTTGTATTTGTTACTGATAAGGTTTGTATTTGATGTCCAGTTGTATTCTTTTTTTAGTAACTTATATTTGGACCATTCATGTATTCTTTTCTTGTTATTGATATACATATGTTATATTCATGTACATATGTGGTAATGTAACTTGAATATGTATTTTGTTAATATATATGTTGATTTTGATCCAAATCTTCTTCGCACGAGATATGCTTTAATTTTGTAGCATTATGGAGATAACAGAAAATAAGAGAAGGCACAAAGTGATGATGAAGCACTAATAAGGCCTCCTAGGAAAATCGGGATAGCAGAAAACGCTGAAGTTTATAAAATTTGATGTGTGCTTTTAATTTATTGTATTTGACAACAATTAACTTTAGGTGGACAAAAATGTAGTTGAATATTTCTTAAGTTTCATATGTTACTTTAATGTTGAAAGTTAATGATATGTTAATGTTAATTTTTCTTTTATATTTGGATTATTGATGTTCAATATTATAAAATAGAATAATTTTTGTGGTTATATTATGAATCTGTTAGCAATATGTCGTTATGAATATGTATTTTTCAGTTTTGCATATGTATTTATTAGTAATGCATATGTATTTTTCAGTTATTCTTATAGATTTATAAATAATACATATATATTTGTCCAGTTTTGTAAATGTATTTATTAGTAATTTATATTTATATTCCAATTATGCTTATAAATTTATCAATAATACATATTGTATTTTATCAGATTTAAAAAGTATTTTTGAAAAATGAATATGTATTTTTTCAGATACGCAAAGCAGATATGAATATGTATTTATGAACAATACATTTGTCCTTTACAATTTATATATGTATTTATGATCAATGCATATGAATTTTTTCAGATATGCATATGGTTCAATGTAATAAAAATACATATGTATTTTTTTTGTTATTCATATGTAGTTATGAATAACGCATATGTATGTATCTTTAATGCATAATTTTTTTTTTATTAATACATAGGGAAAAGGCATCATTTCCACCCCAAACTATACCCGAAAAGTCTAAGTCACACCTAAACTATACAAGTGACCCATTACACACCTAAACTATATAAAAGTGATATTATTTCCTCCCCGCGACACCCATGCCCAAGTTTAATGAGTGGAGTGCACTCCACTCGCCCTCTTGTGGTGCCACGTGTCTAATTTAATTTTCCTTTTTTATTAAAACTTGACCTGCCCCTATTACTCTTTTAACCCATTTATTTAACCCATCCGGTCCGACCCAACCTCATTTTATACCCTAACCCGATCAAACTTCTTCATCCAAATGAGAAGTCATCGGATGAGATAAAAAACGTGGTAGATGATTCACCTCTCTTCACTCCTTCAATTTTTTATCAAATTTAAACCCGATAGAATAGATAAACAATAATTTTGCTCTGTTTCTCATTGTTGACAAGTAAAAATTATTTTTTATCTCTTTTCAGTTCAAGTTGATTTGGTTGATTTCAACGGAGGTGGTACGATCTAGGATAAACACTTAAGGTTACGATCTTTTATGTAGGAACTACTAATTTTTAGTTCAAAGGTTAGTTTTCTTTTCTAAATATAGTAGATCTAGGATTTATTTTCGTTCCTAAGTTAGATCTACCGTTTTTTGAGTTAGGGTTTTTCCGCCTTTAATTTGTCCAAATTAACGTTTTATTTTTATTTTGATGCTCAATATGTGATAATATAACCCTTGACATTTATAGTAGTTCGATTTTACTAGGGTTTTGACTAGGGTTTTTAATTAGGTTTTTTGAATTAGGGGTTTTTGTTTTCTTTAATTTATCTTGAAAACTGATCTGTTATAGTTTGTTTATGTGCTTCAATCTATAACAATATGAGCTTTGAGGTTCAATATGTGATAAATAACGTGTGATACTTATAATTGTTGCATAAATACTATAATTTTTTTATTTTTATGTACTGTGAGACTTGTATCTTTTTGGGTTTTGTGTATTATGAGACTTGTATCGTTATTGTGTTTTTGTGGTCAATGATTTCAAGTTTATAAAATGAGTTTTGAACTGATCACTTTGCGATTGTACCATGGTGGAGAACTTAATATGGGTAAGGTGAAGGGGAAAAAAGGAAAAAGATTAGGGGGTGGACAAGTTACTGAATTTTTGGATGTTGATGTAGATAGGTTTTTTTTATTTGAATTTAGGGATTATGTAAGGTATTTAGGGTATATTCCCAAACAATGCGTACTATATGTTAGACTGCCCAAATGTTCTAAATTAAAAGAAATTAGGTCAAACAAGGACACACTTAACATTTCAAAGAAATTGGGTAATGGGCAAGTTTTGGAAGCTTTTGTGTGTCACATGGTTGGTGAACCTGAGGTGGCCCCACTTTTGGAATTTGTAAGTGATGAAGAATGGCATGTGGAGGGGAAAAGTTGTGTATCTTTTAATAAAGACACTAAAAATGACATTGAAAGTGTTGACGGGCATCTAAAAATAGTGAAGATGCCCCTCCTTTTAACCAACCTATTGCTCATACTTCTTCTCTTCCTACTGACCAACCTACTGCTCATGTCTCTTCTCCTATAGCTGCTACTCCTAGTAGTTATACTGCTGCTCCTAGTATTTCTATTGCTGCTCCTACTAATTCTACTGCTGCACCTTTTGAATCTGTTGTAGATTCAGATGTAAAATTTATTGATGGAGGTATAGAGATTGGGAGTGATATGGATGAATATGTGGATGAAGAGTTAAGAGGTTTTAGGGAAGAAAAGAGGAAAAAAAAAAGAGGGGAGAGAAACGAGTAATTCCTGAACATATTAAGTTAGGAACTGGAAGAAAGGGACCAGATATTGGCTATGATGAATCTGCAGGTGGTGATAGAAATTGTTTGGAGGGAAAGTTAGCTGGTGATGAACCTTTTTACCTATCTGATGAAGCTGCCAACTTTGAAACTGATTCAGATGATGTAATAGATGAAGAAGATGAAGTTGAACAGGTTGAACACAGAGATAAAGCTAGAAGGAGGAAAAAAGTTAAGAGAGTTGCATATTATTCAGACTGTCAGAAAGTTGTGTGGGAGTTAGGACTTGTTTTAGAAAGTGTTAATGAATTTAGAGCTACTGTTACTAAATATGTTGTTGCTGAACATGTTGCAATTGAGAAATGTGTTAATGAACCTACAAGGGTAAGGGTTAGGTGTACAACTGGTTGTCCATGGCTTCTTTATACTAGCATTGATTCTAGGTCTATGAACTTTGTTGTGAAAACCTATAATTCAGTTCATAAGTGTGATCCTATCAATAGGAACATACTTTGTAATACCAAGTTCTTAGCTAGTAACTTCAATGAAAGGATAAAGAAACAACCAAATATTAGAATTTTTGAGTTTCAGCTGCTTATTAAGAAGGAGCTGGATTTACATGTTGGGAGAACAGTGTGTAGGAGAGCTAAAAATAAGGTGATTGTAGAACTAATGGGTGACTATAATTTGGAATTTGAGAGAATTTTAGATTATAGAGATGAGTTGTTAAGATTAAATCCAGGTAGTACATGTGTAGTGAAGCTTCATGATGAAATATTTGAAGATGGTAGAAAAATGTTTCAAGGTTTCTACATATGTTTTGATGCAATGAAGAAGTCCTTACTAACTGGTTGTAGGAAGTGCATTGGTTTGGATGGATGTTTTTTAAAAGGAGTGACAAAAGGGCAGTTATTAGTTGTTGTGTGTAAAGATGGTAACAATCAAATGTTGCCACTGGCATGGGCTGTGGTTGAGATTGAAAACAAGACTAGTTGGAGTTGGTTTATCAGGATTGTAAAAGAAGATCTTCAGCTAGGAAATGGGACAGATTTGACAGTGATAACAAACTTGCAAAAGGTAAAGAAATGTTGTTTTTGCTTCTGTTTCTGTTTATATTGTATTTGTTTCTATTTATGTTTATGTTGTAACTATTTTTGTTTCTGTTTTAGTTGCAGGGATTAGAAATTGTTGTAACTGAATATTTACCAAATGTTGAACATAGAATGTGTGCAAGGCATGTCCTTGCAAACTGGTCAAAAGATGCTATATGTAGAGGTATTAAGAAGAAAAAATATTTTTGGAGGTGTGCAAGATCTACCTTTGAGGCTGAGCTTAGGGACAACATTAGATATATGAAGATGTTAGGGGGAGAAGGAATACTAGATAAGTTGATGTATTTTAATCCAGAGAGATGGAGCAAGGTTTACTTTAGCTTTGGAACAAAGTGTGATGTTGTAGACAACAACATGACAAAATATTTTAATGCATGGATTTTAGGAGCTAGGCATAAGACTATAATTACAATGTTAAAGGAGATAAGGGTAAAAATAATGAAAAGAGTGGGACAGATGAGGGGTTTTTGTGAAACTTGGATCAGTGACATTTCTCCAATGGCTTTGAAAGTGTTAAATGATAATACAACAAGGTTTATGAAGTGCAGCATAGAATGGAATTCTGATACAGGATATGACGTGCTTGATAGAGGATATAGGCATATTGTGGATCTTGGTAGAGAATATTGCAGTTGTAGAGAATGGATGTTGAAGGGCATACCATGTCCTCATGCAGTGGCTGCTCTTCACCACAAAAAATTAGAACCAATAAACTACATCTCTCACTGGTACAATAAAGAAACTTACATGAACACATATAGTTTCTTCATTCAACCAGTTTTGAATATGAACATGTGGCCACAATCACAAAATATCTCTGTTATGTCACCTCCTGTTAAGAAGCTACCAGGTAGGCCTAGAAAGAATAAAAAGAAAGAAGAAGGTGAAACCAGATTGAGATTTCATGTGGCACTTGCCATAACAAGGGTCAAAATAAAAGAAGATGTCCAATAGGTGCACCTGTTGCTGGCACTAATGAAAATCCTGGCCCAAGTCCATCTGCTAGTGTAGACCCAAGTATAGGTGCAAGTGCAGCACCTACTGTTGGAAAAGGAAGAGGTTCAACTAGAAGAGGAAGAGGTAGACCACCAAAGAATTCTAAAGAAAAGGTATTTTATTTAATTTGATAGTGTTGTGAACTAATTATGCTTGCCTTATACTAAATATCTTCTTTTCTTTGTTTTTAGTGTGCTGGCAGACCAATAATGGTTGGAATGAGATTACTTGACACACAAAGTGGATGCACAATTCTTAATGTAAGTTTACTACTACATTTACTATCTAAATTTTATTTACTACAATTTCATTTACTAAAGTTGACACTTTTTTCATTTGAGCAGTCGGGAATGCCTAGTGAAAGATTTAAAACTGCCAAGTCTTCAGCATTTATGACTGGAAATCTCGGATATACGCCAAAAACTGGTGTAAAATGGAAAGGAAAAAAAGTTATGACCTCCAGGAAACTACAAGAAATGAGAGGCAGAAAAGAAGTGCAAACAAGGTCCAAGGCTGCACACTAGTCAAGAAAGCTTCAATATTCAATCTCTATGAGAAGTTGGTGTAGATTACATTTAACAGTGTATAAAGCTTGGCAGTTGTGATTGCATTTAAGACTGTTTTTGATAATTCACTGATGTTGGCATCTGGGACTGCATTTAAGACTATTTTTTGGTAGTTCACTGATGTTGGCAACTGTGACTACTTTAAGAACAATCTATTAGTGGCAGCTTTGACTGCATTTTGTAACTGTAATTAGTTTAATAGTACTGATCTTTTTGTAAATGTATTTGGCTATAAGATGTAATTGACACTCATTTTTTGTTAATGATTGTGCAGTTGTAAGTTCATTGTTGCTGAAATTTATGTTTTTGCTTTTGTACCAGTTGTGGCTGTATTTATTAATGTTAAATTTGTGTTGTGATATTGAAATTTATGTTTGTGCTTGTACATCAGCTGTGATTGCATTTAGTGTTGTTATGTATACAAATTACAACACAAAGAACCACTGAAAACAAAGCCAAAACTGTTAAGCTCAACCGTACAATTTTATTACATAATAATTTAATTACACAAACTGGCAGTTTTGTCAAAGGTAACACCTAATAATTGATACAAATTTCAGCCCCCTAAAACATAATAAAAACAAAGCAACTTAGTTTAGGGTTGCCTTCTTGGAGCTCCTTTCAAGAACATGAATTGAAATAGAAAACTAACACCCAAAATACATACACAAATGAGAGTAGTCCATAGTATTTTTTCCCTTTTCTTGGACTTAGCCAACGTGATCTTCCATTTCTTCTCATTTTCCTTCATCATCTTTAAATCATCCTGAAAATTGTCCATTTGTAATTTTATTTTGTTAATGTCTATTTTGCTCTCCACAGATTTGGTTGTCCTAGTAGTCTTGTCATCAACTATTTTGTGTTCACAAAATGCACAATTTGCCGAAGATTCAACTATTTCCTCAAGCTCCCAATTCTTCCCAACAATTTAGGAATAACAAATTTTGATCGTTCATCAATAGAATCATCCTTTCAAAGTCAAAAATTGCATGATCTAGCATTCTAAAATGAAAGCAATTAGATTCTTATACACTATTCAAGATCAATGTTTGAAGGAAAAATTCACTTAATCCATAGTAAGGACAAGTCCAATATCGTCTACCCGGATTTCTTGAGGTACATGAAGTCATCAAAGGCAAAAAATGTCCATGTTTGCATCGAACCTCGACCAACTCGTGATCTTTTTCTTGCTTACAAAGTCTACTCAAACTTATCTTAGTCATTAAAGTACCTTGATTAAGAAAAGAAGGTTTAAGAGAGGTTGAACAACATTTGTGGGAAGAAAAAATTATGAAAATGGCAACAAAATTAAGACAAAATAATCATCAATATAGCAAGAAATGGAAGGACTAGAAAGATTTAGTTACCAATTCTTCAAAAAAATGCTCTTCAATTTCAATTTTGAGAGATAAAATCGGGAATTAGGGTTTCCTTTTGAGCCCCAAATTGGATTTAAATAAGAATAGATCTGTTGCATATTAAAGAGATATACTTTTAGCCGTTTAAGTTTTTCATTGAATAGGCTGGACGCGCTTACACCAAGTGTAACATATGCGCCTAAGAATGGGTGTCACGGGGAGGAAATAATATCACTTTTATATAGTTTAGGTGTGTAATAGGTCACTTGTATAGTTTAGGTGTGACTTAGACTTTTTAGGTATAGTCTGGAGTGGAAACGATGCCTTTTCCCTTAATACATATGTATTTTCAGTTCTGATTAATATGTCGTTATATGTTTTTTCAATTTCATATATTTTTATAATGCAGATGTATTTATCAATAACACAAATGTACCTTTTCAGTCTGTATATGTAGTTTATGGGAATATTTATTTATTAGATTCTTAGACGTATTTTTTAGACTTTAACTATTTGTATGTGTAGTTTTCATTATCTTTAGGTTTAAATATTGATACAAGTATGATCATGATCATGACACTTTTGAGTATATTTGAAGACTAGTCACTAAAAGGCTCTTTTGTCATTTATCTATTATTTGTAATGTTATATAGATAGAACCTTGTAGGGTTTATTTCTTAGTTTATGCTTGATATTGAAGACACTACTCTTGTGATATAGAGTTCTCAAAATTGAAATTAGGGCATAACATAAGGGTGGATTCTCTTATATATTGCAAAGTTTGAGACTTTGGTTCTTTGAGAGGTGGATGCCCATCTTGTGTCATTGTAAGAGTTAGGTGTTTTTTGTATGAAGTGCTAAAGGTCCAAGAGTGAATATGCTCTTGGGTTGTTAAGACTACATCAACACTTGTCTAACTATCTATCTTTGTTTCTTGTCCTAATCTTGTAGTTTGTGTTGTTGTTGTTCAAGCTGTTTGGTTATTGTCGTTCTAACATTGTTGTTCTTTATTTTTATTATCATAATATAGTTTGGCTTGCTGTTGGAAATTAGGTGTTAAATACCTCATTACATGGTGTTCTAGTTGTGTTCTTGAATCCGAGAGGGGTCACCAAAAGAGGTCCATAGTTCCTTGAACTAGTGGACTATTTTAGTGTTTGTTTTCTTGTGTTCTTGGGCTGTCTTGTATCATTTGGCATCAAAACAAGGTTTGATTTTGTTCCAACAAAATCAATCTTGGGATTGTTATCTTGAAAATTAAAAAAAAAAAGTGAAAAGAAAGAAAAAAAGTTATTGTTCACATTTTTAGGGTCTTTTAAAAAAACTTGATTTTTGTATGTTTTGTGTGTTTGTAGTGTTAGATCCTTGTTCCCTAACACTATCAGAGTCTATAAATTGAAAATACCAACAAAAAAGAAGTGTTAAAATTAAAAATCCCCCCCCCCCAAAAAAAAACTAAACCCGTTTTTGACCCTATGTCAAATTTTGAGTTTTTGATTTTGTGTTTTTCTTGTGTTTTTAGTGTTAGGTTTGTGTCCTCTAACACTATAGGAGTATAGGGTTAGAATTTGAGCTAAATTGAAGGTTATTTGAGCCATCCACCATAGTTAAGCTTGGGTTTGAAGAAACCTGAAGGTGGGATCTCATTGTGGGAGGTTGTTTTGAGCTCACGAGTGTTTTTTTTTGTAGAATTTGTATTGTATTGTTGTGTGTGGCATTGTGGACTGATTGGGTGTCTTGTTGGAATGTAACTTGAAGGGTTATTTTTGGTATAACCACAATGGAACCTTAGGCTTCAAATGCTCAAACAATGGATAATAATGCCATCAATCTCATTTTGGCTCACCTTGAAACTATGTCCCGAAATGTGGCTAGGTTGAATGTGGGTCTTAAGAAATTAGATACTGGATGTGGCATCAATAAGTGGGATATTAGAACGTGTGGAAAGCCAAAGGAGTTGATCTTCCACAACTCAAAACAATTCCCCAACTAATACTCCCGGGACCATGCACCAAATGCTATATCCACCAATTGCCACAAATCCAACCAATCTCTACTCCCGAAGACAAGAACAAGATAGACCAAACCATCCTCCACTCCACCAAGTCTAACAAAAAGGTCTTGGAACCAAAATAACACCACCAAACCTTCCTATCCAAACTCCACTTGACCAAAGACTTCACTATCCAAATCCAATCCCGCCACTACAAGCTCTACTAAACCCAAATAGAAGAATCCATGTTGAGGGCTATGGTAGGGGAGAACAATATGGTGGTTATAGGACGTATGATGATGTTTGCTTGAGGAAAGAAAAAATGAGGGGTAAACATAGGGAGTTAGACCGAGAGGTGAGATATGGCCATCTAAACCGAGATGTAGGTCTCAATTTCATCAAAGTGAGCCTTCCCATTTTCAAAGATGAGAGTGATCCTGAAGCCTACCTTGCATGGGAGTTGTCTTGTGACAAGATCTTCCAACGTAATGATCTCATCGAAGAAAAGAAAAGTTGTTATGCTATAGCTCACTTCGAAGGGAATGCTAATACATAGTGGGAATATGTTAAATGGTTTGGGAATGAGATGATTGGGGGACAACCTCCTCCTTGGTTTCGGTTGAAGAACCTTATGCGGCAACGGTACTTGCTTGAGACTTATAGACATAAGCTTCTTGCCAAATTTTATAATTTGAGGCAAGGGAGCAAGAGTGTCATGGATTACTACGATGAATTTCAACAATTAATATTGAAACTTGACCACCGAGGAGAGAAAGTAAGTCATGACATTGTACTCTTCAAGGTTGGGTTAAACAAGGACATCTCCACTCGCATGACGCTTTACAAATTTGACACCGTAGATGGAATCTTCCACGTGGCTTTAGAGGTTGAGAGGGAGCTCAAAGAGAACTCATTCATGGATACCCAAGCTGAGGCCACTAAGGGTTTCCAAAAACATCCTCCAAGGTATGAAGGTAAATTGAATTCTACTTCTAATCCCAAGGAATTTCAATGCTTCAAGTGTCAAGGGTGGGGGCACAAGGATAGTGAGTGCCCAAACCGGCAGAATATGATCCTAAAGGGAGGTATATTGTACTATCTTGGAGAAGAGGTAGGCATTGACTCGGTTAATAATGATGACAAACCGCAGGATGGAGAGAAAAAAAAGCTGAAGTGCAAAATGAAGAGTATAGAGAAGATGTGTGGCCGAAAGAAGGAGATTGTGAAGTGCCTTTGTAAAAGAGGTGAGCCCGTGAATTTGTGGTCAAATTCCTCTCAAGATGGAGAGGATGATACAAATATGATCATGATCATGATACTTTTGAGTATTTTTGAAAACTAGTCACTAAAAGGCTCTTTTGTCATTTCTCTATTATTTGTAGTGTTGTATAAATAGGACCTTATAGGTTTTATTTTCTTAGTTTATGCTTGATATTGAAGACACTACTCTTGTGAGAGAGAGTTCTCAAAACTAAATTTAGGGTATAGCATAAGGGTGGATTCTCTTGTGTGTTACAAAGCTTGAGACTTTGGTGCTTTGAGAGGTGGATGCCCCTCTTGTGTCATTGTAAGATTTAGGTGTTTGTTGTATGAAGTGTTAAATATGCAAGAGTGAATATGCTCTTGGGTTGTTAAGACTACATCAACACTTGTCTAACTATCTATCTTTGTTTCTTGTCCTAATCTTGTAGTTTGTGTTGTTGTTGTTCAAGCCGTTTGATTATTGTGGTTGTAACATTGTTGTTCTTCATTTTCATTGTCATAATATAGTTTGGTTTTCTGCTATAAATTAGGTGTTAAATACTTCATTACATGGTGTTCTTGTTGTGTTCTTGAATCCGAGAGGGGTCACCAAAAGAGGTCCATAGTTCCTTAAACTAGTGGACTGTTTTGGTGTTTGTTTTCTTATGTTCTTGAGCTTTCTTGTATCAAATATGTATTTTACAGAATAGTAGTTGTATTAATTGATTACATATATAATGACTTTATATAATGATGTATATATTTGCAACTTCAGTAAAATAATTACAACAAATTAAATATAACAAATTCAAGAACATCAAACATTTTGTCTTACAACATAGAATCACATAATTGTCAATGAAAAAATTCAACACTTGTTTATTGACTGAATACATCAACAAACTTATCCTTATTATATTTCCTACATAAACGCCTATTATGACATTTAAATCCACATGAATTACAATAATTTTTGTTCTTCTTTCCGATTATATCTCTTCCTGATTTTTCACGATCCTTCTTTGAGGGTCTTTCAGGTGGCTGCTTATATTTCGGGGGCAGAACAACCTCCTCTAATGCCTCCGATAAAATTATCCAGTCATTTTTATAAGGTAGAGGATAAACTGAAAGATCATACGTTCTCAAGACTGTTGGATAAACTGAAAGATCATACGTTCTCAAGACTGTTTTTGGCTTGTATAAATCTGAGCAATATGGTTCCTTCTTATAATTTTTTATCAAGTACTACAAAAACATGCACACATGGTATCTCGTTCAATTGGAATGCATGGCAAGATCATTTTTTTTCTTAAGGAAAATAATAAAATATTGCTCCTTGTCGTGGATTGTATAGACATACTCTGAGGCTGATATAACCTGAAATTATTATAAAAAAATTTACAAAAATAAAAATAATTTTGACATTTGTAATTTCTAATTAGCAAATGTATTTTACAAATGCAGCATATGTATTTTACAAGTCTGCATATGTATTTTTCTGCTATGCATATGTGTATTCAATTTGAATGCATTTGCAATTCAGATCTACATCAATATAAGAAGTCCGTAGTGTGTAGTGTTGATTATACAAAGTATTTATGCTCATCAATATAGCATCACTGATGTAATCTTCATATTTTTATTCATATGTCCATCTATCGGAGTGTTTAACGAGAACAAATATGTTTTTCATTGTCAATGTCCAGAACACTACAAAACAGTAAATATAAATTCAATTATCAAATATGTACACATACAATAAATCATTTGTATATACACAACTGGAAAACAAATTTCAATGAAACAAATCCTTTAGTCGAATAATATGTATCATCAACTAAAATTCAAAATTAACGTATAAGAATTGTTATTTAGTTTTATAAATACATAATGACAAGGAAAACTTTGAATTTGAAAAAAAAAATTGCTAAGAAAATTTTTCAAAATACGATCTCAAAATTTGAACTTTATGACTATTACGCAAATTTGTTATTAATTTTTGAGAAATTTTCGCAATTATATTTTATGAAATTCATAAATAGAACCAAGATTGTTTATTAATACCTGTAATTGTAGTGTTGTATTTTTAATTTTTCTTCACAAATTTCAGACATTGGTCAATAATATTAGAAGCACTCTATTTTTTTTAATTTGTTTTGAGTTGCTGTTTATCAAAAATATTTTTTGAATTTGAATGTGTTGATGTAAATTAATGGTTGAGGTAAAAATAAAAGAGTCATATAAGGTAAAAGGAATCTGTTTAATTAAATGTGGCATAAATTAAGGAACAGTTTCATCCCTAATTTAACTCTAACTGATTAGAGTTAAATAAGGAATGGATACCTATTTGTATATATATTTATATAGCAACCTCTACTAAAATACAAAATACATATTGCTATTTTTCGTAATTTTGAAACTATTGCTATGAAAGTTATAATTAAGGCAATACAGTTGCTATTTCTGAATTTTTCCCAATTTCAAATAGCAATTTCAAATATTTTATCTCATTCAAATATTACTTATAAGGTAAATATGTATTGTTTTTTTTAAAAAAAAAAAATGGATAAGAAAGAGTAACAACTAAGAGTAACAACCTAATCTTTCTATAATAATTAATATGATATTTAAATTTGAATTCAAAGGAACTTAAGCTGGAATGAATCTCTTACACATACTCATACAATAACAGGTACTCCTACAATAATAGGTAATGTTAATCTTCTTTTTCTTCTTTTGTTATTGATCATTAACTTCATTTACTGCATTTTTATGTTTTTCACTATTTAAATTTTTTTTTTCTGGTTTTAACATTTTTATTTTTTATATGTAGATTAGTGATAATCATATTGCAGGCTAATTTTAAGTTTCTTTCTCTTTTTTTTTTGTTATTGATCGTTATATTCTTCGTATTCTTCACTTTTTAGATTTATTTTAACATTTTACTATTATATTTAATAGGTTAATTTTTATCTACTATATTCAAGTCTAGATTCAAGTAAATGATATTTTTTAATCTAATTTTGTTCTTTTTATTTTTGCTAAATATAAATAAAATTGAATACATTAAATAAAGATTTATTTTTTATTGAGAATTTTTGTTATGTTGACATTTATTGAAAAATTAAGCTCCTTTCTTCTATAATTTGATGCAAATTTAATATTTTTAATTAAAATAATAATTTAAAATTGTATATTTTTTTAAAAAAAACAATAAATATATCCACTGGGTAAGAAAATAGGCCTATTGAAAATAGCCACTAGTAATAAAATATGCCTATTGAATATAAATATTGATGTTGAGTTGGTTGAAACTTGAAAGTTAGAGAATTTGTAGGAATCCCGGTGCAGTTTAATTTTGTTTTTACTTCTCCAGAAAATACGGTCAATTTACTTGTATTTTTATTTTTCAAGAAAAAATATACACTATAATCTTGGCTTCATTAAAAGTTGAAGAAATATACTTTGATTTTATTGTATGTAAAATTTATAACAAAAAATTTTAATTTTTAATGACTAGTTAAAAATTTTATTATCAAAAATAATTGCAGTTACAATTAAATAAAATACAGCTAGCTGGTCTTTTGTGAATGAGACACTTAGAGATATTTATAAAAATATTTAAATGGAGTAATAATTTGAAAAAAAGAGTTAAGGAGAGTATTTTGTCTAAAATGGAAACTTTTAATAAAGGACAAAAAATTCAAATAATATTTCTAAAGCTCTTCACACTATTAGAAATTAGAGATTAGAGATAGAGATTGGAGGTTAGATATTCTGTAGGGGTGTGCATCGGTCGGTTTGATTCGGCTTTCTATATTATCGGTTCAGTTTATCGATTTTCGATTTTTAAATATGCTAAACCAATAATCAAACCAATAAAATATTTTTTATCGATTTTCGATTTGTCGGTTTATAGGCCTTAACGGTTTGGTTTTCGGTTTAGCCGATAAGAAAATACTCATAAAATAGAAATAGTAATAACTAACATGAAGAAAAATGAATCTTAGTTGCAACCAAAAAATCCTAGATAATGTGTTTTAATTTACAAGAATCTTTAAGTTTGGACTAAATGTTGTTAGGAAAAATTAAGAGTTTGTATAATTGAAATAATAGGTTTTTTAATTTATAAAAATTAAAGAGAAAATAAGATAAATATATAATAGGTCATATATATATATATTCTAATTGGGTTATCGGTTTACCTAATAACTCAATACAAAAAAATCGAACCGAACCAATAACCTAATAAATTTTTTTAATAAAATCATTAAAAACCATTAACCCAATAACATTTTTATCGATTCGGTTTGTCGTTCGGTTCGATATTTGCACACCCCTTGATTAGAGTTAGAGATTAGAGATAGATGCAGATGTATTGTAGATGTAAATGTAGATATTTTCTTTAGAAAATTTTCTTGAAATTGAAAAAAATGGTTTTTTTTTTTTTTTGTTTGTTTTTACAAGTGTCACTTCACATTGATTGTGTTCTCTCCACTTCTCATTTTCACCCTCTCCCTTATCCCCATATTATTTGTTTAAATTACATACAAATATTTTAGAATTATATTTTCTACTTAAATAATTAACATAAGAAAATAGATAAGAAATTGAATCATTTTCCTAAAAATGAAAAAGGGATAAATATACCCCAAGTTATGATAAATGATATGTATATATTCTCTGTCATATCTTGGGTACACATATGCCCCAATCTAATATCAATTATGATAAACGGTAGGGACATATGTGTGCCCAAAGTATGAGGAGGTTATATACAAATCATTTATCATAGTTCGAGGATATATTTGTACCTTTTCCGTTCTGAAAAACATGTTTCAAGAAAATATTTTTCATAAAAAAATTTCCTTCTTACCAAACACACTTTTAATATAGAATGACACTTGTGAAATTTATTTTTTCTATTCCATTAAAGAAATTATTTTCCGTATTTTAAAAAACTTATTTTCCAATATCTCTGACTAGATAATTTATTTTTTAAAAAAAATAAAAAATTAGAAAACATACACATGAATTTTCAATTATCGAACAACGAAGAGGGCATGCTATATTCCTACTTAAAACATAAGCACAATACAAATAAAATATAAGTTTCTTGGATTCTTCACACTAGGTGTCACACCTATATCAATATGATATGAATGTGAGTGTGGGTGTGAGAACCATATCTGATTATCAATTAATTGTGGGAACTTTAAACAAAGTTGACAGAGTAACTTCAGACAGATTCAATGATTTTTACAATCAAAATAAAAGTTAAGGTGAAATTAGAGAAAATGAAATACCTTGTACATAGAAACTTCTATACTACCTTTTCTTTATAACCTTTATAATTCTCTGCTAAAGTTCTCCACATTATATCTCATAATTTAGGTTTTAAAACTTTATTTTTAAATATTTGAATCATTTTTAGCCGTCCCTGCACTCGTATTTATACCTGAATTCATATCCTCGAATCTTAAAATTTAAATCATGTCGATCTTTAGGTTTCATATGAGACACTCACACCTGGGTATTTTTTTTAAATAAACTGTGCATTTTATTCATCTTCAGCCAAAAAGGTTCACGATGATTTGAGGGAGTTACATCAGTGAATTACTACCTCTCCAGTTAGAAGAGAAGAATAGACACTTATCCTATCCACATGAGATAAATGCATTGAATGACTTGGGTAAATGCCTAAACAGAGTCCCAAGATCCCAAAAAACCTACTAAAGTTCTACTAGAGACAAAAATTTGTACAAGGTCAAAGAAATCATTACGGGGGATCCCATGTTAGATCTTTCTTCTTTCTTGTGAATTACTACCTCTCCAGTTAGAAGAGAAGAATAGACACTTATCCTATCCAGATGAGATAAATGCATTGAATGACTTGGGTAAATGCCTAAACAGAGTCCCAAGATCCCAAAAAACCTACTAAAGTTCTACTAGATACAAAAATTTGTACAAGGTCAAAGAAATCATTACGGGGGATCCCATGTTAGATCTTTCTTCTTTCTTCTTTCTTCTACTGATTCTGAGGCTAGCCATGTACCATTTATCCATTGTCATCAATCCTTTAACCCCTGTTGGCAGTTCATTAAAATCTTCATTCACTCGGTTGTGAGGATGTGAAAAGCTCAAAGAAGCCAGTAGACCGGCTACTTTGTTTGCTTCTCTAAAGCAATGTTTCAATGTGTAACCAGTAGTATCTATATGGACCTTAAATTCTTCCACCTCCTTTTGAATTCTCCATGAGGCTACGTCAAACTCATTCACACAATCCACCAAAAGTTTTAGAGTCACTTTCCACCAAGATCATATCATACCGATTCTCGACACACCACTCTATACCATAAAGCAATGCCTTGGCCTCTGCCCAATTGCTAGTGCCTTGCCCAAGGTTAAGCGAATATGCCAGAATAAAATGCCCCCGATGGTCCCTAATCATACCTCCTCCTCTATAAAATCCCACCTTATAACTATCGTCTGAACTTACCTTAATGAAGCTGATGAGAGGTTTCAACCACTTTACCTAAATATGATTTTTGTCTGTGATTGATCCTCGCATCGGATTTATAATACCATTCCAGTTCAGCTGGACATTAATTTTCTCAAATTGGTTATTTACAATCACGGCTACCGTCTTAGCTATGTGATTTATGGCCTTGCCAATATTGTAAAATTCTTTATCATGCTTAGCCATGCATCTTGTTATATATAACTCCCAAATAATAACTGTCGGGATGCATTTCACAACCAATTCATGAATAGGGTTTTTGCCCTTCCAGGTCAACCAATATTTCAACATGATTCTTAATGTCACATTAGCTGAGGGGATACCCACTACACCGTAGAATGCTAACCAGGCATCTTTAGCGAATTCCCCGGTGCAACTGAAGTGCTCAATATCTTTCTCATGAGGAGTCTTACAACAGCAACATCTTTCATAGCAATTCCCATATTTTCTAACCTCGAGTCTATTGGAATTTTGTCTCTTAACGCTATCCACAACATAAAACACATTTTGAAAGGCACTTTTTATGCCAAGTTCTCATATCAAGCCAGTTCCTCTCTCTTTTTGTCTCTGCAAGTTCTAGGCTGATGATACAATGAATTTGCCACCTTGTTCAGGTATCCAAATGGCCTTGTCCTCATCTTCATTAACCAAAACCAAATTCATTGCATATATGTGATCTAAAATGTGATCTGGAAGGTAGATATCCCATCCATTCCAGTGCCATTGACCATTAAAAAAGTATCATTTAACTTTCTCTCTCCAGGTTTTCTATCTTCGGGAAAAAATTGCCACGAAGTATCAAACCCTGTCCAAGTTGTCTTGCCATATTGAGATTTCTCCTCTACCAACTTTCCACAAAATGAATTCATCCATATTAGCCTTCACTTTGCACATGGCATTCAAGGAATGAGAGTTGCCAAGTACCATCTTTTGATAACTGGGTGGATTCTAGTGCAATATTTTGCCATAACAAACTCTCTCCATAAAGAATTAGAGGATCTAAGAATCTACCATTGTTTCATGGCAAAGGCCTTGCAAATATCTTGTAACCTTCTAAAGCCACCCCCTCCTTCCTCATATGGATAATAGAGCTTCTCCCAGGAAGCCCAATGATATTTTTTTTTCTCATTGGAGCCTCCTAGAGAAATCTAATGAGCATTTTCTCTACTTCATTAATCAAACTCATTGGAGGGTGTAAAGTTGTTATTATATTAATATGAAGTGAAATCAATATATATTTTATCAATATTTCCCTTCCTCCGATTGACAACAGTTCATTTGGCCGTCTTTCAATCCTGTTAATAATTTTACACATTATTTCAACAAACAAGGAAGCCTTCTTCCTTCCTTTATATAGAGGGCATCCCAAACACTTGATAAGAAGTTCCTTGTAGTCCATCCCAGTAATCTTCACTACTCTTTGAGCTGCCTGGGGATGTCCTTTGCTGGAAATCGAGATACTAGATTTCATCTTATTTATTTCCTGGCCTGAGACTTGTTCATAGTTATTTAGAGTTTCCAATAGCAACTCCAAGAATTTTCTGCATCCACTAGAGAAAAGAATAACATCATCAGCAAATGCTAAATGGTTAATAAAAAGGCCTCTTTTATTCATACTAAAACCTTTAAAGTCCAGAATATTAAACAGGTTGTTCAATTTCATAAAAAGATATTCAGCACTAAAAACAAACAAACAAGGGTATATAGGATCTCCTTGTCTTAGGCCCCTTTCAGATTTAAAGAAGTCATGTTTGTTTCCATTGACAAGTAAGGAATACCAGTTAGAAGAAATATGTCTAAAAATTATGTCAATCCATCTTTTACAGAATGCCATCCTTCTCATAAGAATATATAAGTATGGACAGGAAACTCTATCATACACCTTAGCCATATCTAGCTTTAGCACAACATTCTCATCTACATTAGCTTTGTTAATGTCTTGAATGATTTCCTGGGCTAGCAAAATATTTTCAGTATTAGATCTCTCTTTAATAAAACCACTTTGATTATTGCTAATAAGAGTAGGAAGAAATTTATTCAATCTATTGTTAAGAACTTTAGAAAAAATTTTACTAGTTACATTGTAGAGGCTAATAGGTCTCATGTCAGAAATTTATTGAGGGTGGTTAACTTTAGGAATCATAGCAATATTGGTATGAGTAAGCCATTTAGGGAGGTTATCACCATAAAAAAAATTAAAGCATTAGTGATCTCAGGGGTTACCACTCCCCAAGAGGATTGAAAGAACTTAGTTGTGAATCCATCAGGCCTAGGGACACTATCAGGATCCATGCTCATCAGGCAATTCCTAATTTCTTCTTCAGTGGGAATCTTAGTAAGCTCCTCGTTGATCTCTTCTGTGACTGCTATATTTAGACAATCCAAAAAGGTGAAATCATTATATTCTGGGCACTTGCTGAAAATGTCCTTGAAATACCTGACTCCTGCATCAGCTATTTCATCATCATTTTCAATCCATTGCTACTCTTCATTCATAATTTTGTTGATGCCTATCCTTCTCCCCCTATTCTTTAGGACTGCATAAAAGTACGCAATATCTTCATCTCCATCAATTAACCATCGAGCTTTGGCCTTTTGTCTTAGAATATCCTCTTAGATCTTCGGGTACTGAACATACTCAACCTTGGTTTTATTAAGCTCAGTTCTAGTGGAAGGAGTACCATTGTCTTGTATTTTTTTTCAAGGTTGATGATCTTCTGTTCTAGCTTCTTTGGTACCTCATAAAAAATTCCCATATGTAGATTTAGACCATCTACTAAGTTCTGCAACAGTTCTTTTGAATTTCTAATGAAGCACCCGCATTGTATTTCCTTGGCATTCAATAGACCAACTCTTTTTTATAGTTTCTAAGAACTGTGGATGGATTGTCCAAGTATTTAGAAATTTAAAGTATCTAGTAAACACTTTCTCCTTATTAGTAAATTGGATAAGAAGGGGTTCATGATCCGAACAGGTTCTTGCCAATTGACTTACAGATGTCTTGGAGAAGAGGTCAAACCACTCAGTGTTGTAGAGCATTCTATCTAGTCTCTTCCATATAGTATCAGGAGAATCTCTCTTGTTGCACCAATAACGAATATTTCCAGAGAATCTTGTATTCTGTACTCCTACATCTGTCATGAAATCGAGGAAATCAAAACTCTTTTCTAATCTATAGGGGGATCCTCCAAGTTTTTCCTCTATTTCCGCAATCACATTAAAATCTCCAGTTAAGCTCCACGGTACTTGGATATTTTCTGATATGTTAACAATCTCTTCCCATGATAATTTTCTTTGTATAGACCTACATTTAGCATACACCATAGATAAATGAAAATCAGTTCCTGAGGTAACATGATTAATTCTACCATTAACACTTTGATATGAATCATGAATAATATTAATATTAAAGTCACTGGTCCAGAGAAGCCGTATTTTGTTATTAACATTAGCATAAGATCCTTGCATGCCAAATAATCTCATATAGAAATCTATATGAATGGCATTAATAAAAGGTTCTTGAAGGCTAACCAAGGAGATATTATATTGGGACTTAAGGGTCTGTCAAAAGCACTTAGGGTCCTAACACTTCTAATATTCTAAGACAATATGTTTATTATTGGGAACTATTAGGATTAGAACTCTATAAATTTATTTGATCATTATTGTCACTATCTACCATAGAACAGTCCTTATGGGTTGCATCTTTGGTATCTAGTTTATTAAGGATTGAAGTAAGCTTCATTTCATCCATTATGTTATTTTGAGAAGTATTAAAAACTCCCTATAGTTCCATAGAGTTGTTGTTGGGATCATTATTCGTCTGTTGAGTTGGGATATCATGAAAGAGATATTCTTCCATTTCCTCTTCAGAAACTGATTTGTACTCATCCTCCATGTTGCTTTCTTTCTTTGCATCTTCTTGGCTAGGGTTCTTGTTAGTGTTTAGTTGCATTCCTTGTTTTAAAACCAAGGCTTCATCCTGCCTCTTCTCTTTCAGGCCTATCTCAGGACCTTTAATCTTTATCGATACTGACGTACATCATTGTTTTTCTTTAGGGCCTCAATTTTCATTAAACAACACTTTTGTTTCTCATTTGAGATATCTGCTACCAGTTGGCTTATGTCACCTTCTTTATTTTGCTTTCCTCTTCTACTTCTAGTCCTCCTTTCGCATGGTGGATTAATGTTCTCTACTACTTTATTTTGTGCTCGGGGTTTCCCATTTGATTATTTGTAGCTCATCTCTTGGGGGGATTAGAACTGCTAAAACTTTTTCTTTTGCCCTTTTTATTATTGAGGGCCCCACCTTTATTGGTGCCTTGAGTTGTGAATGTCCTTCCAAAGACACTAGTTTTTCAGGTACTCTATCTTTAGCCTCATCCTCGAAATGTTAGACTTGGTTTTCGACTTGGTTGTTCTGTTGTTTCCTTGAGGCCGCTTCTCCCTTTATCAACCTTGAAAGTGTCCCTTGTTTTTTGTTCTTACTTCTTCCTTTTGTCATTATTTCCCAACCCTCTTCATCACGTTTGCTAGGATTTTTCTCCAAAGTATTCTTAGCAATGGCTTTTTTTTTTTTTTTTTTTTTTTTTTTTTTTTTTTATCATGAGCCCCAATCTTATCCACTTGCATAGAATTAAGGTCCTTGAGAATGCCTCCTTGATTATCCTGCATTCCCTGCTGATTCACTTACACATCCCCTTTGTTATTATTGTCAGTTTTTTCTCTCAGCTCTGGATGTAGTATCCTACAATTGAAATTGTGCCCTGTGCTTTACAATTGAAAAAATATTCTCGGACATTTTCATATTCCACCCTTTGTTTGATGGATCCTATTTCTCCAATATCATTTTTAATCACAATATGAATTTCAATCAACTAAGGTTTGGTTACATCAATCTCTACCTTAATTTTTGTTGTAATTGGCCTAGATTTGGATAGAGTTTCTTTGTCGAATAAAATCGGGACCCTAACTAGGTCTGTAATTTTGCAAAGAGTGTCCCATTCAAAGAAGTGCAATCTTAAATTTGGGATGTTGATCCAAATCAGGGCTAAAGTGGTTTCATCTTCAGGTTTGAAATCTGCCCGCCACTTTAAAAGCTTCATTTACATATTGCACACTGTTATGAAATTTCTCCCGTAGACATTCCTATAGTCCCCTTTTAAGGCAAAATCCAAGAATATATGGTACATACTGTAGGCACCTATCTTAACAGTGCCTCTTAGAGAGATAACTTTTTGAAAATCCTCTCTTATTTTCTCAATAGCGGGGCGGGTTCTTGAGAACTTACCTATTATGGTTAGTCTGTAAGTTTTCGCTAGCATATTATTTTCTTCTTTGGAGAAGGAGACCATAGGTTTTCCTTCTACTATATCGTAGGGTTAATGAGATAGTCTCACCTTCCTCTTTGTCCTACTTCCTCTGAGGCACCCAGAGCCCCTTTGAAGTGGAAGGAGGGATCAATTTGGTTGTTGATAGAAGGGTTGTTATTCAGATGATTCAAAGGTGGAAAGTCCCATTTAGCTTGATTTTGAGAATCTGGTGTGTGTGGGGAAGGGGGGTTTATGTTAAGGATTGATGATTTTTCATAGTATCCATTAGAGCTCCGCTGATCGTAGCTCCAAGAGACAATCGTTGTCGGTCTAAGTCGACCGTTGTAGAGTAACGTTAGAGAGAAGTTAAGAGAGAGAAAAATAATCGTGCCCTTTACTCATTTCCTACTTACTGGTTTATTTGATACCTCACACTCGAGTATGAGGACAAAATTGAAGGAAAGATGTCTTTTAAGTCTTGAATAAAGGACTGGTGACATTGACCAACTTAAAGGGTCAAACATCATTAGAAAACTTGATTAAGTTAATTGTGGACTTGATTAATATTTTTAAAACTTTCTAATCTTTTCAAAAATACAAATCAACCCAACCCACACCTCTCTTCAATCCAAATCAACCGGTCTTTCTCCTCTCTCTCGACAGCTTCTCTCAACTCTCTCCCAACCAATAATTCTATGAATTTCTCCTTTCAATCCTCGGTGACTTCAACCTTCGACGGCAAATAGTTGGGCTTTGAGTTCCCCTCTTCAATCTAAATTAGCTAGTCTCTTTCTTCTCTCTCTGGACAGTTTTTCTCAACTCTCTCCTAACCAACAGTTCTACAAATTTCTCCTTTCAATCCTCGGTGACTTCAACATCCGATGAAAAATAGTTGGGCTTTGAGCTCCTTTTCAACCTTCAATCGATATGACAGCCTTGCTCTCCAGCTATAATAGCTTCAAATTCTTCAACCTTCAATCGACGTGACATCCTTGCTCTCCAGCCACAACAACTTCAAATTCTTCATCATTACTTTTCTTCTTTCACAGGTAAAAATTTATGGCCTTTTTAGTTTGAAGAAAACAAGGAACTTGAGCTAACATCTCTTATAGTATTGGTTAACAATTTCAATATTTGTTGCTTTAATTTGAAAAACGATCTGAATAAAACTCTAATTTCTGGTATTTCTTGTCTTCACTTTTTGAAGTGAATTATAATTTTTGGTTGTTTGTTGCATTTTTTTGAAGTTTGATTTTTATTGTTTGTGTTTATACAAACAAAACAACAATTTGGGTTGATTTGTTTTGTTCTTGTTCTTGATAAAAATGGTGATATTGTTATTTTTCTGTTGAACAAAATTGTGCTACTATTTTTTGTTTTCTCCAACAGATTATCAATCTGGTGCAACATTTTAACCCTCTGATGCAATAGATTTATACTATGATGCAACAGATCAACCATCTGATGCACTAGAAGATCCATCAGATTAAAATTCTGATGTAATAGATTAATCATCTGATGCAATAGATTTAACATATAATGTAACAATTTAACTATCTGATGTAACAGATTAACCATAGGTTGCAACAGATTAAGCATCGAATAAAAAATCTAATGCAACTAATTAACCATTTGATGCAATAGAGAAACCATCAGATTAATGATCTGATGCAATAGATAAACTTCCTATTAGATAAAATCCTATCAACTCTTCAAATAGGACATGTCCAAGACTTGATTTTTTCAACTGATCATTCAATTGCCATGATAGACGACCCTTATGTTGGAAGAAATATAAACAATATTGACCGTTGATAATTGTTCTAATAGATCACTCATATATTGCAATAGATATGTGACCTGTTGCACAGACCATTCATCTTTCTTAACAGATGAGTGATATATTTTGTATTATCGCAATAGATTACTCAGTCGTTGCTGTACGTTAGTTTACTATTCTGACAAATCACTCATACGTTACAACAGATGTGTGATCTGTTGCACAAACCATTTATCTTTCTCAACAGAGGAGTAATATATTTTGTATTATCCCAATAGATTACTCAGCTATTGCTATAGTTTATTTAACTAAACCAATAGATCACTCATATATTGCAACAGATGTGTGATTTGCTGCCCAGACCATTCATTTTTCTCAACAGATGAGTGATATGTTTTGTATTATTACAACAGATTACTCATTTATTGCAACAAGTTATGTAACTGTTCTAATAGATCACTCATATATTGCAACAATATAGGATCTATTGCATAGACCATTCATCTATCTTAAAAGATAAGTGGTACGTTTTGTATTATTACAATAGATTACTTATTCGCTACAACAGGTTTGTTATATACTGCAACAGATATACTACCTAGAACAATAGATAAGTGATCTGTTAGAACTGTTATTTTACTATTTTGCTTATTTGATTTACTGTTATCCTTTTTTAACAATGCATTAATCAACTATAATATATTTTTTTATGTTTTTGTTAATTTTAGATAATATGTCTCCCAAATGAACAGAAACTGAATCAAGTCTAAGTAAAGGAACAAGTGAAGTAGCTAGGCTACATTCACCATGCTTTGAGTTTGCTTTACAAGCATTATCTCAATCAGGAGCAGAATATGATAAACACAGGGAGGAGGAATATTTCAAAACAGATGATCCAAATGCTAGTAGCCCTTCCACCAATGATTTGGCCAAAACCTTCAACATTAATCGTTATCCTGTGAGAATGCAATACGATGGTGCCACAGATTTAACGGGTGATTTCATGGTTAAGTCATCCATAGGAAAATTTTTCGACGCCTTCATAAAAATACTTTGAGAACAAAAATTAGATGCTTATTTCAGGGACAGCTGCTTTAAGAAATATCTTGATTCGCCGAAAGACAACAATGCTCGTTTCTAAATGAAAATGGTATATGAACTTCTCAAGCGTAGGTTTATATATGAAAACAAAGATAAGATGGATGAGTTATGGATAAATTACTATGGCATGCCATTTTTTTTGTTGGAAGAAGTTTGCCATAGTTACTGAACTAAAATGTTATCCTCCTTCTCAAGTTATACCAATTCTAACCCCAAAGAAAGCACCCCGCACACCCAAAAAAGGCAAAGGCAAGTCGTGTGATCGTGATGACTTGGTGTCTATTGTTGGTCCAAGCTTTAAAAATAAAAATTTGATAGAAGTGTTGAAAGATAAAGGACTTTCAAAGAAGCACAGTCATTGTGCATGGTTTGGTTTGTACATAATATTCTTTGGCCGAGAGACGCTAACAACAACATAAGTGTTGGTTTAATAAAGCTCTTCGAGGATCTTGAGACATTTAACAACTATCCTTGGGGTTATGAAAGCTTCAAAATGAATATCAAATATTTATTGACTCCATTAGCGCCAAAGACAATCAACTTATATGACTTTCCATGAGCTTTCATGGTAAATGTTTCTTTCTTTTATTATTATATCATTCATTTTTTTACTCAATAATGGTTTTGATTTATTGGCGTTATTTTATAGGCTTGGGCATTTGAAGTCATTCCTTATTTGAGATAACAAGTGAACTACAAGGAAGAAGTTTTCTGTCCAAGAATCTTGAGATGGTTGTCGGCCAAAACTGATAAAAATGTAAATTTTTTTGATCTCTTCAACTCCCCGAAGGATGCAGTAAGTATAATTATAATTAAGTTTTTATTTTAATTAATGATTTTTTTGAATGATCTAATCATCATTCTAATAGATGTAATGATTTATGTTAGATTGTGCATCCGTCGCTAGTTCAGAACAATCAAGAGTTGAAGATGCCATATTTTCTTACTTTATGGTCTGTGCAAACTTTATCAGACCCTAAGGTCATAGACAGAATAAAAGTGGAATTGTTTGGAGCAACAACCATTACAAGAAAAATAATTTTTGAGAGTGGACTTGTTGTTGATGATAGTCTTAGTGGTGATGGAGCTGTTGGTGATGGTAGTGGTGCTACTATTGATGCTAATGACGATCCTCTTATAGTATTTAAAATAAACAATTATGAGTATGATCATACTGGTTATACAGATTTTACCTCTCTCAACGAATGTTTTGCATGTAAATGTCAAGACTGTAGGGTGAAACATGATGTAGTAATTAATGTTATTGATGTATTAAATGCTTCTATAAAAGGAATTAACATCTAAGAGGGGTGTCAATCCATCAAAGAGGATTTTATTTCCATCCACTCCATTAGAGATTAAGGCTAAGAGGAGAAGAAAAGTAATTTCCAAGGTATTATCAAGCATCCAAAAAAGCGAAATTGCAACTCCTCTGTCTGTGTGTTGTACTGAGCAATGTACAATGTCCAAAAGAGAGTAGCACGAGACAAAGAAGGTGAATATATATGCCTTCCAACTAACAAATAGATACATATCTATTTCAACAGATGATACATCAGCTGAAAATTATCAAACAGATATATATATCTGTTACAACAGTTGACTAACTTATTACACCAGATAAAGTATCTATTGTGACATATGTCTCATCTATTTTAGAAAATCAAACATCTTTTCGTACCACTTTTATTTGTACCAACAGATGACCTATCTACTGCAACAGATGGTTCATCCGTTGGAAATTATCATACAGGTCTTCCTCATGTAGAAATTTTTCCCAACAGTTGATTCATTATTGCAACATAAATATAATCTGTGTGGGATAATTTAAAATAGGAGGAAGACCTGTTTGATTTGCTAAAATAGATGAGTTATCGTTTTGCATTATGTTGTATCTCCGTGATTAGCATTGACCAATTCTGACTTTCTAGGTGGATGTAGAAGCTACTGCTGAATAACATTAACAATACGCTACTCATTTTATGGAAATACGGAGAATAGAAAGCGCAGAAACCATACGTAGAGACAATAAATATCCATGATGAGCAAAATCGAATTTCATAGCACCGGATGAAGAACTACTTGTCCATATTGAGTAGATCTTTATAGCTTGAGTCTATCAAAGTAATAACCTCACCCATCCTTAGGAATCCTTGACATCAATACTTAAATTATTGATGTATTTGTTGAGATCTGTACCCATAACAATATTTTACATTTCATTTATTCATTGATTTATTTCAGCTAATATCTTAAGGCTTTAATTTATTTTATTTTGTCTATGAGTTTTATTTTTTCTTAGATTTGAACTTATTAATTGAAATGGAATACTAGATTCAAATATTGCAATTGATAATGTATCTGTTGCAACATACGACACATCTGTTGGAAAATATCGAATAGATTTAGACATATGTTGCAACAGGTAGGTAATCTGTTGGAATTTATCAAACAGGTCTTTCCACTATTATAACAGATAGACTTAGATAGAAACATCGACATAATGCAAGATATGACCAATCTATTGCAACAGATAAATGATATGTCAGAACAGGTAGAATATCGGTTACAATGGATGGAGAATCTGTTGAATTATAAAAATTCAACTTTTATTGGACATAAAAAATTGCCACTACATGTAAAAAAATGAAAGTGAATTGAAATAAAAAAGACGGAACCCATCGATAGTGTTCAGTTCAAACACCTAAAATAAAATAGACATCAAATATGTCAGGCTGGCACTTTTTGCTGACTTGGCGTCTGATTTGGCCCCCAACGATCATTTTTTCCCCCATTGTCTTATATATTCATCTTCTTCCTAACCTACCATACAAATGCCTTGAGTGACAGAAAACATGGTGTACCGTCAGACATGTGACAAACCACCAGATGGACCGTCAACCCTTATCCAGAAATCACCTTTCAGAGGAACTCAGTGATGATCAATATAGTAGACCGTCAGTCATGCAATGGACCACCAGATGGACCATCAATGCTTACCTAGAAACCACCCTCCAGAGGAACTCAATGACGGTTAATATGGTGGACCGTCAGTCATGCGACGGACCACCAGGTGGATCGTCAGGTCTTATCCAGAAACTGCTATTTGGAAGAAATGAGTGACGGACAAGATGGTGCACTGTCAACTCTTTGACGGTCTGCCATATGGACCGTCAACTAGGATGCGACTTTTCTGTTTTTAAATTTTAAATTCCTTTTTTAGCTAGGAACATATAAATACAAAATTATAAGGTTAAGAAGGGATCCTTTTTATTTCTTTTACAAGTTTTATCATCTATTAAAACTCTTTGTAACCTAGTACTTTGAGGATTATTTAGATCTGGAAGTACTTTAGCATTATACAATTGATGGCTGAAGATTGAAGAACTGATTCTTAGGATTATTTGTAAGTAAATTCTTAATTTATTTATGAATAATACAAGAATGGCTTCTTCTTCTTCTTCTTCTTCTATGGAGTATTGTGGCTAAGATCCCATAACTAGGGTTATGGGATCCTTAATGTGAAACGCATCTATGGGTTGGGAATCAATTTGAGTTCCATAATTCAATGACATTGCATAAACCTTTCTTCAATTTCATGACTTTTCTTGGTTGCAAAATTGAAGAGTGAGCCCTAGAACAACACTTGTTTGAAAGGAAAGTGTTTGTTGGGAAAAGAAAATGTTTACATGAATTCTAAGGGCTTTAACCTTTAGAGTAATAGCAAATGCCCTAACAGGATTAGCTTACATGAGAAATGAGTTGAAAGAATAATGCATCATTCGAGTTTGAGAGAATTAGAGGATAATCTATCCACTTAGGTTGAGAAACTAAGGGATAAAGAATAAGACTCAACCTTTTTTGCAATTGAATTTGCTAAGAGGAACTCATAAATGATTCACAACCCAAATGGTGCTAGCATTTTGGTGACCATAACCCTGGTTTGTTTAATCTCATAAAGTTACAAAATACAAAGAGAATCATTAGTTGGAATACTTTTGTTACAATTAATTATTTTACAAATTAAAACCCCAAAACTCCCCTTTTTTGGTTAGGAACCTTTGAACAACAGTCTAATAACGATTACAACACTTAGTGAGCATAGTATTCCTTGTGGGATTCGACACCCAACCTAGTTGGGTTCTATATTTGACAGCGACCACTTACACTTTCTACCGAGAGTTATAATTTGGGCGTATCAAATTTTGGCGCTGTTGCCGGGGAATACGATTGTCAACTAAGTTTGTGATAGTTAACAGACCCTTTGGTCAAAGATGCTCAAACTTTACTTTTGGTTTGTTGTTTTTGTTTTGAATAGGTTGACTATTGTGCATGACAAGTACACGGAGACCGGGTCAACCATTATTACCTATAAATCCTGAACCATATCTCATTGCAGAATGGATGCGCAATGAGACCCTGAAAGGATAGCTGCTCAATAGGAGAAGGCTAGATTAGCTGCAATGGCAGTTGTGCAAGTAAATCAGCAGAATGCTGATAATCCATGTCGGGTACCAAATCCTGATGATGAGAACCTGGGTGATGATGAGCTATTAATTCCAAGGCGTGCAGATGATATGGCTGCACCAGTGAACAGGAATGTCAACAAAGATTGTCAGGCTAGAATGAGACCCCAATACAGAGCTATGCAGTTTGCTTTTGATGATGATGATGACAAATTGGATGGGGCTGGTGCCACAGGGGTTAGTATTCCTCCGCCTTTAGCACCCGGAGCTAAGTTTAATATTACTAGCAGTATGATCCTGCTATTGCAACTCAAAGGGTTATTTGGTGGACTTGCAGGCGACGATCCAAATATGCATCTGATTAATTTTATCTCAACATGCAAGTCGTTTGACAATCTAGGGGTTGGAAAAAATGTAATCCGACTGCGCTTATTCCCATTGTCTCTATTTGGAGGGGTCTAACTCCCAACTCTATTACCAATTGGAGGCAACTGAAAGATGCTTTCCTAGAAAGATTCTTTCCGCCGTCCAAGAGAGCATAATTGAGAGATGAGATAAGCAATTTCAGATAGCTTCCAACTGAATCTCTCCAAGAGACTTGGGAGAGGTTCAAGAAGAATATTATGCGGTGCCCAAATAAGTAGATGACCAATGTCCACTTGATGGAGATATTACTTAGGGCCTTGAATTCGGTGACTAAACCAGTGGTAGATAATGCTGCGGGTGGGTCATTCATGGACCTCACTTTTCTTGAGGCATCTGAAATGCTTGATCATATGACAAATAAGAGTAGAGCTTGGCATACCAGGGATTCTGAGGTAGCGAGCTCTATTGTATCTATTGGCATGACCACAGAATAGAGGCAAAGGAAAGAGGAACGTGACCTAGATATTGCTCACATGAAAACACAAATGGACCTTCTTACTAAGCATTTATTATCAGAAAAAACAAAAGGTTAAAGTTGTTGCATCACAGGGAAGAGCTGAATCTGATTCTGAGAAGAAAGCAAATTACTTGAATAATCAGGGGGGTTTTTGAGGCAGTGGCCAAGGAAACCAAGGTCGGAACTACTATAAAAAATACTGGTACAAGGACCAAGACCAAGGGAATTGGAAGAATAAGAATGACAGAAGTGGTTTGTATGTCCCTCTTGGAAATCGTGCAGCTACTGCATCTAACTCTAGGAAGATATCCATGGAGGACATGATGGCTAAGCTATTGAAAGGAGTTGAGGCAACCAACACAGGAGTAGATGAGCTAAAAAATGATTCATCTTTAATGAATTAATTGGTTGACTCACATTCCACTTCAATAAAACAGTTGGAGCAGCAAATAAGTCAACTATCGGCGGTATTTAATCAAAGGAAGGCTGGCACTCTACCAAGTGACACAGTGTAAAATCCAAGAAAAAATGGGTCATGTGTGGCAATTACTACCAGGAGTGGTAAGGTGTTGGAAAACCCATTCGTGGGTAAGCCTGTGGTTGATTGTATGGAGGAGAGTGTTGTTAAACCAGGATGAGATAATTCATAATACTACACCTAGCTGTCAGTAGTCTGAAAAGATTGAAGATGAGAAGAACAAAGAAAAGAAAGTGTGGAGAAAACTCTCCCAAAACCACCATCCCTTTTTTCTCAGAGAATGAAGAAGAAGGACGATGACAATAAGTTCAGTAAATTCGTGACCATACTGAAGCAACCGACTATAAATGTGCCTTTGGTGGAGGCACTGGAGCAGATACCAGGGTATGCTAAATTCATGAAGGACCTTTTGACAAAGAAAAAGGGCAGCAATCTTTGAACCGACAGATAATTTCCATCATTGCAGTGCGATTGCCATAAGGTCCTTAGTATAGAAGAAGGCAGATTCGAGAGCTTTCACTATTCCTTGCACGGTTGGATCTTTGGATTTTGATAAGGCTTTGTGTGATTTGGGGGCTAGCATTAATTTGATGCCGCTAGCCATTTATAAAAAGTTGGGGTTGGGAGATCCTACTCCAACTAATATGCGGCTCGTGATGGCAGATTGGTCGGTAAAACGGCCTGTTGGTATTTTGTACTATGTATTAGTGAAGGTTACTACCATTATTTTTCATGCGGATTTTATTATTTTGGATTGCGAGGTAGAGTTCGAGGTGCCCATCATCTTAGGTCAACCTTTCCTCATAATCGAAAGTGTGCTGATCGATCTGCGAGCGAATGAGCTTTTATTTTGGATGAATGATGAAGTGGTACGTTTTGATGTATGCAAATCAATAAAGCAACACAAAGAAATAAATGTGTTCTCTATAGTTGATGTTTATTATGAGGACGAGCAGGAATTATCTTTAGAGGAGCAACTTACTGTTAGGCCATTGACTGCTGTGCTTATGAACTTTGATCGTGAGGATATTGAGGAGTACAAAGAAACTGTCTGTGCTTTGATAAAAATGGGGTCATATTCTTATGCCCCTAAGAAGCTTGATCTAGACCTTAAGAATCGACCTTCACCATCGGCGAAGCCATCCATTGAAGAGCCACCGGTGTTAGACTTGAAAGAGCTACCTAGTCATCTAAGGTATGTACTCTTGGGTAGTGGAAATACACTGCCGGTTATTATTGCTGCTGATCTAGGCGAACAACAGGTGGAAGTTCTCATCTCTGTTCTTAAGAGATACAAGAGAGCTATTGGTTGTACTATTGCAGATATCATTGGTATCCTTTCTGGCATATGTACGCATAAGATTCAGCTAGAGAAAGATACCCACTATTGAGCATCAGTGTTGCCGAATCCACCTATGCAAGAGGTAGTATGGAAAGAAATCATCAAGTGGCTAGATGCAGGGGTGGTGTACCCAATCTCAGACAGTAAATGGGTGAGTCCTGTACAGTGTGTGCCCAAGAAAGGGGGCATGACCGTGTGACCAATGAGAAAAACAAGTTAATTCCACTCAGGCCTGTCATAGGGTAGAGGGTGTGTATGGAATACTGAAAGCCCAACTCGTGGACACTAAAAGATCACTTTCCAATGCTATTCATGGATCAGATGCTCGATCGATTGGAAGGTAGAGGTTGGCACTGTTTCTTGGATAGTTATTTCGGGTATAACCAGATCTCCATTGCTCCTGAAGATCAGGAGAAGACGACGTTCACATGACCATATGGAGCATTTGCTTTTAAAAGGATGCCCTTTGGTTTATGTAATGCACCGACCACATTTCAGAGGTGCATGGTGTCGATCTTCTTTGATATGGTTGAAGACACCTTGGAGGAGTTTATGGATGATTTTTTAGTTGTTGGAGATTCCTTTGACTTGTGTTTGCTGAACTTAAGTCAAGCATTACAGCGGTGTAAAGATTTTCACCTGGAACTTAACTAGGAGAAATGCCACTTCATGGTAAAGGAAGGCATTGTTGTCTGTCATAAAATTTCTGTGAAAGGTATTAAGGTAGATAGGTCCAAGGTTTAGGTCATCAAGAAACTACCTCCCCCATCTCTGTAAAAGAGGTGTGTAGCTTTTTTGGTCATTCAGGATTTTATCGTAGATTTATAAAAAATTTCTCGAAGGTTACAAACCCATTATGGAAACTTCTTGAAAAGGAGGCCAAGTTCTTTTTTGATGATGACTGCAGGTAGGCGTTCGAATGCATTAGGCTGAAATTAGTGGAGGCTCCAGTTATTATTACTCTGGACTAGATAAAGCCGTTTGAACTAATGTGTGATGCTAGTGGGGTCGCGTTTGGTGCTATGTTGGGCTAGAAAAAAGATAAGTTATTTCATCCAATCTATTATGCCAGCAAAGCCCTGAATGGGGCTCAAAAGAACTACACTGTCATTGAACAAGAGCTCCTGGCTGTAGTTTACGCCTTTGAGAAATTCAGAGCGTATTTTCTAGGGACCAAGGTGGTGGTCCACAGGGATCATGCATCTCTGAGGTACTTAAAGGCTAAGAAAGATGTGAAGCCGAGATTGATCCGGTGGGTATTGTTGCTTCAAGAATTTGACTTTGAAGTAAAGGATCGTAAGGGATGTGAAAATCAGGTGGCTAATAACTTATCCAGACTTGAATGTGAACAAGCAATCAAGGACAAGTTAGATATTGATGATTCTTTTCCTGATGAGAAGATACTAGCTACAAAGCTCGAGCAGATTCCGTGGAATACTGATTTCGCAAACTATATGGTGAGTGAGGTGATGCCAGATAATATTTTCTTTCACTAAAGGAAAAAGTTCCTTCATGATGTGACCCAGTATTTCTGGGATGATCCCTATATTTTTTGGTGAAGTGCAGATTGTGTTATTAGGCGCTGTGTCCCAGATGTGGAGATGCTGAGTATTTTGAAAGCATCCCATGCTTCACCTGTTGGTGGCCACTGTGCAGGTGACTGTACTGCTTAGAAAGTATTGCAGAGTGGATACTATTGGCCCACGTTATTCAGATATGCATATGAGCTTGTTCGTAGATGTGATCAATGTCAAAGACAAGGATCAATCTCCAAACGCCATGAGATGCCAATGTCCAAAATAATGGAAGTAGAGTTGTTTGATGTATGGGGCATTGACTTCATGGGCCCATTTGTAAGATCATATGGGTTAAAATATATCCTAGTAGCTATAGACTATGTATCGAAATGGGTAGAAGCTATGGCGTTGGATGACAATGAAGGAAAAAAAGTTGTAGCATTTTTTAAGAAGAACATATTCTCCCGTTTTGGAGTACCAAGAACAATCATAAGTGATGGGGGATGCCATTTCTTTAATAAAGTTTTTAGGGTTGTTTTGGCAAAGTATGGAGTAAAACAACACCGAGTAGCAACTCCATATCACCCACAAACTAGTGGGCAAGTGGAGGTGTGGAATCGTGAGATTAAGGCCATTCTCGCCAAAACTATGAACCTAATAGGAAAGATCGGTCTCGGAAGCTAGATGACGCCTTGTGGGCGTACCGAACTACTTTTAAGACACTAATTGGCATGTCTCCGTATCAGCTGGTCTATGGAAAGGTATGTCATTTGCCAATCGAGCTTGAGCATAAGGCCTTATGGGCTCTCAAAAGGCTGCATATGCACTGGAAGGAAGCAACTGATCTAAGATTGGAGCAGATAAATTAGATGGATAAATTTTGTCTCAGGGCTTATGAAAGAGCTGACTTGTATAAAGAGAAGATGAAGAAATACCATAATCAAAGGATTGCATAGAGAGAATTTAGGAAAGGTTATTTGGTACTTCTTTTCAACTTCAGACTGAAGCTATTTCTAGGTAAGTTGAAGTCTAAATGGTCAGGTTCATTCAAAATTAGCCAAGTCTACTCATCTGGAGTAGTTGAGCTTGAAAATGAAGATAGTTGTGTCTTCAAAGTGAACGGGCAAAGAATCAAACTTTATATTGGTCCAAAAGACATAATAAAAAATGTTGATGTCTTTTATCTCGATGAAGTCTAAGTACTCGAGATACCTGAGTCATTCCGTGACATTAAATCAGACGCTAGTTGGAAGCAACCCACAACATGTTGTTGTAACCATAATTAGAGTCTATTTTATGTTTTTGTGCAATTTTGATGCGTTAATGAAGTGTGCAGGGCCAGAAATGCGGTGAAAAGGGAAATAGCCATACATCTGAGTGACTGGACCATTGTGATAGACGACTTGATGAACCACTAGTCCTCTGATGGACCAACACTTGAACCGTCAAGAATTGGCAAGAAAATGCATACACTGGATAGGATATGATGGACTAAGTGGTGGACCGTCACATACCTGGTGGGCCGTCAAAACAACCGTCAGAAGTAAGACTGGTGACCCATATTCTGGTAAGCAGTGACAGCCAATCTGGTGGACCATCACAGATTTGGTAGACTGTCCCACTTACCGTCACACCAAAATAGAAACACATCGACTCAGGTAAGGGATGACGTTCCGAGTGGTGGTACATTACATTCATGATGTGCCGTCAATTTGACTGTCACTTTAACCCTAACTCTGAATCGGGTTGGGCTAAATTGGTACGCTTTATAAGTACTCCGTATTTGACCCGAAGTGAGTTTTTGAGAATAAAATTGAGTGGGTACGCTCATTGTAACCATTCCATGACCTTTGACTTTTCCACTTCTTTAAGATTCAAAGAACCTAAAGAGAGTTATCCCATCTGAGGCCCCTCATCTCCTCTATTTGTGCCTTAGTTAAATCAACTCAACTCTCCCGTCTCTCCATCACAAACCAAAAAGTAACACAGGTGCTAGAATTCATATGTTAGCTTTGTCTCTAAAGCTTCAACCACATAGTGTAATTGAGAATCGAGGTAAGTGAAAACCCTTCTCTTCTGGTAGTCCATATTAAGTGTAAAAGAATGATTTATTGGTTTGTTCTTAGTGTACTGAGTATGAATGTCTTGAATTAAAATTCAAAGTACAAACTGGTGTGAAATCTGGGTGATATAAAGTGTAAAATGAGACTAATGTGCTTAAAATATGAGTTTAGAGCTGTGATGGTAGTTGAAAATATGATTTGATGTGCTATTGCTCGACAAAATGGTCGAAACCATACTTTTTGGCTGAAGACGAAGATACGATGGTCAAACTGGTGGATCGTCAACTTTTTGATGGACCACCAAGATGACTGTCAGAATACTTAAAATGCATCTTCTATATAAGCCATGACGGTCGAAATGGTGGACCTTCAACTTTGTGATGGACCACCACGTTGATTGTCAGAAGGCTCAAGATTTTTTTTGTCACTGCTTAAGGGCTGGCAGTTGAGTTGGTGAACTGTCAACTTTGTGATGGACCACCTAGTTGATCGTAAAAAATCCTAAGATGTTGTGGGTCACTACTTAAAGATTGACGACAGAGTTGGTGGACCGTCAGATCCACCGTCAGACCATATTTGCAATAATTCTAACTGTGTTTGAATTTTGAACTGACTTCTTAAACTGGTTTTCAGGTGATATGGCCCCTAAAATTCCATAAGCCAGAGGAGGAAGATCTCAACAGTGTAGAAATGCATCCGCACCGGCCTATAATACTAGGCGAACTGAAAGGGAAGCCATCACAATCCCCCAGTCTGAGGAGGGGAGTGACAATAGCATTAGTTTCACTGATTCAAGTCCGAATGAAGCAACAGTTTTTTTAACCCAACCATTACCCATAGAAGGTGAAGCTGAAACAGCTAATGTGGGGGATCAAACAGAAACTACTGATGCAGAAAATGAATAGGAGGGTGATAATGTTAGTAGGAGAAAAGACCCCCAAATTCGAGATGCTATCAGGTGGAAAATAGAGGGATCACATAAAGAGTTCTATGACGGGTTGACACCCATAGATTGAGGGATCCGAAGGTCATTTCTAGATCAACATCAGATTATAACAACAGAGCTTCATGAATATCCCAAGTTAGAGCGCTGGTTCAACGAATATGGACTAGCATGGATGAGCAGGCCACCAGGAAACTATCAACTGAATTGGGTAAGAGAATTCTTTGAAAATTACCTATGTTTGGTGAAAGCAGAATGTCCAAAGGGAAATCCAATCTCACATAGACCAAATAGGAAGTCTGTATCGATCCGAGGGGTCACCATTGATATCTCAGCCTGAACAATTAATAGGATGCTATTCGAGCCAGGATATGAGGCTCCACCTGTGGTCCCAGATTTTGAGTATAGAATAAGAAATGCTTCCGGTCAGAGACGTTGGGTGGTCTCGTTATTTACTGATGATGAAAATCCCTCTTGGTTGACTAATTCCAAAGAGTGCATCGCAAAGTTCACTCTTAGCTTTAAAGCTAAGTTATGGTGGGCTATTGTCTGGTTGAGGTTAATGCCAACAAAAGGAGATGGGAACCTGGATCATCACAGAACAGTAGTAGTGTCCAGTGTTATTTCAGGGCTACCAATTGATTTTGGTCAGCTAATTGTAGATGAGATATTTGTGCGAGAACTTAAAGTGACCACCTCTGTACCCTTCCCATGTTTGATCACTGAATTATGCAAACAAGATGGGGTGACACTGATCAGTGGGGTTGACAATGAGGTACAGGCTACACGTAAGCAAGACATTGAGAAGTCAAAAAATGAATCAAAGTTTAAAATTCATGTGACCAAAGCTTCAATATCAGTCTCAGTCTGTACCACTTCCCGAAGCCACAGAAATGCCCGAAGGTATGCCTTTAACCATTACGACATATGTGCCACCTGATTATGGCCCTAGGGTACGTCTGCAGGGTTAGATTCTACACAGTTTATTGGTGGAGCGAATTTTGCGGAATACAGATTCAACCCGGTGAATTTTTTCAAGGTGGTGAAGAATCAAAAGTGGTTTCAGAAGCAGTTGGAAAAGTGGGTTGGAGATTTCAAACCTTTTATGGATGAAATTATGGCTGAAGCAGTCAGGTCATTTCAAACTATTCAAGTTAGGATGGATAACATGGAAGCTTACATCAACAAAAGGCTAGATTCACTATCTCCCCCTGATCTTGCCAATCTCATGGCTGAATTTGAGCAGGCAAAGGCTGACATAGTGGAGTTAAAGAAGAAAAAATCACAAATGCCTGCATTTGACCTAACTTTGGCGATAAGTGATGATGATAAGGGAATTCTGGATCTGATAGGTAGACCCGTGAAGGATAAAGGCAAGCAACAAACGGATGAAAAAGCAGTAAGAAAAGAAGAAAAAAGGAGAAAGAGAGAAGCAATGTCACCTGATGAGTTACACTAGCATAACCTGAAGAGAGCTGTAAAGAAGTTAAAGAAAGAAGCTAAAATAAAGCAAAGACAAGAAAATAATGAAGCGGAAGGAGTCTCTAATAGTGCTACCCCAGCAAGGGGGCGCAGTGCAGGTTTAATTCATGATACTATCCCTCAAAATATGGAGGGTGAAGTTGTGAGCGCTTCTACCACCATAGGGGCCAACATTGCATAGGGTGAGGACGCAGGGACCTCACCCCACCTGACAGATGCCTCAGAGGGTAGGAGGCAAAGTAGATAACCCAATCCTCAGTTATGGTAATTTATTGCTTTAAGGATAATGCATATCTTTTTATGTGGAGGTGGGGTATATTTACACCATGGTTGGATGTATTGCCGATATTCTGAATCTAATCATGTACTATGTAGTAGAAGTAGCATTTTTAGGGTATTTTTATTATTGCATTTCAAATTCTGCAGCCTATGATGTAAATATATATGTTTAATGAGTATCTATAAAATATTTCTGTTTCAGTACTTTGTTGTAAATATAGGCTATAAATGATACGGGATAACACTATGAGCATGTGTATGTAATTATTTACCTTATTCATGTAAACATGTGTATATAACTCTCAGTAATTCTGCATTTAGCATTAGTCTAGAAGAGGTGCATGCAACATACAATGAACATTCCAAGAAATGCAAAGGAAGTTTAATTTCGTTGCCTGTGGGTGTGAGGTTTTACTTGCAGTTCTTTCATAGGTTAAGACCTAGAACTTGCCCAAGTCATAGATACAGTCTTCTAGGGGAGTCATTAGGATATAATAATAGGTCTCCTTGTACTTTGAGCCCTTCTAACCTAAATAAACAACACCTACCAGAAAGATTATCTCTTTTGAACCCATCTTTTGTCTTTAAAACCCGTTCTGAAATCCTGTCACTGTTAATTACTCTCTGTAGGGTTTTAACATTCAGCTCCAGCCTTAGTAAATTACTTAGCATTGTACATTTTAACTTAGATAAAGCATCTAAGTTGAGGGTGGCTAATGTTAAAAGATTGGCCACTGACTGCATTAGCCTGGGTCGAAAGACAGCTGTTATAAAAAATAATAATATATATAGAAACTTGAAGTTGAAATGATGCTAGGGCAAGGAGAGTTAAGTTTCAATAAGTCACTTTACCCAAAAACATACCCCTCCTGACCTGAAACCTTATTGCAAGCCTCGAAAAAACCTGTTTGATCCTAGTGAGTCAATCTTGAGGTAGTGTAGTATGGCTAGGGTAAGCCTATGGGTATTTGGACTATGGTTGTAACTTCTTTATGAGTGTGAGAGTTAGACTTTGTCCACATCAAATAATGAGTGGTGGATTTCATTGTTGTGAGGGCAACCTAAGTTTCAATAAACTTAATTGTTCTCGGTAGAATGTAACATTCATACTTGTGAACTGAACTATGATAAATGCTGGGTGTGGAGCCTGATGTGTTAAATGTAAGTGATTGAACTCATAAGTGAATAGTTGCATCAAAATATTTCAAGGGCGGGTTGCTTGTCATTTTACTGTTCATGTGTGCAATTAGGTGCTGAGTTGCTTGAGGACAAGCAATTACCTTAAGTTGAGGGTGTTGATGTTCCGGTATATTACGGAATATTTAGCATCATTTTCTTAGGAAAATTGTATGTTTTCAAGCAACCAAAGTGTTATTTAATAAATTTTTTAGTGTTTTCAGTGAAAGGAGATAACCACAGAAGAAAGTTGGAAAAAGTAGCAGAAACTGAGTTTGACGGTCAAAATGGTGGACCGTCAGTCTTTTGACGAACCACCAAGTCGACCGTCAAGGCAATCCAAAACCTACCATACAAATGCCTTGAGTGACGAAAAATATGGCGGATCGTCAGACATGTGACGGACCACCAGATGGACCGTCAACCCTTATCTAGAAATCACCTTTCAGAGGATTTCAATGATGATTAACATGGTGGACCGTCAGTCATGCGACGGACCACCAGATGGACCATCAATGCTTATCCAGAAACCTCCCTCCAGAAGAACTCAGTGATGGTTAATGTGGTGGACCGTCAGTCATGCGACGAACCACCAGGTGGACCATCAGGTCTTATCTAGAAACTGCTATTTGGAAGAAACAAGTGACGGACAAGATGGTGGACCATCAACTCTTTGACGGTCCGCTATATGAACTGTCAACTGGGACACAGATTTTTTGTTTTTAAATTTTAAATTCCTTTTTTAGCCGGGAACATATAAATACAAAATTTTAGGGTTAAGAAGGGATCTTTTTTCTTTCTTTTACAAGTTTTATCATCTATTAAAACTCTTTGTAACCCAATACTTTGGGGATTCTTTAGATCTGGGAGTACTTTAGCATTTAACAATTGATTATTAAAGATTGAAGAACTGATTCATGGGATTCTTTGTAAGTAAATTCTTAATCTATTTATCAATAATATAAGAATGACTTCTTCTTCTTCTATGGAGTATTATGGCTAAGATCCCATATCTAGGGTTATGGGATCCTTAATGTGAAACACATCTATGGGCTGGGAATTAATTTGAGTTCCATAATTCAATGACATTGCATAAACCTTTCTTCAATTTCATGACTTTTCTTGGTTGCAAACTTGAAGAGTGAGGCCTAGAACAACACTTGTCTGAAAGGAAAGTGTTTGTTGGGAAAAGAAAGTGTTTACATGAATTCTAAGGGCTTTAACCTTTAGAGTAACAGAAAATGCCCTAATAGGATTAGCTTACATGAGAAATGGGTTGAAAGAATAATGCATCCTTCGAGTTTGAGAGAATTAGAGGATAATCTATCCACTTAGGTTGAGAAACTAAGGTATAAAGAATAAGACTCAACCTTTCTTGCAATTGAATTTTCTAAGAGAAACTCATAAATGATTCACAACCCAAATGGTGCTAGCATTTTGATGACCATAAACCTGGTTTATTTAATCTCATAAAGTTACGAAATACAAAGAGAATTATTAGTTGGAATACTCTTGTTACAATTAATTATTTTACAAATTAAAACCCAAAACTCCCCCTTTTTGGTTTGGAACCTCTGATCAACAGTCTAATAACGATTACAACACTTAGTGAGCACAGTATTCCCTATAGGATTCGACACCCAACCTAGTTGGGTTCCATATTTGACAGCGACTGCTTACACTTTCTACCGAGAGTTGTAATTTGGGCGTATCACTAGGGTTTGTTGAACAAAGTCAAGGCTTCTGAAGAGAAATAAAATCAAGCAAGAAGATACTACATTGTTGTCGTTATTGCTATTGGTTTGGTGTTATTGGGCACACAGATATTCAAGCCTAATTGATAAAATTTGTATGGTGGTGTATTTGCTACTGGTTTGTTGTTGTCGAGCACATGGATATTTGAGAGTAATTGTTGGAAAATATCAAATAGATTTAGGCATATGTTGTAAAATTTAGCTCATCTATTGGAAATTATCAAACAAGGCTTCCCAATGTTGCAACAAATTAGACTCAGATTAGATAGAAATAACATCGGCATAATGCAACAGATGACCAACCTATTGCAACAGATAAATTATCTACCAAAACTGATAGAATATATTTTACAACAGATTGACAATCTATTGCATTATAAAAAATTCAAATTTTATCAGAAAAAAATTATTGCCACTACATGTATATGTAATTTAAAGTAAAGTGAAGTATGACTTGAAATAAAAAATTATTATTTTACAGGCTCTTCTATATACACAGGCTCTAAGCATTTAGTTAGTACCCCATAAGCCCAAACCTCTTATAGGTTTACCACATCATTATCGTACAAAAAAGTCATTGGCTCCGCCATTTCTGTGCCGGTCAACAAATATTCGATGTATGCAAGAGCGTATAAACCACACGCAAAATAGATATCATATTTTGGAAGGTTCATTCCCTTGTTTCGAACTTCAAAATCCCATGATTTCTTCATCAACACTTCAACTAGCAAATGATTCAGCAGTTTACTCTCCCTCAACAAGATATGTAATAGGTCCATCAGTGGCTGCACGTGGAAAAAAAGATTGACCTCGTCGATGGCAGGTTCATTACAGTCATAAACTTTGATCTTTCTCTCCTCGAGTAGAATATCAATAGCACGATAATGTATGTTGTTTATGCTAATGACTGTAATAATCCTCTTTACCTCGGTCCAACTCTTATCGTGTGGATTTGGCCTCTCCCTTCTAACATATTTTATCAGTTCTTTTTCATCTAAGTCCAATATAAAGACCAAGAAATCAAGTCCCGCGCCACAGGCAGATGCATTAGTATTGATTTGATCGTACTTACCCTTGAGCTTCTTGCAGAAGTAGAGGTCCACTATCCTATCGGCAGCATCATAAGCTTTCGGGTACGTTAATTGCCTTTTCCTCATAAGGCTGAGAATTTTGTCAACATGCTGTGATATAAGAATTCAATTTTTAAATAGGTTAGTACTTGTAAGGATGGTCCATCTGTTGCATAGGGTTCTCTGAAACAATAATCCAACGCAACTAATGCAACAGATGGATAATAAGTTACAACAGATACACTACCAGTTGCACCAGAATACCCAGCTGTTGCAACAGATTTTACATTTGTTGTGTAGATTATTCTTTGTGGGGTAGATTAGAATTCTAGGTTGGGAAAAGTAAACTTGGCTTATCCTCGTATCTCATACGCATATCAGTCATAGTCTGGAAGTCTTGGGGGAAAAAGGAGGCCTGTGGTAATCTGGTGTGCCTGACTTGGCATTCTTGGCCTATTGTAGATCCCTCTTCTCTTTGGTGCCAATTTCTGTGTATATGTCCACCTTCTTGAATGACCCTTGAACTTTAACTGCTTTTGGAGAGGGAGGAGTTGCAATTATTTTTTATTTTTGAACGGAGAGTACGTCGGTTATTTCTCTTTTCTTCCTCCTAACCAATATTGTAGAAGTGTATGGCTCTCTCACCTTCTTGGATGGTATGACACTCCTCTTGGATTTGAATTCCTCGACAGCTTTAGAGATAACCTCTACTTTTTCAAAGAGTTTATCCTGGCTGTCCTTGCACTCTTCGTATTCGCAATGGGAACACGAGGGTAAAGAAGGGTGAGAGAGACTTGTGTAAGGGTGAAAAGGGGTGTTTTCAAACATATTTATTTTTTCTTGAGCATCAACATGCTCATCATCATGAATGGTAGCAGCATCAGGATGCCTACCACCAACACCAACAACTCCACCAGAAGAAACAACCAGATCTGCCTTAGTAGGTTGGTCATGTAGAGCCTCAACATTAGGCTGACCTTGCCTAACTACTATTCTTATGGCTATTGCTCCATCCTATTCCTTCTTTATTAACTCCACCATTGGGTCTGCTATAGTATCAACATGACCTAGAGTAATATAACAAGTCATCACCGACTCCTTCTCAGTAGACACGATCCATGGATGCACAACCTAGAAAAAAAAGACAGACACATTTAAATCATATAATATAATAATTTTCACAGTTGGGTTACATTTTAACACAGTCAACTTCTGCAATAGATTAACAATATATTGCATCAGATTACCCATCTATTACATAGTTTGCAGTAGATGGTTTAAATCCATTTGAGTTGGGTTCAGAGAACCAGAGAAACATATGGAAATTTGATGCAAAATATCAATCATCTATCGCAACAGATTACCAATCTGTTGCACCAGTTGCACAAGATGGGTAATCTGTTATGTTACATATTATGCAATAGATGATCTGTATGTCGCAATAAATTAATAATATATTATATTAGATTACACATCTATTGCATTATTTTGCAGTAGATGGTTAATTTGTTAGGAGTCGGGTTTAGAGAATCATAAAAATTGATGGGTAATCTGATTCAAGATATCAATCGTCTGTTGCAACAGATTATCCATCTGTTGCACCAGTTAGCACAGGATGGGTAATTTGTCACAACAGATGTCCCATCTTGTGCATCAGATATAACATCTATTGCATCAGATATAACATCTGTTTAATGTCTTTCATTGAGTAAAATATTTTACTTGAAGAAGACATACTACATCATTCGGAGGGTTAAAGAGATCAGCCTTATTAATTTTGGTGTTGCTCTTTGTAGCCAACTACCTAAACATCCTTGGATGAGAAACCTCATCTGGGTAATCCATTACTTACTTTCGGAGGAGAGAAATGACTTCAAATTCCCAAGCATAAAAAATGTAAATGGGAAGCAAGCAAAAAAAATTCATAATAACTACATTCAATATAAATTAATAGGTGAGTGAAAATAGTGATTAATTTTACCATGAAAGCCCAAGGAAAGCCGTATAATGTGGTCATCCCTTAGGATATTTTGTCAGTAAATATTAGACAGTTAAGTAGAAGCTGTCATATCCCCAGGGGTAATTGTTGAATTTATCAAAATCCTCAGCACGTGCAAATAAATCATCTTCTATGATCTTGTTGACATCTCTTGCAAATATAACCGAATGGGCAAACCAAACTAAGAACAATTGCTCCCTGTACTGCTTTGGTATGGTTTTATCAATGATAACTGTCAACAAATTCAATGCTTTGTAGCCACGTCGAGCTATGTCAAACAACCCATCTATTTTTTCCTTGCATTTTTTTGCCTTGGATCTTTTGTGGGGTGTTCCCTTTGCGATAGGTGGTTCTTCTAGACGATGACATCTCAAGCCTGTCATTATGGCAAACTCTTGCAAACCAAAACAAATCGGCATGTCACAGTAGTTGATCAAAATTTCATCCATCTTTTTGCCTCTCTCATTTGAATCTTTATCATCCCTCACATACTTGATCTTGTGCTTGAGAAGACCATATACCATCCTCATATGGAAATGGGCAAGGGGGCCCTCAAGGAGCTCAAAAAAGCGTCCAAAGCAGCTCTTCTTAAAAAGTCCATCTACGTTTTCGTTCTTCATAATTTTCCTAAAATAAATAAATTTTCTCCCCATTTGACATTTAAATACAATTTTACCAGTTGGTTCTTCTTCTTCTTTTGGGTCATTTATCGGCATCACAACTTGAAACTTGTCAATACTAAAAATTTTGACATGATCATGCTAGGATGTCGATATTAATTCACGCCCTATTGGTGATCCATTATCATCATATTAATGATCATCCTCTTTCTCTTTCTCACTCTCTAATTCCTCCCCTTTCTTACTTTCATTTTCTTCATCACCATCTATAGACCCTTGCCCATCTTCCTTAATGTTGTTTTCATATCTCTCCTTAGCTTCACTTTTCCCTGACTGAGATTATTTGGGAAGCTCCTCCGAATCCCTCTGTACTGTAGCCTATTTTTGGGTGGTCAGACGTTGATCCACTTTCACTTTCTTTTATTTTGTGAGAAATGTTTTACCTACAAACAATAGAAAAATAAAAATTACATTATAATTGTTGTATGCATAAATTTTAAAAAGTATATTACAAACACCACCAATACTGACACACCAACAGCCACCACCACCATAAATACCACTAACCAATTCTACAAATACCATAAATACCAACACCACCGACAGCCACCACAAACACCACCAACCAATGCCACCAACAGCCATTACAAGTGCCACCACGATGACCACCAACACCATTACCACCACCACCAACACCACAAACACCATTCAATAGTACCGTGACAGTCAATGGAACACTGCGATAGAAACTAGGGTTTACTCGAGTTCTTCCTACGATTTTACCATCAAAACTTAAAATTGTAAATCCATTCGCGAAGATAATACAACTAAAAGTTTTTTTTCATCATTAACTTAAAAGCCCTTATTTTTAGAAAAAATAATAAATATAAAACTCTTCTTAAACTCTGTTACCGATGAAGACAGAGAAAACAACTGATACAAGCAAGAATAAAGTTGAAAATAACACCTATATGGTCAAAAATGAGAAGAAAATTGATCTGTTGTGAAGGGTTGAGCTATTTGTTAAGTAGTTGTTGTCTGTACTGTATAATTGAGTGAGAAAGAGAAAAGGGCGAGAACTCAAAATTTAAAATGATGAGACATTTTTCTTGCAAATGGATGATTTGTAGGGGTTGATTTGTATTTTAAAAAAGAACGACAAGTTTTGAAAATGTTAATTTGGTCCGAATTGATCTTAATTATTTTTTAAATCTATAAAAGAGATGAGTAATTTTTAACCATCTCATCATGCAATTTCCAAAGACTCAATTGAAGTTGTAGTTGACCCTATGAACTCACCCCTGGTCCTAGATTAATCAATTTAGGTATTAGACTCTAACATATGAACTCAATTGAAATTGTATAAAAACAAATGTTCAACCTGTTGCATCAGATTATGCATCTGTTGTAAATGATGAATCAGATTAAGTCATTTGTTGCAATAGATTAGGCATCTGTTGTAAATAATCAAACAGATTAAGTCATCTGTTGCGACAAATTACCCATCTGTTGTAAATTATCAAATTGATTATCATATGTCGCAACATATTACACATCTGCTATAAATTATCAAATAGGCGCTGCCATCTGTTGTAGTTAGCCCTATGAGAACTCACTCTTAGTACTAGATTAATCAATTAAGGTATTAGTTGAACATATAAGGTAGTAAGAATCGGTTCAAATCAGAGTGATAGATTGACGACTCTGGTCAGGAGGAACGCAACACCGTCTCATTATGCAATTTCCAAAAGTCTCAATTAAAGTTGTAGTTAACCCTATGAGAACTCGCCCCTGGTCCTAGATTAATTAATTAATGTATTAGTATAACATATGAGCTCAATTGAAATTGTATAAAAGAAAATGTTCAACCTATTACAATAGATTAACCATCTATTGTAAATTATCAAACAGATTATGTCATTTGTTGCAACAGATTATGCATCTGTTGTAAAAAATAAAATAAATTGTCATCTATTGCGACAGATTACCCATCTACTGTAAATTATCAAATAGATTAAGTCATATGTTGCAACAGGTTACCCATCTATTATAAATTATCAAATTGGCACTGCCATCTCTTGTAGTTGACCCTATGAGAACTCACCTCTGTTCCTAGTGTAAACACCTAATTTTTGACCAAACCTAAGTTTTTTCGCCATTTTAGTGTTCAATGTATTTTTAAGGGTCTAAATTAGATATTTTAAGTTTATCTTATTTTTACTAAATTTGTTTTAAAATTTCTGAAAAAACTTCAAAAATAGAGTTAAATTTTTAAATAAGTTTTTATTTATTGTTTATTTATTTATTTATTTTAAGGAAAAAGAAAATTTTCTAAATTATATTTGTTTTCTTCTTTTTAACGTTTAATAAATAATTTAGTGATATTAATATTTCGTAAAACACGCTTTTAACTTACTTGTATTTTATTAGATTTAAATAAATTTTATCTTCTTTTTATTATGTATTTTTATTTTTATTTTAAACATTAATTTGGAAAAAGAAGAAAAAAAAGAAAGAAAAGAAACCCGAAACTACTCCCACACTTCATGTTCTCTCCCACTCTCTCCACATACACATGTCTCAACCTCTCCTAAATCCAACTCCCTCACATTCAACACAAAACAAACATACATACATAGATCAATATATAAACACACACATAACAGAAGAGAAGAGGAAAGATATAGAGGATTAGGGAAACAACGAGGCACATCTGCCCAAAAAAAAATAAAAGTAGGAGAAAAAGAAGAAAACAAATCCAACACTTTTGTTCCAAACACATACAGACAAAACCCAAAAACAAGAAAGGAAAAAAGTAAAAGAAAGAAAAAGTAGTGAATCCAAAGGCAAACAAAAAAAAAAGAAAATTGAGAGAACAAAGGGGATAATAAGTTGGATATTGAGGTTTGGTTCATGATTTCGAGTTCGTGGCTTCTTTCTTTTTTAGGAAATTATTTTACACAAGAGGTAACCCTGAATCTTCACCTATAATTCAATTTCATGTTTATATGAAACTTGATTCTAATATAATGAAGTTGCTCAAGTGTCATGTGCTTAACTGTTAACATTTATAGCATATGTATTCTCATAATTTTATATAGTCAAATTCATATTAAAGTGGACGTAACAAATGATATGTTTTTGCATGCTTAAGTTAAATTACTTGTCCTTAAGTTGATAAGAAAAATTATTATTTTTAATGTTGGTACTAGCGGACATTGTGTAATTTGTAATAGTGAGCAAAAGTTAGTTCATATATTAAATTTAATAAAGGATATACAGTAATATGAAATAATTTGTACAGAAATCTTCTGTTTAAGGTCCACTCTTTCCCTTCAAACATTTTTTTCCGAATTTACATTGATTAGTTGTTGAGTTAATACATTTTATTTGATTCGTCTGATTTTATGTTCAGTACTGAAATATATTGTTACTTTCATATAATATAATGACTATAGAGTTTTAAGTCGTTATAATTGAGTTTATTTAAAACTTAAAGATTAGGTTTTAATGTGAGTACAAACAGTAAAGAGAAGTTGAACTAAAACGTGAATAAATAGTTGAATAATTTATTTTCATTTAAACTCTCTGCTGATTTAAGTGAATAAAAAATTAGGCAAACATTAATGCTTCATTGATTGTTAAGATTTCTTTTAGGAATGAAATACAATCAAAAGAGCGAAGCGAATAATTCGTAAAAGAATGAATTTAGGTTCTTGACCTTTAGTAAACTAAAAGTTCAATATATAAGTGAAGATTAACGATGAAGTTGGAAAGCCTTGCTACCGACCATTCATTATAATAAAATTAATCTACCTTTTGAAGCCGATTGAATTGGGTTGGGTAGATTTTATACCTATTAGGTGATTATTTAGACTAGGAAAATGGGGATGGATCATAAATGACTCAAAGGCGCGAGAAATATATCAAAATTTGTAGTAAGGCTGGAAAGTACTGCTACCGGTAAAGCTGCATAATCATATAATAGTCAGTTTTAAATATATTTCAAAAATAAATAAAAGCAGGATGTAAGTAACTTTTAGGCTAACAAATATTATGTATCCAAGAGATTAATTTAAGCCAGACGTAAGTCATTGAAGCAACCGTGCTAGAACCACCAGACTCGAGGGGTGCCTAACACCTTCCCCTTGGTCAACAGAATTCCTTATTCGAATTTCTAATTCACAGACCAAAAATAAAGAGTCATTTTCTTTTGAATAGGGATTCAATAAGGTGACTTGGAACACCCAAACTCAATTCAAAGTGGCGACTCTCTAAATAAAATAATCTCTATTCAAAACATTACTTTAATTGAAAAAACCCATTTTTCTCTAAAACCAACTCCTTAGCGGGGTTGGATGCAGTAAAAAATAGGGGTATGATAAATGGCGACTCCGCTGGGGATATAATCAGAATTCGAGCTTTTATATTCACTTGTTTTGCTTTATTTACTTTTTATATTATATATTGTTTGCCTAAATGTGCTATTTGTCTACATGTTTATCTGCTTTGATATTATTTGAATTGCAATATAAACTGTCTTCTCTCGTGCACCTATCTGAGTCTTCTAAGATATTGTATATTCGAAGATGCGGTATACGCTCCTGAGCTTGAGATACTAGAGATGCGACAACACTCCTGGGAAGGATTCTGTAGTCACCCATGATTTAGGACGGGAAGGGACCAACAGTGAGGCCGGAAAGTCCTGCTACTAGTAAAGCTGTCCCTACCCTACTCGAGTTGTCCGCTCATTTTATAGCTAGTATAGACACCTTTCTCCATTAAGTTAAACCTAGTTGAACTGAAACTTAGATATGGTTATCCCTTTTAGGCTCCACTTTATTTGCATCACGTGCATATTTTACTTAGTGGAGGCTCGACAAAGGTTTGAATGTCTAAAAGTACCCTCTTTTAAGACTATCTATTTTCTATACCACTAATTGCATTAGCTGTTAGACTGTTTCGAATGTTTGCCAATTTCGGAATCCGCTAATGTAAGAGAGGCTAAAAATTGCCCTCTAAGACCTATTCTTTTTCGAAACCCAAATAAGGTGCAAAATTTGCTTTCACGATAAAAGAAAAAAATTAAAATTATCAAGTTTGTCCCAATCTGGACGAACTACGCACACTTGATTCTCATCTCTGCGAGATACGTAGGCAGCCCTCCACGGGTTTGATGATCCTCAAAAACGAAGGTTGTATTTTCTTAAGAAAAGAAAAAAAAAAATTTTGATCCTTATAAAAAAAATCAATCAATTTGTTTTCAAAATTTTTTTAAAAAAATTATTAATAAATTCAATAAAATCATTTTCTTTTCAAATAAAAAGAGGATTTCTTCATGTCTCCTACTTCACAAACTACGCACACTTGATTCTCATCTCAGTGAAATACGTAGGCAGCCTTTCTTAGGTTCGGTGATCCTCATTAAATTTGAAAAAAAAAATAAAGGACGTTAGTCTTCTTCTAAAAGAAATACTTATATAAAGTAAAAAAAAAGGTGTTTATTAAGATTTCAAAAACAAAAATAGAAAAGAAAAAAAAAGTTTTTCCTAATTCAAAATCCTAAAAAAAAAAAAAAGTTCTTTCTTCATCTTTTAAGCTTCCTGAACTACGTTTGACCTGATTCTAGTTTCAACACGATACGTAGGCAACTCTTCTTTTGAGTTCGGTCTTATCTTAAAAAATAAATCTTTACCTAATAATTGGGACCAACATACTTAAAAATATGAATTGAAAAAAAAATTAAGTGTATTATGAGATACGATAGAGCGGACCAACTTGATTGTGAACTACAGATTCTTTTGATGCCTCTAATTATACTAAAGTTCACTTGCAAAGTTTTATTGTTCTAAGTAAAGTTTAAAATAAATCTTACCTCACTGTTTCATGTGCATTGAGTGGTGAGCTTTAGATTGAAAATTCAAAGGCATCGCTCTGTTGATCTAGAACTTGGCTTGAATGTTTGTTGAGGGAAAATTTTGAGATACACTAGGTTTGGGAAAGGATCATAGTCCTTATTTCATTCGATTGTACATTCCATAACCCACCAAATGACATTAATCCCTAGCACTTCTCTCTTTGAGCCTAAAATATTTTCCTTGGATAGCCATATCTGGGCCTATACCTTTCGAGTGCTTATATGCACTATCCCTCTTTTGGCCTACTTCATTGAGCGCACTAAATAAGTACAAGTTGAAAATGAATATTTAAGATCAAAGGCACCAGAGTCAAAGAACGTATAGCCCAAGAGAACAAAAACAAAAGATGACTTCAAAGAAGAAAGAGCAAAACTCCACAAAAAAAAAGATGAAAAAAAGAAACTCCAACAAAGATGGAGAATCCTCATCATCATAAAAAAAGATTAAGAAAATACTTTTACCAAAAAGAAAAGGGGAAAAGCTCTAGCACAAGATTCATACAAAGTCAAAGCAAATACACGACAAGGGGCAACGAAGCACAACAAAGAATATTGAGCGCCAAATCGTAACTAATGGCAAAAGCACAAAAATAATGCAGTGCTCATTGAGGAATTAGTCACTTGACTCTCAAATATCATCCTACCTGTCCCTAATCCTATAATATCATCCAATGACAAGTCCTACATGATTTCATTTTGAGTGTTCTCTTATTAGGGAATATTTACATGATTTTCAAGCTTATGGTATCTCATTGCATGTGTTGAATATCTTCTTGAGTGTGAGTGATTCTTGAATGTCCTCAAATCTGAACTCTTTTATTACGAGTAAATTAGGACTCTAGTTGTGGTAAGGGCACTTGAAACTTGAGGATAAGAAGGATTTTAAATACTTGATTGAGGCAAGATAAAAAGATCTTGTCAAAAATTAAGTATATTTGAGGTACCATTTGAAACTATAAGGATCACTTCTAAGTTGATCTTGATTTTTGCTCGAAAGTAATTAGAAATAATTCGACCATAATGCTAATTGTTGGTACCAATTGAAGTCAAGAAATTAATTAATTTCATTCTTTCATTCTCCAGATATTTACAAAGCACATACTTTAAAAAAATGAAATAAAAAATATTATGTTCTCGTGAACTACGTTAGACCTAATTCTTGCTACGCAAGATACGTAGGCAATCCTACAATAGGGTTTGGTCTCGTTGAATAAAATTCTTTTTACATCCCTAAAAGGTATAATACTGGGGTATATTCTTTTTATTAAAAAAAGAATTTCAAAGTTCCTTGCATCTAAAACTGGGGCATATTTAAAAAAAAAAAATCTCACATACCTCAACTGGTAAAACATCTCCTGAGTACTCTTTAGGGAACAAAACTCCCTAATTCATTTTCGTCTCCATAGGGCACCATCCCCTAGTTGAAATCTTATTCATCTTCATAGGGTTGACATCTTATCTCATCTTCACAGGGCGCCATCCCCTAGTTGACATATTATCTTATCTTCATAGGGTGCCATCCCCTAGTTGACATCTTATTCGTCTTCATAGGGTGCCATACCCTAGTTGACATCTTATTCGTCTTCATAGGGCGTCATCCTCTAGTTGACATCTTATCTCATCTTCATAGGGCGCCATCCCCTAGTTGACATCTTATTCTTCTTCATAGGGCGCCATCCCCTAGTTGACATCTTATTTATCTTCATAGGGCACCATCCCCTAGTGGATATCTTATTTTGTCTTCATAGGGTGCCATCTCCTAGTTGACATCTTATTCGTCTTCATAGGGCATCATTCCTTAGTGGACATCTTATCTCATCTTCATAGAGCTCCATCCCCTAGTTGACATCTTATTCATCTTCATAGGATGCCATTCCTTAGTTGACATCTTATCTCATCTTCATAGGTCTCTATCCCCTAGTGGACATCTTATTTCGCCTTCATAGGGTGCTATTTCCTAGTTGACATCTTATCTCATCTTCATAGGGCGCCATTCCATAGTTGATATCTTATCTCATCTTCATAGGGCGTCATCCCCTAGTTGACATCTTATTCGTCTTCATAGGGCGCCATCATCTAGTTGACATCTTATTCGTCTTCATAGGGCGTCATATCCTAGTTTATATCTTATTCATCTTCATAGGGCGCCATCCCCTAGTTGATATCTTATCTCGTCTTCATAGGGCGCCATCCCCTAGAGGACATCTTATTTCATCTTCATAGGGTGCCATCCCCTAGTTGATATCTTATTCATCTTCATGGGGCGCCATACCCTAGTTGATATCTTATCTCGTCTTCATAGGGCTCCATCCCCTAGTGGACATCTTATTTCGTCTTCATAGGGCGTCATCCCCTAGTTAACATCTTATTATCTTTATAGGGCACCATCCCCTAGTGGATATATTATTTCATCTTCATAGGGAGCCATCCCCTAATTGACATCTTATTCGTCTTCATATGGAGTCATCTCCTAGTTGACATCTTATTTCGTTTTCATAGGGCGCCATCCCCTAGTTGATATTTTTTTCGTCTTCATAGGGCGCTATCCCCTAGTTTCCATTTTCTTCGTCTTCATAGGACGCCATCTCCTAATTGACATCTTCTTCATCTTCATAGGGTGCCAACCCTTAGTTGACATCTTAGGAAACAAACTTTCCTATTTTTCTTCTTTATATCTTCTTAGGGTATGACAATCCCTAGTTACATTTTAAGAAGTAAATATCCTAATTCTTTTTTCATGCATTCTCAAGGTATAATATCCCTTGGTCGCATCTTTGAGAATAAGAATATTATTTTATTGCGTACCTAGCTTAGATTTCTATAATTCTCATTTATTTATTTTTAAATTAGTTTATAATTTTTTTTCTAATTACTCACAAAATTTTAATAGTGCAAACTAGGGCAAAAAATTTTGTTTCTTTTGTTTTGTTTTCTTTGATGAATTGCAGGTTTTTCTGCAAAGCACATGTTTGATGCCAAGAATGGATTTTCATCTATGGTCAGAATATAGAAGAATGATCAGTTTGAAGATAGTTAGAGTCAGCTTTGCATCTGCCCAACACTCAAGAGACGTTTTTTTAGCTTCTGATCAGGAGAACAAGCATCCAAAGTATTCTATGAACTATTCTTTAGTAGAGTGTCAATGACTCAATTCAAGTTTCAAGTTCAAGTCTCAAATCCTAACTTCAAGATAAAATTTTGACATCAAGGTACCCACCAGAAGAAGGTGAGGCGATAACGGAAGATCCAAGAGGAAGATCTGAAGCAAGAGCATCAAGACAAATAGAATAGATAGGATCTTGTAATTTCATTTCTAGTTTCATTTTTTTCTTTTGCTCTAATGTAATAAAGGAGCCAAGAACCAGAGCCTTGACAGGACCTCACTCGACTCTCTAACTCATTTTTCTCATTTCTACACCTATCAGAACTACATGTGACCTGATACTCTTATAACCCGAGATATGTAGGATGCCCAAAGCCAGGGCTCGGTCACACCTCTTTCCCACTTATTTACAAATTAATTTTGAATACATGGTTGGGACCAAAATTAGTTATGTTAACTTCTTTGCTTGAAAATTCTCCATATTTCAAAGCAAAGAGAGACATTCTGTAAACACCTAATTTTTGACCAAACCTAAGTGTTTTTCACCATTTTAGTGTTCAATGTATTTTTTTAGGGTCTAAATTAGATATTTTAAGTTTATCTTATTTTTACTAAATTTTTTTTAAATTTTTTGAAAAGACTTCAAAAATAAAGTCAAATTTTTAAATAAGTTTTTATTTTATTGTTTATTTTTTATTTATTTTAAGGAAAAAGAAAATTTTATAAATTATATTTTTTTTCTTCTTTTTAACGTTTAATAAATAATTTAGTGATATTAATACTTCATAAACATGTTTTTAACTTACTTGTATTTTATTAGTTTTAAATAAATTTTATCTTCTTTTTATTATGTATTTTTATTTTAAACATTAATTTGGAAAAAGAAAAAAAGAAACCCTAAACTACTCCCACATTTCACGTTCTCTCCCACTCTCTCTCTCCACACACACGTCTCTCAATCCTCCCAAATCCAACTCCCTCACGTTCTGCACACAACAAACGTACATACATAGACCAATAGATAAACACACGCACAACAGAAGAGAAGAGGACAGATAGAGAGGATTAGGAAAATAATGAGGCACATCTGCACAAAGAAAAAGAAAAGTAGGAGAAAAAGAAGAAAACAAGTCCAACACTTTTGTTCCAAACACACACGGACAAAACCCAAAAACAAGAAAGGAAAAAAGTAAAAGAAAGAAAAAGTAGTGAATCCAAAGGCAAACAAAAAAAGAAAATTGAGAGAATAAGGGGACAATAAGTTGGAGATTGAGGTTTGGTTCGTGATTTCGAGTTCGTGGCTTCTTTCTTTTTTTGGAAATTATTTTGCACAAGATGTAACCCTGAATCTTCACCTGTAATTCAATTTCATATTTATATGAAACTTGATTCTAATATAATGAAGTTGCTCAAGTGTAATGTGCTTAACTGTTAACATTTATAGCATATGTATTCTCATAATTTTATATAGTCAGATTCATATTAAAGTGGACGTACCAAATGATATGTTTTTTCATTCTTAAGTTAAATCACTTGTCCTTAAGTTGATGTGAAAAATTATTATTTTTAATATTGGTACTAGCGCACACTGTGTAATTTGTAATAGTGAGCAAAAGTTAGTTCATATATTAAATTTAATAAAGGATATACAGTAATATGAAATAATTTGTACAGAAATCTTCTGTTTAAGGTCCACTCTTTCCCTTCATACATTTTTTCTTCCGAATTTACATTGATTAGTTGTTGAGTTAATGCATTTTATTTGATTTGTCTAATTTTATGTTCAGTACTGAAATATATTGTTACTTTCATACAATATAATGACCATAGAGTTTTAAGTCGTTATAATTGAGTTTATTTAAAACATAAAGATTAGGTTTTAAGTTGAGTACAAACAGTAAAGAGAAGTTGAACTAAAATGTGAATAAATAGCTGAATAATTTATTTTCATTTAAACTCTCTGCTGATTTAAGTGAATAAAAAATTAGGCAAACATTAACGCTTCATTGATTGTTAAGATTTCTTTAAAAATGAAATACTATCAAAAGAGCAAAGTGAATAATTCATAAAATAATGAATTTAGGTTCTTGACCTTTAGTAAACTAAAAGTTCAATATATAAGTGAAGATTAGTGATGAAGTTGGAAAGCCCTACTATCGACCATTCATTATAATAAAATTAATCTACCGTTTGAAGCTGATTGAATTGGGTTGGGTAGATTTTAAACCTATTAGGTGATTATTTAGACTAGGAAAATGGGGACGGCTCATAAATGATTCAAAGGCACAAGAAATATATCAAAATTCATAGTGACGCTGGAAAGTACTACTACCTGTAAAGCTACGTAATCATATAATAGACAGTTTTAAATATATTTCAAAAATAAATAAAAGCAGGATGTAAGTAACTTTTAGGCTAACAAATATTATGTATTCAAGAGATTAATTTAAGCCAGACGTAAGTCATTAAAGCGACCATGCTACAACCACGGGACTTGAGGGGTACCTAACATCTTCCCCTCGATCAACAAAATTTCTTATCCGAATTTTTAGTTTGCAGACCAAAAATAAAAAGTCATTTCCTTTTGAATAAGGATTCAATAAGGTGACTTGAAACACCCAAACTCAATTCCAAGTGGCAACTCTATAAATAAAATAATTCCTATTCAAAACGTCACTTTAATTGGAAAAACTTATTTTTCTCTAAAACCAACTCCCTAAAGAGGTTGGATGTGGTAAAAAATAGGAGTGTGACACCTAGATTAATCAATTAAGGTATTAAATCAATATATGAGGTAGTAAGAATTAGTTTATCTCAGATTAATCGATCGACGACTCTGGTCAGGATGAACGCAATACCATCTCATAATGTAATTTCCAAAAGACTCAATTAAAGCTGTAGTTGACCCTATGAGAACTCACCCTTGGTCCTAGATTAATAAATTAAGGTATTAGTCTAACATATGAGGTAGTAAGAATCGGTTCAGCTAAGAGTGATCGATCGACGACTCGGGTCGAGAGAAATACAATACCGTCTCATCATGCAATTGTCTAAAGACTCAATTGAAGTTGTAGTTGACCCATGAGAACTCACTCCTAGTCCTAGATTAATCAATTAAGGTATTAGTCTAACATTTGTGCTTAATTAAAATTGTATAAAAACAAATGTTCAACCTGTTGCAACAGATTAACCATCTATTGTAAATTATCAAACAGATTAAGTCATTTGTTACAACAGATTATGAATTTGTTGTAAATAATCAAACAGATTAAGTCATCTGTTGTGACAGACTACCCATCTGTTGTAAATTATCAAATGGATTGTCATATGTCGCAATAGATTACCCATCTGTTGTAAATTATCAAATAGGCACTGTCATCTGTTGTAGTTGACCCTATGAGAACTCACCCCTGGTCCTAGATTAATCAAGTAAGGTATTAGTTGAACATATGAGGTAGTAAGAATTAGTTCAGCTCAGAGTGATTGATCAACGACTCTGGTTGGGAGGAACGCAATATCATCTGATCATGCAATTTCCAACGACTCAATTGAAGTTGTAGTTGACCCTATGAGAAATAACCCCTAGTCCTATGTTACATTTGGTGTAGGCACAATGAACAAGATATGAGCTAAATATATACTACTACATCATCATAGTAAATCGTTGAAGGGGAGGATGGTTTGTTATTTCGGGTACAATATCTGCATAAATAACAATATGAACTTCAACACTAAGTTCAAGAACAACTTCAAGAACTACAATGAAGTTCAACAACTGCAAACACAAGTTCAAATGAACTATCAAAATGAAGTTTCTACTATTTTCAGGAAAATAATAAAACCAACTTAATAAATGAAGATGAAACAGAAAAGTTTTAGAATCAAGTCTCCCGAATTCACGGTGTGTCCTTAAGAAATTTATTCCCATCAAGTACCTGGGGTTAATGGAATCTTTCCTCCTAGGATAAAATGATTCACTTTCAGAAATAGTCGTACCTCAAATTTTCTAAAACTTCAAAATCACTCAACGATTTGATGATCATACAAGAGTTTTTATAAGAAGAAGAAGATGCTTTTTCAACACAAATTGGTGGCTTTACCGGAGAAAAAATTCAGGTATTTATAACCATCAAGGTGTTGCTTTATAAATATAAGTAGAGTTGTCAATATAGGCTAGCACAGCCCAGCCCAGCCCAACCCTAACTGGCTACAGAGATAAGTAGGCTAGGATGGGCTGGCCTTTTTTAATAAAGGTCCATTGAAAAGTCAGCCCAGCCCAGCCCTAAGCGGCCTACGAGTTAGGATGGGTTGGCCCTTTAAAAAATAAAAATGACCTAAAACATAAGAAACGAAAATATATAGCCCTTTTAAAAATCACTTTATTGCATGTTCTAATAGTACAAATAAAGTGATTAGAAAGATCAATTCACAGGCAATATTAATTAGAGATCCAGCCAGCTCATTCCCCCAAAAAAATGCCAACCACCAAAAGATGGACAAAAATTAAATTCAAAAACTTACGAGTCTTAACAGGACTAAAATATTGCCCAGTTACAAAATAAGTCTAAGTTTTTAAATATTACAAAACCAATCAATTAAAACTTATCAACTCCATTGCACTTGCACTTGTATTATATTCTGAACCATCAATCACATTTGAATCAACATTTGACATAGTTTCCTTAAGAAGTTCATCTTCATCTACAAATAATTCACATGAAGCAAGATATTAGTTATATAACCATAAATAATTCACATCAAACAAAATATTAGTTATATAACCATTAATAAATGCTTTAAGAAAAATAGAAAATATTACCTGTATTAGATTGGGTAAATCCATGCAACCAATTTCTTGTAGCAACAAGAATTTGAACATTTTCATGGTGGATACAATTTCTATACTTAGTAACAACACGACACCAATACTAAATGCAGATTTTGATGCTACTGAAGTAATTGGAATACTCAGTACATCACGTACCATCACTAAAAGATTAGGATATTTTTTTCATTATCCTTCCAATACTTGATAACATCCATCTCTTGAAAAGATTCATAATCAAGCTTTTGTTCCTCTAAATAAAGGGTCAATTCTGACTTTCCAGCATTACAAACAGATAAACTCTCATAATCTTTAAACTCCTATTAATTTAAAAAAGAAAATATAATAACAATATAATTAAAAAAGATTTGTAAGAGGAAAAAGAAAAAGAAAATTGGAGAGGGAAAACGGCTGGAACAAAAGTAAAATAATGTAGATATCAACACTTTGGCAGACCAACTTTACCTCTTTTCCTCCTTTTATTTCTTCCTTCTATTTTTTACTACTATATAATAATAATAATAATAATAATAATAATAATAATAATAATAATAATAATAATAATAAGTTAACAACAACAACTACAACTTTATTGCCCAGCCCTGCAAATAGTAAGAAGCTACTAATCAAAGCACCACATAACTAATTATTATTATGTGAATATATATAATAAACAAATTAGTACTTGTACCAAACTACCAATCAAAGAATCACATAACTAATTATTCCGTAAACTGTAATATGTCATATTAGAGTTAAAGACAAATTTGAAGAAAGAAAAGTAGAAAAAAATAAAAGAAAAAGAATTTGATACTTACAACAAATAAACTGGATTTTTTTGTTTGGATTGATTTCCTTCTTCAATTGGTTTACATAGAAGAGTAGTAGCTATCAATGTCTTAGCTTGATTATTTTCATATTGTTCAAAGAGCTTGTGCAATTTTTTCTCAATAGTTGCAACACTTTCTTCTGTCGAAGAAGCATCCACCTTTGAGAAACAAAATTCTAAAAGTTGTGTCTTGAAGCGAGGATCAAGAATGGCTCCAAATGAGAGTACCAGACTAAATCTATTCTAATATTTCTGAAACATTTTGAACATTCTTGCAGCCATTTCCTTAATAACTTCTTCATAACTACTTAAATTCTCCTTCAACATGCATTCAATTTTCCAAACTTGCATAAAATACAAGTTGGATGTCGGATAACTTGAACCAGAAATCAGATTAGTTATTTCATATAAAGGTTCCAAGAATCCAAGTATTTTTCTGCCCTTCTCCAATGATCAAATGTAGGACAAGGAGAGTAATTTCTGTCGACCAACTGTAGACTAGAAAAAGCTTTTACATATTGTAGTGCACTCTCAAGCATCAAGTACGTTGAGTTCCATTTGGTTGCCACATCCAAACTTAAACCCAATTTTGTACTAATCCCCACTTGCTTAACACATTGTTCAAATTTTCTCATTCTACCATCAGATCTTTTTACATACTTCACACTTTTTCTAATTCTAAACAAGGCATCAGTAGCTGCTTTTAAACCTTCTTAGACAATCAAATTAAGAATATAAGCAGAACAACGAACATGAAAAAATTCGCCATCACATAATAAACTCTTTTGCAAGCCAAGATGTCTTTTTAAAATAGTTTGCAGGCTATCATTATTAGTGGCGTTATCCAAAGTAATAGAGAAAACCTTCCTATCAATGCCCCATTTCTTCAAACAATCATATATGGTTACAACCAATTCAACTCCAGTATGAGGAGGAACCATACGACAAAAGTTTTAAATTTTAGCAACTAACTTCCAATTATCATCAACATATTGAGCAGTTAAACAAAGATAACCCTCAGACGTACCTGCTGTCCAGCAATCAGAAGTTAAGCAAACTCGATTAGGAATCTTGGCCAAGGCTTATATTAACTTTTCTTTCTCTTTGAAATACACCTTTTGAACATCCACAACACAAGTGTTTCTTGACGACATTATCACTTCTGAATTAACATAATCTAACAAAGCTTTGATTTTTTTTATATTCAACAAAAGAATACAACAAATCATGCTCAATAATAGCTTCATCAAGCTTTTCATGTGAAATCATTTGATCAATTTTTCTCGACTGTATATTACCTTGCTGATCTATATACATCTAACCCAAATCATGGTATTTGAGCATTTTGCATTTATGTATGTATCATTTTAAATGTGATGTTCCATAGTTCTTACTATTTGGTCTCAGAGTAGAACCAACATTGTATATTTGGTCTCAGAGTAGAACCAACCTTGTATACTCCCTTACAGCCTCCGCATTCTGCCCTTTCCACGCCATCTTTGCCTTTACCAATCTTTTTCATATATGTACAAACTTATGATTTTAATTGCTTTGTTTTCTTCTTCTCAGGTTCTTCATTCACCTCTATAGAATTCTCATCTGCACTATGTCTATCAACATTCTCCATTGATTCTCCTATAAAAAAAATAAACATTTCAAAATATAATTTCAGACTTCAAAAACTAAAAATAAACTGTAAAAATGGTACCAAAGAGAGGTGTGAAAATAATGCAAGTATATAGTGAGGAATTTGTTAATTCAATCTCATACATTACATAAACTGATCTGTTAATCTCGTAAATATCATAAACTGATCTGTTAATCTCGTACATATACATAAAGACCCTTGGCTCAAGTAAAACAATTGAAAGATGGTTTGAAAAGGAAATACAGTAGTGAGGAGGTCATGTTGAAAATAATAGAGAAAAGAACATTAACAACAACTATTAGTATGAAAAGTTGACAATAGAAATACAAAAAATATCAAGGTGTTTGACCATAAAGGAAAACTACTTTAGAGCAGCAACAAAAACTATATAGAAAAAGTAGAAACAGAAGTAGGGAATTAAGTTTTCAAGACCAAAATATGCTTACCTAATTTTCTAAAATTTACAAAGCTATTCAATCGCAGCACGACAGTTCATCACTTTAGCACGACAGCAGCAAGTTCAGCAGTTCCTGTTCAGCACAGTCACAGCATGGCAATAACAAGTCTTAAAGAAAACAAATAAAAATAATATATATTTATAATTTGTAAACCCCAAAGGCTAAAGTGTAAGGCTAATCCAGTAAAATGAGTAATCCTAATTCCTAATTCTCTAATGTAAAACTATGTAAGTTTGTGTATGTGGGGTTGGGCTTGGGCTTGTCTGAATGGGGTTGGGGCATTGGGCCTTGTAGTGACTAGTGTGCACTTCAATTTTTTTATTTTATGATTTATTAAAATTGATAAATAAAATACTAATCTTAAATATTTTATAATTATTTTTTTAATTTACAGCCCACGGGCTGGCCTCTGAGGCCGACGGGCTAGGCCTCTAGGGCCAACGAGTCAGGTGGGGCTGGGCTTATAAGCCTTATATTTAAAAGGGCTGAAAAAAATATAACCCAAACCCATTTTAATTAAAGGGTTGGGCTGGGCCGGCCTCACGGGCTAAGCCCATACTGACAGCTCTAATTAGATAAGCACTGGTTAAGAAAGGTGCACCTCTTCATAAAGGTGCAACTCTTCGAAAAAGATGTAAATCTTTGGAAAATTCACAACCCATTAGAAAGGTTATAACCATCAAAAGTGAAAAGGTGCCTATTCAAATTGCATTCTTTATCTTGACATCTTTCCAGAAAAAACATATATTCATTTTTCATTCACATATCTTACAAGCCTTACAATCCCCCACAAGAATGGATAATGGCTACATTATAAAAAAAATATGGAAAAGTATGTGATCTACAAGCAAAGACTAATTGCATCTGGATACGTAAGTTTTTGTTTGAACTTTCCGTAGTGAACTTGCATCAGATGCACTAGGTTAATCGATAGATGTGATATCCTTAAACCGTCGAACTTTAATGTACATCTAGGCAACACAAGCCATGCAATCAGTCTTTTACCATTTATGGTTCTCATGATTTTGTTCATTTTATCTATGAACACGACTTGCTTTCATGAGAACTTAGAGAATAGGCCTTTACTATTATTCTTCTTGAAGTGGCTTCGACTTTACTTTCACATAGGTGATTCATAAATGTTTTATCCTTTAAATAAAATTATTTGGTCAAATATTCCAACCTTAGAAATTATTTAAAAGCATCAAACCATAAGCCTTATCCTTGTTTCCTAAAAACTGTCTTCTTCATAAGAATAGGTTAAGAATATTGACAATGTTGAACCATCGGTCACAATTTTATTTGATCTCCTTGAACCTAGCTCTTGGAATCTCCGGTCTGCTAGGTAGAGTTACCGCTATGATGACTTGTCCAAGGCCATAAATCTATTCTCTTTGATTGTCTCTTAAATCTTTGTCTAGATAGGCCCTTTGTAAGTGGATCCAATAGATTATCTAATGATGGGTGTATTTGTGCACTCTAATGTTACTATTCTAGCTTGTTTAGTCTTGTTTTAAGGACAATTAGTGTGATTTATGTGTGACGATGATATAAATAGGCATATAAGTGTTCAAGGATGTTTTTACAATGGTTAAAAGTGTTTTCAAACAAATGTGGGTTTAGTTCGTTCAATTAGAGTTTAGATGAGAAAACTAGTGTTACTAGCTTGAGCTAGGTATCATTCTAGTTAGTCTCAGTGGATTCTAATGTGTTTAATATATTCCTTATGGTATGAATGAGTAATATTATATGGAACAACTTGTTTAAATTGTGCAACATTCAATTAAAATAAGCCAAGAGTCAACAAAACATTATAACGTAAAGTGGTCGAGACTAGTGCTTAGATAGAGTTTTTTGTTTGTCGTTCTTGTTATTTTAATGTGTTGAACTCTAATACATGATTTTTGATGATGTAGGATGCTTTGGAGTTGATTATGGTGATGTATGGATGTCTAAATGCCAGAAATTAAAGGAAAAACAACACCAAAGGCTTGGAAGGGAAGGTAAAATAATGTCACTAGCATGGAACACAAAGATGGATGTTGAGCACTTAACCAAATATTTGGATGCAATTTCCAGTAGCTGTAGGCTATATACTGGCGACACAGGCTCCATAGCATGCTGTTTTACCTTATAAAAATTTATGAGATGCAACTTCCAGTGAAGGCATGCGATATGCCCGTGCAGCACCCTTTATTTTGGTGCAATTAAGCTCGTGACGCGTGCTATACTATGGTGCAATTATAGGCATGACCTATGCTGTATTTCGGTGCTCCCATGCCTGCATTGCATGCTTTAGTTCACTGCTCTAGTTTTATGATTAAAAGCACGTGACATCTTTTAATCCTACAAGGTTTAGGATTAGTTTATTATATATACACACACATTACATACTTTATGGGGAATCTTGGACAAGCTTGGAAAGCTTGTGACGTTTTGGACGTATTTGGTAGGCTGCTGCACATTATTTTTGGTTTTATCATTCTTTATTTAGCTTTTAATAATATCATAACATGTATTCAATTATTTGGATCATGATTATGAATATTAGTGGCTAAAAACTCCCTTGTCGGGGTTAAATCCAAGAACATGACTACTATTATTTTGGATTAATTTTGTTTAATTTGCTTAGCATATTTGGTTACTTGTTTATTCTTGTTTTAACTATTTTGAGGATTGAACACCCTTAGAATTAAGGGTGACAATTTCAGCCCATATTTGCGAAAAGAGTCCATTTAACCCATATTTAGTGAATTGGATCACTCATATTTCAAATGGGTAAATATGGATTTCAACTCATTTTAAAAGCTCATACAAATATGGACAAAATGGGTAAAATATGGATACCTATTTAAACACAGAGATCACCCACCTATGCTTAAAGTTTCAGTTTTTTTTCTTTTCTAGTTTCTTTTCTTGTTCTTTTTTCTTTCTTTTTTTATTTAATTTAATTTTTTTCTTTTTTATTTTTTTACTCATTCATTATAATTTCTTTTTTTCTTTCTCATTTTTTCATCTATTTTTTTATTTTATTTTTCTTTGTATTCTTTTTTTTTTGCTTTCCCCTTTCTTATTCTTATTTCATCATTCGTATTTGCTTGAGACCTACATGTGTTAATAAATATAAACTTCTAATTATCTCATTTAGCCTATATAATTCATAACATCTCTTATCAATTAAATATAATCCATAGTCTCACTCCTTTATTATTATTGTTTTCTATCTTTTTTTTTGTTTTTTCCTTTCTTTTTTCCTTCAATTTACTATTTTTTTCTTTCTTTTTTCCTTTAATTTACTTTTTTTTTGTTTTTTTTTCAATTATTTTTTACTTGTTTCTTACCCTTTTTTTCTCTTGTTTCTTACACTTTTTTTCTTTCTTCTTTTTCATTATTTTTTTCTTTTTCAATTTTATTTCTTTGCATTCTTTTTTTTTGTATTTCCGTTTTTCCCCTTTTCATTCTTGATTCGTCATTTTTTTATTTTTTTATTTTTTTATATTCTTTTCCTTATCTTTTTTTTTGTCATTGCATTTTATATTTTTTTACTTTAAATTTATTTGTATCATACTATATATTTTAAATAAATTTATTATTTGTATTTGAATAGTTTAGTTGTCAATATATGCAATTTATTATTTGTATTTATATACAAATAAGTATATGAATTAAAATAAATATGGGTTATGGTGTAGTGGATGGGGCTGCTCCACCCTTAATCAGAGATCGATGGTACGACCCTGGTTATGGAGAAAACTCTGTTAGGAGCGCTGCCACCTTAATGGGCCCTGCAATGCCCGATTCGAATTAGTCGGGGCTCCATTGCAAGCACCGAACACAGATGAAAAATAAAAAAAAAGTATATGAATTATTTGTATTTTCTTGAGACTAAAATATATATGGCTGAGGATCCACATAGCCCTCGAACTATAAATGTTAGGCGAATATAAATCAATATGCACTTATGGTATTTTCATTATCATAAAAAAAAAAAGGAAACCAAAAGTAGAAAAAAAAATAAAAAGTAGAAAGAGAGATAGAAGTTAGAGATAGAAGAGAGAAAAAAGCGTAAAGAAAGAATTGAAGAAAAAAATACAAAAAAAATCAAAAAGAAAAAATAATGAAAAAGGAGAAAAAAAAACTAAAAAAGATGATGGTGAAAACAAATATACTGAGTGGTTACGATATTTTAGTCATCATCCATAATTTGTACTTGACTTAACCATGTTCTTCGAAAATAAAAAAAAATATAAAACATAAAATACAACCAAAAAAGAAAAAAATGAGAAACAAGTAAAAACAAAAAAATAAAAAATAGAAAAAATAGAGACTAAAAAGGAAAAGGAAAAAAAAGAAAGAGAAACAAAGGGTAGAGGGTAGAGATAGAAGAGAGAAAGAAAAAATAAATGACAAAAAAATGAAAAAAAAAAAAAAAACTAGAGGCTACATATAGAAGAGAGACAAAAAAAACTAAAAAGAAAAAACTAAAAAAAACAGAAATGGAAAAAAAGTCAAGTTGATATGATATAAAAGTTTTAAGTTTTTGACTTAGGATTTAAAGTGGGTTGAAATCATTTTTACCCAATCCATATTTGACCAAATCTATATTTACCCATATTTATATGGGCGGACTACAATCCAAAGCATTTTTGCTCTATCCATATTTAACCCGTCCAAATCCAATCCAATCCGCCCGCTTGCCACCCCTACTTAGAATACATATATTGTCTACCTTTTGATCTCAGGAGAGGGAATAGGAGGATAGAACGTAGGGATAAATAAAGTAAGGTTTGTATTCTTTTATAAAATAAGGAATTCAAATTAGCGTCCAGGACAAGGATGTACCTAGAAGCCTTACTTGATTCATATGAAGAAAGATAGATTTATGCACTTAATTGGATTATTACATCCCCGCTCAACAATGTAGTTGTAATATCCAAGTTAGGTAAATGACTAGAGGTTGGAAGACCATGATCATGCGATTAACTCTACGAATGAACAACCAAATAAGTGATCTAACGAATGAAGTTCAATAACATAGTATGATTGTTCGAAGTTCTTTAACCCTTGGATTTACTCTATTGATTGTCTCAGGTTTTTTATCTTACGTATTGCTTACTTTACTTTAGTTTGCAGATATTCAAAACTCTTGTTTTGTTACGCTTGTACTAGATTGATCTAAATTGTGAACTGAAATTAAATAGTTGTTAGAACAAGTCCCTGTGGGATCGATATTCAGCTTTCTTGAAGGCCGCTCTATTACTTGGTAGATCACGTACTCTTGTGTGTGCATTGTCAAGTTTTTGGCGCCGTTGTCGGGGGCTTGTAGTTTGACAACTGTTTATTTTTAGTTTTGCTTTTTGGATTACTTTAGTGTTTTATGCTTGGTTTTGGTTTTGTATTTGCAGGAAGCATGTTTTCAAAGTAGTAAGCTGGCAAAGGCTCTGGAATTGGTTGAACCAAGCCCTAAACCTGAGCAACTTTTCCATCAATGAAGGAGAAACAATCCTTCTTCCATGGGTTCCACAAATCGAAGAAGATCAAGATAATCCTGCTCTTTTGGCTGATGAATAAGAAGCTCGTAGGACAGTTCATGAAGTGGCAATCCCACTTCTAACAAATCTAACCTCACATTTTCAGAAACCAGCTGATGGATAGAGGTTCTAGCTAACTAATAATATGGTGCAACTATTGATTAGCAGTAGAAAGTTTACAGGGCTTGCACATGAAGATCCACAGGCCGACTTGCAGAATTTCATTGAATTCACTGACATATTTATTCTGACAGATGTGAATACTGATTATGTGAGGCTGACACTCTTCCCCTATTCACTTATTGGGGAAGCTAAAAAGTGGTTGAACTCTGAGCCAGTGAATTCAATCACATCATGGGATGACTTATTGTAACACTCCGATTTGCTGAACCAAAATGCTATACGGTTCTCATGACCCCAAAGGACCACAAGCTAGCCCATAACTGATATCTGAACCTGTATACTACATAAAATACTGAATAATATGAAAACATGCACTGAAAGGCCACAAGGTTCAATACTAAACATAACATGGATGAGATAACATCTGTGGGGTAATACAATACCCAAAATAGAAATGTAAATACTAAAGTCTGAAACATAATAGTCTGCATCTAGTCTGAAATCCTCTACTGTCTAAATAATTTGAATAAGGAGTTGATGGGATATGTACCCAACTAACTCCAACTAATAACTAATCAATGAAATAGTGGAGAAATAATTATGTCCTCGAAGGATGAGGACTCACTTCTATTCTAACTACTGAGATTAGAATCTACTGCTGATCTGGAACTTGTGTCTCTGAACCTATGGTGCAACATAAAAAGAAAGCACCATAGCACAAATGTGTTATTACAATGGAATGTACTGAGTATACACGTGAGGTAGGCTAATGTAAGGGTTGACATGCATGAATAATGCTAGCTGACTATCTAACATGAATGCGAGAATACATATATAACTATGTAACTGTAACTAACACTGTGATATCGTGATTACTGAATCTGAATACTGATGACATGACATACTAATACCTGATAGCATAAATAGCAGTATTTGAATATAACTAATAACATGGGTGACTGTATCTGACAGTCCTGAATCTGATGGAACTATCTGAGTTCCTTACTGTATCTGAGTCAACTGTATTTGAAAATCTTAAATCTAAAGAACTATCTGAGTTCTTTTACTGAGATTGGTACTGAAACTATGGGAGGTAGTATTTAACCGACATGCCCCTGATACTCCATTATGGCTGAGTTGGGGTCCAATCTGTAACCCCAATTGGAAGGGTGTCAATACCGCACCACTGGTAAGATCAAGCTATGGGCGATCCTTTTCTGATAGTGTCCCCAAAAGAAAATGGTGGGGCCCTTATCTGACAGTGCTTATCCACCTCATCAACCCTCAACAAACAGTGTTGATGTCTCAACCTATGCTGGCTACATAGTTCTGGAATGTAAGGATGACTTCTAAGGATCACACCCTCATCTGATAGTGTGTGTCCCCATCCTTAGGTTCACACGGTACTAATTCATACTCCCATATGATTGGACACTAAACATGATTTACTGAACTGAACATGAGCTGAGTTACTAAGTTCTATTGACTGACAGAATACTACAAATATCTGACAACTGACTGAGTCATGAGATCATGGAGATTTTTCCTGAGTCATAAGACTATCTGAAGTCTAAGGATTCATAGCTTGACTGAGATGTAAGGCCCCACAAAGTTTCCTCATAGTTTGAGCCATAGGGCATGTCGAGTGAGGCATGATTCCAGCCCTAAAAGATTGAGAAGTTTCTTTCTAAGTGAGTGACATGTTAACCATATAGAATTTCCCTAATTTTTACTTTTTTCATGTGGAAAATATGATAAGCTTTTTGTCGATATAAGATTTGCCCAAATCCGATACTCGAGTAAGAAGTTATGGCTAATTTAAGCCTTAGTTGTAAAACTGCATCATTTAAATGCCTGGCTCATCACGGAGAGGGTTGATTTGGCAATTGTTAATTTCCAGTGAAACCCCGCGATAGTGGTGCATCATGGAGGAGTCCCAGATCCCAACCAGTAGGAAAACACGATGGCTTCGCATCACGGATGCTGCCAATTTCCCAATTGGCAAATTCCAATGAGCCACCGCGATAAGTGGCACGCCGCGGAGGCCAATGAAATCGTGTTCCAGTTCAATTTTTCCAGTTTCGTACAGATGTTTAAAAGGGCACTTTGGACCTTTTTCAAGCCTATAAAATCATGGAAACACTAAATCAAAGTCATTTACAGGCATGTTATGAGGTTTTTCTTAAGTTTTCTCTCAACATAAACCCTAAGTATCCAAACCACTTCCAAGAACCTCCAGAATCCACCATGGATTTCCTAAATTGAGTCGAGATTCAAGGTTCCCAAGTCAAGGACCTCAAGAACCCTCATTCTAGAGTATGAATGGAGTTCCAAAAGTGAGAGTTCATCAAAAGTTTCTAATTCAAGGTATGTGAGTTTTTTAACAAGGGCAACCCTTTCACCCTTGTGCCCAAAAGGCTATTTATATCATGAAATTCTTAAAATATATGAGGTTTTTTTTACATGAATTTGAATTGGGTTTTTCACCCATTATTATTGAATGCTTTATATTGATATTTCCCATGAATTAGGAGTCAAATGACATGATTTCTACATGTTTTCTTGAGTATTTAATGCTGGGTATAAATCCCATGATTTTACTCCTTGATAAGCTAATATTTTTAATGTTGAGATATTGAAGCATATGGCTATATTGGGATTTTGAGGTAACTTACTGAAATTTCCAGATTTTCACATGATTTATGAATCTATATGCTATATATTATGCTTTTGATAAGCTTTAACTTGAGATTTAATTATGGGTTAGTAAGCCCTATTTGAGACTTGTGAAATTATGAACTCTTGTGCTATGAGCAACCATGTTTTGAATATTTTGAGATGATTGAGAAATGAATTGACCTAATGGTCCCTGAGCTTTGAAATCCACTTCACTATATGAGATTATCAATTTGATTATTGGGTTCGTGGTGAACCATGTGATTATTCTAAAAGTAGATTTTTTTATAAGATGAGCGTAGATAATCTAAAGGGAGTAGTATTTAGCACCAAGTGGGTAAGTTACTACGGTTTCTTATCCCAAAACTACATGCCACAATAGGCTGGGCCTGAGGCTGAGTTTATGATGATTATGACTGGGCCCGAGGTCATGTTTTATTTAGTGATCACTAGACCTAGGTTATACTTTGTGGCAAGAGTATGACGCTCCTCCCCAATGTGGGGTCTCTTCCTTAAGAGGACAAAACGTTGGACTCCATATAGCTCACATGGTTTATGTTGGTTACGAGAACCTCTCTTGACATTTAGACTTCGAGATCAAATACTTATTTTTCCTTCACTATAAACTATTTTTCCTAAATGGTTAAATTGCAAAGATGTTTCCCCAACTAAAGTATCTTCTTGATGTGAGTTCTTTCCTAAATGAAAGCATTTTCCCTTCTTATAGTACTTTTATAAAGCCTTGAGGTAAGTTGTTCCCATAAATTAGAATGCCTTTCCATTTAAGATGGAGTGATTTCCCTAAAGCTTGAGATTAGATATTTTCCTAAAGTGAATAAAATGCCTTCAAGTATGTTTTCAAGTTATATGATTCTGAAATCCAAGTATATGAGTTCTAAATAGTTATGAAATGTTCAGCATTGAAGAAGTTTTACTCTCTATGAGACTTATGCATGAGTTGAAAGTATTGTTTAAAGTCCCTTAGCCTTTGGGTATTGAGAATAAAAGAAGGTTTTGAATTTTGAGATTAAACAATGAGGACTCACGAGATTTGTATTACATGCTCTATTCTACATGACTTACGAGCTTTATATTTTATACTTGTTCAAGCCATGAGAGTCGTCTCATAATGCATACATGATTTGATTAAAGAATACTGTTACTATTTTATTCATATGAATTCTTCCCGCATACTCAGTACATTCCAAGTACCGATCCATATATATGTCTATGTGCTATATTGTGTCATAATGTAGGTTCAGGTGCTCAGTCCTAGCCTCGTCAGTGATTCTTCGAGTACCTTGCCTACGTTTTCTATAGTGGTGAGTCCTCATGATTCGAGGACTAATCTTCAGATATTTACCGTACTTGAGAGACTATGTTTTATTTTTAGTTTATTTTGAGTCAGTTAGGACCTATCCCAATGTCTCTCTAGATTTTAATTTGTAGAGGCTTGTCAGACTAGTGTCAGACTTGTGATGTGTTGAGGGTTCAATATTATGGTTTTATTGAGATTTCTCTATATTATGGTCTTATGGACCGAGTATATTTTCCATATTTCTTTTCATGTGATATGACTATGCTAGTGCTGAGTCCAGTCTTATCTAGAATTGAGTGTCATTGGTAAAAACCGGCTCTAAGGGTTAGCTTAGGGCTACTCGTAGCCTTAGGCACCCTGTGATGTCCCGGGAGATGATTTCAGGTCATTACAAACTTGGTATCAGAGCCTATGGTTTCTAAGGATTCCTAGGGAGTCTGACAAGCAGCGTTGAGTAGAATTTTGATCATCGGTGTATAGCGTGCCACACCTATGAGCAAGAGGCTATGAGATAATTTAGGAAAAAGCTATTTCTTCTTTTAGATTCTATTATGCCTACAGTTGTCCCTCTTATCTAATGATCCATGCACTTTTATTTTCAGAAAATGCCTCCTCGAAGAGTGAATGTCTGAGGAAACAATGATGAGCAACCCCCACCTGTTGATCCTTTGAATGAGATAGCGTCCCAAGCTGAGTTTAGGGCAGCCTTTCAAGCATTTGCCCAAACGGTCACCGCAAATGTTCGGGCCAATAACTAGGCCCCAGTTGCTAACCAGCAGGGTGGTGATATAGCCGTGGCTAGGATTCATGACTTTATACGGATGAACCCACCTGAGTTCTATGGGTCAAAGATAGATGAGGACCCACATTTGTACTTGGAGGAGGTGAGGAAGATCACAGACGTAATGCATGTTTCAGAAGATGAAAGTGTTTAGTTGGTATCCTACAGACTGAAGGATATTGCTTATGATTGGTTTATGTCATGGAGGAAGGGTAGAGGTGAGAATATCGCACCTATAACTTGGCAAGTTTTCCAAGATGCCTTCTTGGATCAGTTCTTTCCACTTGAGATGAAAGAGGCAAAGATTGAGGAGTTCATGAACTTCAGATAGGGATCCATGACTGGTAAGGAGTATTGTTTGAAGTTCAATCAGTTGGCCAAGTACGCTACTGATTTGATTTCTGACACCCGGGCTAGTATGAGTAAGTTTGTGACCGATGTTTCTGGGATGGAACTGAAGGAGTGTAAGGCTGTGATGTTGCATAAGGATATGTATATGGCTAGGTTGATAAAGCATGCCCAATAGATAGAGGTGGATAAGGTTAGAGAAAGAAATAAAATGAGGGGTATCAAGAGGGAGAGATCTGATCAGCATGAGTTTAGCCAGCCTAGGTTCCGTAGAGGGAATCGCCCCCAATTTTGGAGACGTCCGTCTATTCCAGTTCCTTATTCAGCTAGTGCTCCTACGCCGAGAGGTAGGCCAAAGCAAAGGAGTAGGTCTTTCATTTATGGGCCACAGAATAGTGTTGGTAATAGGCCCCGTTATTCTTCTTATGCTAAATGTGGTAGAAATCACCTTGGGAAGTGTTTTAAAGATGTGAAGGGTTGTTTTGGTTGTGGTAAGCAAGGCCACAGACTTAGAGATTGTCCCCATGCTAGACTGGGGAATAGAGATGCCCGACCTCAGGCACAGGCTGCTAGTGCACCAGTTCTGGTACTTCGTCCTGGCCCTGCTCAGTGTGCTTCTTCGATCACTGCTAGCGGTCAGTGCCAGAATAGGTTCTATGCTTTGCCACCCTATCAAGAGCAGGAGGACTGTCCTAATATTGTTACTGGTATGCTCCGTGTCTTTTGTCTTGATGTTTATGTGTTGTTGGACCCCGGGTCAAATCTCTCTTATGTGACCCCACTTATGGTGGTAAATTTCGAAATGAGTCCTGAAAAGATTCCTGAGCCTTTCCTAGTTTCTACACCAGTCGAAGAGTCAGTTGTTGCAAAACAAGTGTATAGAAATTTCCTTGTTACTATGCTTTATAGAGTCATACTTGCAGATTTGATAGAGTTAGACATGATAGATTTTGACCTTATTCTGGGTATGGATTGGCTTCATTCTTATTATGAATCTATAGATTGTCGTACCCATGTGGTCAAGTTTTAGTTTACTGATAAACCAGTGTTTGAGTGGTCCGAGAGTTCGGTATCTCCAAAGAATTATTTTATCTCCTATATTAAAGCCAGAAAGCTTATATCCAAAGGTTGCATCTACCACCTAGTTAGGGTCATGGACACTAAGTCCGATTCTCCAACCATCCCGTCGATTGATGTTGTTAATGAGTTCCTCTATGTCTTTTCAGAAGATCTCCCAAGGGTACCTCCCAATAGAGAGATAGAGTTTGGAATTGACCTTCTTCCCGACACTCGGCCTATTTCCATTTTGCCATATTATATGGCACCTGCCGAGCTTAAGGATTTGAAGAAAACACTCAAAGATCTCTTAGACAAAGTTTTCATTAGACCCAGTATTTCTCCTTGGGGCGCATCTATTTTGTTCGTGCAGAAGAAAGATGGATCTTTGCGTATGTGTATTGACTACCATCAACTGAACAAGGTCACAGTCAAAAATAAGTATCCTCTTCCGAGAATTGATGACCTGTTTGATCAGTTGCAAGGTACAAGTTATTTTTCCAAGATAGACCTTAGATGCGGCTATCATCAACTTAAAGTGAGGGAATGTAATATTCCAAAGGCAGCCTTCCAAACCCGTTATGGTCACTTTGAGTTTCTAGTCATGTCTTTCGGGCTAACCAATGCCCCTGCAGCCTACATGGACCTCATGAATCGAGTGTTCAAGCAATACCTTGATATGTTTGTCATTATCTTTATATATGACATCCTTGTTTACTCCCGTGATGAGAATAACGATGCATCCCATCTTAGAATTATCTTGTAATCTTTTACAGATCACTTTTTGTTGTTAAATTTAGTAAGTGTGAATTTTAGCTAAGGTCTGTAGCCTTTTTGGGTTATGTTATTTCAGCCAAAGGTATTAGAGTTGATTCCCAGAAGACAGAAGCTGTGAGAAACTGGCCTAGACCCATCTCTCCATCTGACATTAGGAGTTTCTTGGGTCTAGCAAGCAATTACCATCATTTTTTAAGGGTTTCTCTTCTATTGGATCTCCTATGACTCGGTTGACCCAAAAAAAGGTTAAATTCCAGTGGTCCGATTCCTGTGAGAAGAGTTTTTAGGAGTTGAAGACTCGTCTCACTTTAGCCCTTGTGTTGACATTGGCTAATGGTACTAATGGTTTTATGGTGTATTGTGATGCCTCTAGAGTTGGTTTGGGTTGTGTGTTGATGCAAGGGGGTAAGATTATAGCCTATACCTTTAGACAGTTGAAGCCGCACGAAAAGAACTACCTGACCCATGATCTTGAGTTAGCTGCCATGGTTTTTCCTTTAAAAATTTAGAGACACTATCTTTATGGTGTTCATGTTGATGTGTTTACTGATCATAAAAGCCTACAGTACGTGTTTACCCCAGAAGGAGTTGAATCTTAGGTAGAGGAGGTGGTTAGAGTTTTTGAACGATTATGATATGAGTGTGTTGTATCACCTAGGCAAGGCCAATATAGTGACGGATACCCTTAGCAGATTGTCCATGGATAGTGTTGTGCATATTGAGGAAGGTAAGAGAGAGTTAGCTCATGATGTTCATTGTCTGGCTAGGTTGGGTGTTAGATTGCTTGATTCAGTGGAAGGGAGTACGTTGGTGCAGAGTAGTTTTGAATCCTCTTTAGCTTTGGAAGTGAAGGAGAAGCAAGATAGGGATCCTAGTTTGGTCAAACTGAAGGAGTAAGTTAAGGACCAAAAGGTCGAGGTTTTCTCCTAAGGAGAGATGGTATATTTAGGGTGCATGGTAGGTTGTGTGTTCTATGCGTTGATGATTTGAAGCGGAGGATTATGGGTGAAGCACATGGCATGCGTTGTTCCATTCATCCCGTTACTACCAAGATATATCACAACTTACAGGAAATTTATTGGTGAAACAGTATTAAGAAGGACATCTTCGAGTTTGTAGCAAAGTGTGTGACATGTCAATAGGTTAAGGTGGAGCACCAAAGACCGGGTGGTGAGATGTAAGAGTTTAGTATACCCACTTAGAAGTGGGAGATGGTGAATATGGACTTCGTGATCAGGTTGCCTCTTTTGTGTCATCATCATAATTCTATTTGGGTTGTTGTGGATAGTTTGACTAACTCTGCACATTTCTTGCCCGTGCATATATCTTATACGGCTGAGGATTATGCTAGATTGTATGTCTGGGAGTTGGTCAGACTACATGGAGTTCCTTTGTCTGTCATTTATGATAGGGGTACTCAATTTACTTCTCAGTTTTGGAGGGCATTTCAGTAGGGTCTTGGTATCCAAGTTCTTTTGAGTGTAGATTTTCACTAATGATAGATGGTTAGGCTGAGAGGACCATTCAAACCCTAGAGGATCTATTGAGGGCGTGCGCTCTTGATTTCAAAGGAAGTTGGGATGAGCATTTACCATTGATAGAGTTCGCCTATAACAATAGTTTCCATGCTACCATTGAGATAGAACTATTTGAGGCTTTGTATGGTAGGAGGTGTAGATCACCCATAAGTTGGTTTGGAGTGGACGAAACTGCTGCGTGTGGGCCTTATGTAGTGTTCGAATCTATGGAGAAAGTTAAGTTGATTAGAGAAAGGTTAAAGACTACTCAGAGTCCACAAAAGTCTTACGCAGATGTGAGAAGGAGAGATCTTAAGTTTAAGGTAAGTGATTTGGTGTACTTAAAGATTTCACCCATGAAAGGGGTAAAAAGGTTTGGTAGGAAGGGAAAGCTTAGTCCCCGTTATGTTGGCCCGTATAGAGTCTTGAGCCGTGATGGTAAAGTGGCTTATGAGGTTGAGTTGCCTTCGGAGTTGTCCGTCGTTCATCCTATCTTACATGTCTCCATGCTTAAGAAGCAGATTGGTGATTCCGTTGTGGTTGATCCTTCAGAGAGTGTTGATATTTAGGATAGCCTATCCTTCGATGAGATTCCCATGGAGATCCTAGATTTTTAGATTCGTAGACTAAGGAACAAAGAAGTTCCCTTGGTCAAAGTTTTGTGGCAGAACCAATCTGTTGAGGGTGCTACTTGGGAGGCAGAAGCAGACATCCGAGCCAAATACCCACACCTCTTTTCCGCAAGTTCAGATCAATCCGAAGGTACCATTCTTCCTTGATTCAGCTTTTCTAATCTAAAGTTCAGCTATGCATCTATCTTTGTATGAGTTCTTGCGATATCTGAAGTGGTCATCAGTTTAGGAAGATCTTGAACCGTTTAGTAATTGTTTTGGCTGTGTGTACTCAGATTTTACTGTATTCTGAGCCTAACTAGCGACATTCGAGGATAAATGTTTCCAAGGGGTAGATATTGTAAGGCCTCGCAAAGTTCCCTCATAGTTTGAGCTGTAGGGCGTGTCGAGTGAGGCATAATTTCGGCCCTAAAAGATTGAGAAATTTCTTCCTAAGTGAGTAACGTGTTAACCATATAGAATTTCCCTAATTTCTAATTTTGTCACGTGGGAAATCTGATAATCTTTCCATCGATATAAGATTTGCCCAAATCCAACACTCGGATAAGAAGTTATGGGTAATTTAAGCCTTAGTCGTAAAACGGCATCATTTAACTGCCTGGCACGTCGCGGAGAGGGTTAATTTGGCAATTGTCAATTTCCAATGGAACCTCGTGATAGTGGCGCGTCGCGGAGGAGTCCCAGGTCCCAACCAGTGGGAAAATACAATGGCTCCGTGTCGCGGAGGCTGCCAATTTCTCTATTGTCAAATTCCAGTGAGCCACCACGATAAGTGGTGCGTCGGGAGGCCAATGAAATAGGGTTCCAGTTCAATTTTTCCATTTTCGCACAGATATTTAAAAGGGCACTTTGGACCTTTTCCAAGCCTATAAAATCATGGAAACACTAAATCAAAGCCATTTACAAGCATCTTATGAGGTTTGTCTCAAGTTTTCTCTCAACATAAACCCTTAGTATCCAAAACCTCTTCCAAGAATCTCAAGAATCCACCATGGATTTCCTAAATTGAGTCAAGATTCAAGGTTCCCAAGTCAAGGACCTCAAGAACGCTCATTCTAAAGCACGAATAGAGTTCCAAAAGTGAGAGTTCATCAAAATCTTCTAATTCAAGGTATGTGAGGTTTTTGAACAAGGGTAACCCTTTCACCCTTATGCCCAAAAGGCTATTTACATCATGAAATTCTTAAAATATATGAGGTATTTTTTACATTAATTGGAATTGGGTTTTTCACCCATTATTATTGAATGCATTATATTGATATTTCCCATGAATTGAGAGTCAAATGACATGATGTCTACATATTTTCTTGAGTATTTACAGCTGGGTATAAACCCCATGATTTTACTCCTTGATAAGCTAATATTTGCATTGTTGAGATATTGAAGCATATGGCTATATTGGGATTTTGAGGTAACTTGCTGAAATTTCCAGATTTTCACATGATTTATGAATCTATATGCTATATATTATGCTTTTGATAAGCTTTAATTGAGATTTAATTATGGGTTAGTAAGCCCTATTTGAGACTTGTGAAATTATGAACTCTTGTGCGATGAGCAACCATGTTTTGAGTATTTTGAGATGATTGAGAAATGAATTGACGTAATGGTCCTTTAGCTTTGAAATCCACTTCACTATATGAGATTATCAATTTGATTATTGGGTTCGTGGTGAACCATGTGATTATTCTAAAAGTGGATTTTTTTATAAGATGAGCGTAGATAATCTAAAGGGAGTAGTATTTAGCACCAATTGGGTAAGTTACTACGGTTTCTTACACCAAAACTACATGCCACCATAGGTTGGGCCTGAGGCCGAGTTTATGATGATTATGACTGGGCCCAAGGCCGAGTTTCGTTTAGTGATCACTAGACCTAGGTTGTACTCCCTGGCAAGAGTATGATGCTCCTCCCCAATGTGGGATCTCTTCCTTAGGAGGACAAAACGTTGGACTCCATATAGCTCGCATGGTTTATGTTGGTTATGAGAACCTCTCTTGACATTTAGACTTCGATATCAAATACCTATTTTTCCTTCACTATAAGCTATTTTCCTAAATGGTTGAACTGCAAAGATGTTTCCCCAACTAAAGTATCTTCTTGATGTGAGTTCTTTCCTAAATGAAAGCATCTTCCCTTCTTATAGCACTTTTATAAAGCCTTGAGGTAAGTTGTTTCCATAAATTAGAATGCCTTTCCATTTAAGATGGAGTGATTTCCCTAAAGCTTGAGATTAGATATTTTCCTAAAGTGAATAAAATGCCTTCAATTATGCTTTCAAGTTATATGATTCCGAATTCCAAGTATATGAGTTCTAAATAGTTATGAAATGTTGAGCATTGAAGAATTTTTACCCTCCATGAGACTTATGCATGAGTTGAAAGTATTGTTTAAAGTCCCTTAGCCTTTGGGTATTGAGAATAAGAGAAGATTTTGAATTTTGAGATTAAACAATGATGACTCACGAGATTTGTATTACATGCACTATTCTACATAACTTATGAGCTTTATATTTTATACTTGTTCAAGCCATGAGAGTCGTCTCATAATGCATACATGATTTGATTAAAGAATACTATTACTATTTTATTCATATGAATTCTCCCCGCATACTCAGTACATTCCAAGTACTGATCCATATATATGTCTGTGTGCTATATTGTGTCATAATGTAGGTTCAGGTGCTCAGTCCCAGCCTCATGCATGATTTTTCGAGTACCTTGCCTACGTTTTCTACGGTGGTGAGTCCTCATTATACGAGGACCAATCTTCAGATATTTATCATACTTGAGAGACTATATTTTATTTTCAGTTCATTTTGAGTCAGTTGGGACCTATCCCAATGTCTCTCTAGATTTTGATTTGTAGAGGCTTGTCAGACTACTATCAGACTTGTGATGTGTCGAGGGTTCAATATTATGGTTTTGTTGAGATTTCTCTATATTATGGTCTTATGGACCGAGTATATTTTCCATATTTCCTTTCATGTGATATGAATATGCTAGTGCTGAGTCCAGTCTTATCCTGAATTGAGTGTTATTGGTAAAAACCAGCTCTAAGGGTTAGCTTAGGGCTACTCGTAGCCTTAGGCACCCTGTGATGTCCCGGGAGATGATTTCAGGTTATTACAAACTTGGTATCAGGGCCTATGGTTTCTAACGATTCCTAGGGAGTCTGACAAGCCGCATTGAATAGAATCTTGATCATCGGTGTGTAGCGTGCCACACCTATGAGCAAGAGGCTATGAGACAATTTAGGAAAAAGCTATTTTTTCTTTTATATTCTATTATGCCTACAGTTGTCCCTCTTATCTAATGATCCATGCTCTTTCATTTTCAGAAAATGCCTCCTCGAAGAGCGAATGTCCTAGGAAACAATGATGAGCAACGCCCACCCGTTGATCCTTTGAATGAGATAGTGTCCCATACTGGGTTTAGGGCATCCTTTCAAGCATTTGCCCAAACGGTCACCGCAAATGTTCGGGCCAATAACTAGGCCCCATTTGCTAACCAGCAGGGTGGTGATGTAGCCGTGGCTAGGATTCATGACTTTATACGGATGAACCCACCTTAGTTTTATGGGTCAAAGATAGATGAGGATCCACACTTGTACTTAGAGGAGGTGAGGAAGATCACAGACGTGATGTATATTTCAGAAGATGAAAATGTTTAGTTGGTATCCTACAGACTGAAGGATATTGCTTATGATTGGGTTGTGTAATGGAGGAAGGGTAGAGGTGAGAATGCTGCTCCTATAACTTGGCAAGTTTTCGAAGATGCCTTCTTGGATTAGTTCTTTCCACTTCAGATGAAAGAGGCAAAGATTCAGGAGTTTATGAACTTGAGACAGGGATCCATGACTGGTAAGGAGTATTGTTTGAAGTTCAATCAGTTGGCCAAGTACGCTACTGATTTGATTTCTGACACCCGGGCTAGTATGAGTAAGTTTGTGACCGGTGTTTCTAGGATGGAACTGAAGGAGTGTAAGGCTGTGATGTTGCATAAGGATATGTATATGGCTAGGTTGATAAAGCATGCCCAATAGATAGAGGTGGATAAGGTTAGAGAAAGAAATAAAATGAGGGGTATCAAGAGGGAGAGATCTGATCAGCATGAGTTTAGCCAGCCTAGGTTCCGTAGAGGGAATCGCCCCCAATTTCTGAGACGTCCGTCTATTCCAGTTCCTTATTCAGCTAGTGCTCCTACGCCGAGAGGTAGGCCAAAGCAATGGAGTAGTTCTTTCATTTATGGGCCACAGAATAGTGTTGGTAATAGGCCCCGTTATTCTTCTTATGCTAAATGTGGTAGAAATCACCTTGGGAAGTGTTTTAAAGATGTGAAGGGTTGTTTTGGTTGTGGTAAGCAAGGCCACAGACTTAGAGATTGTCCCCATGCTAGATGGGGAATAGAGATGCCCGACCTCAGGCACAGGCTGCTAGTGCATCAGTTCTGGTACTTCGTCCTGGCCCTGCTCAGTGTGCTTCTTCGATCACTGCTGGCGGTCAGTGCCAGAATAGGTTCTATGCTTTGCCACCCTATCAAGAGCAGGAGGACTGTCCTAATATTGTTACTGGTATGCTCCGTGTCTTTTGTCTTGATGTTTATGTGTTGTTGGACACCGGGTCAAATCTCTCTTATGTGACCCCACTTATGGTGGTAAATTTCGAAATGAGTCCTGAAAAGATTCCTGAGCCTTTCCTAGTTTCTACACCAGTCGAAGAGTCAGTTGTTGCAAAACAAGTGTATAGAAATTTCCTTGTTACTATGCTTTATAGAGTCATACTTGCAGATTCGATAGAGTTAGACATGATAGATTTTGACCTTATTCTGGGTATGGATTGGCTTCATTCTTATTATGCATCTATAGATTGTCGTACCCATGTGGTCAAGTTTTAGTTTACTGATAAACCAGTGTTTGAGTGGTCCGAGAGTTCGGGATCTCCAAAGAATTATTTTATCTCCTATATCAAAGCCAGAAAGCTTATATCCAAAGGTTGCATCTACCACCTAGTTAGGGTCATGGACACTAAGTCCGATTCTCCAACCATCCCGTCGATTGATGTTGTTAATGAGTTCCTCTATGTCTTTCCGGAAGATCTCCCAAGGGTACCTCCCAATAGAGAGATAGAGTTTGGAATTGACCTTCTTCCCGACACTCGGCCTATTTCCATTTTGCCATATTGTATGGCACCTGCCGAGCTTAAGGATTTGAAGAAAACACTCAAAGATCTCTTAGACAAAGGTTTCATTAGACCCAGTATTTCTCCTTGGGGCGCACCTATTTTGTTCGTGCAGAAGAAAGATGGATCTTTGCGTATGTGTATTGACTACCGTCAACTGAACAAGGTCACAGTAAAAATTAAGTATCCTCTTCCAAGAATTGATGACCTGTTTGATCAGTTGCATGGTACAAGTTATTTTTCCAAGATAGACCTTAGATGCGGCAATCATCAACTTAAAGTGAGGGAATGTGATATTCCAAAGGCAGCCTTCCAAACCCGTTATGGTCACTTTGAGTTTCTAGTCATGTCTTTCGGGCTAACCAATGCCCCTGCAGCCTACATGGACCTCATGAATCGAGTGTTCAAGCAATACCTTGATATGTTTGTCATTATCTTCATAGAGGACATCCTTGTGTACTCCCGTGATGAGAATGACCATGCATCCCATCTTAGAATTATCTTGTAATCTCTTAGAGATCACTTTTTGTTGTCAAATTTAGTAAGTGTGAATTTTAGCTAAGGTCTGTAGCCTTTCTGGGTTATGTTGTTTCAGCCAAAGGTATTAGAGTTGATTCCCAAAAGAAAGAAGCTGTGAGAAACTGGCCTAGACCTATCTCTCCATCTGACATTAGGAGTTTCTTGGGTCTAGCGAGCTATTACCGTCGTTTTTTAAGGGTTTCTCTTCTATTGCATCTCCTATGACTCGGTTGACCCAAAAGAAGGTTAAATTCCAGTGGTCCGATTCCTGTGAGAAGAGTTTTCAAGAGTTGAAGACTCGACTCACTTCAGCCCTTATGTTGACATTGCCTAATAGTACTGATGGTTTTGTGGTGTATTGTGATGCCTCTAGAGTTGGTTTGGGTTGTGTGTTGATGCAAAGGGGTAAGATTATAGCCTATACCTCTAGACAGTTGAAGCCGCATAAAAAGAACTACCTGACCCATGATCTTGAGTTAGCTGCCGTGGTTTTTGCTTTGAAAATTTAGAGATACTATCTTTAAGGTGTTCATGTTGATGTGTTTACTGATCATAAAAGCCTACGGTATGTGTTTACCCCAGAAGGAGTTGAATCTAAGGTAGAGGAGGTGGTTAGAGGTTTTGAAAGATTATGATATGAGTGTGTTGTATCACCTAGGCTAGGCCAATATAGTGGCGGATACCCTTAGCAGATTGTCCATGGATAATGTTATGCATATTGAGGAAGGTAAGAGAGAGTTAGCTCATGATGTTCATTGTCTAGCTAGGTTGGGTGTTAGATTGCTTGATTCAGCAGAAGGGAGTATGTTGGTGCAGAGTAGTTTTGAATCCTTTTTAGCTTTGGAAGTGAAGGAGAAGCAAGATAGGGATCCTAGTTTGGTCAAACTTAAGGAGTCAGTTAAGGACCAAAAGGTAAAGGTTTTCTCCTAAGGGAGAGATGGTATGTTTTGGGTGCATGGTAGGTTGTGTGTTCCGTGTGTTGATGATTTGAAGTGGAGGATTATGGGTGAAGCACATGGCACGCGTTATTCCATTCATCTCGATACTACCAAGATATATCGCAACTTACAGGAAATTTATTGGTGAAACGGTATGAAAAAGGACATCTTCGAGTTTGTAGTAAAGTGTGCGACATGTCAATAGGTTAAGGTGGAGCACCAAAGACCAGGTGGTGAGATGTAAGAGTTTAGTATACCCACTTGGAAGTGGGAGATGGTGAATATGGACTTCGTGATCAGGTTGCCTCTTTTGTGTCGTCATCATAATTCTATTTGGGTTGTTATGGATAGTTTGACTAAGTCTGCACATTTCTTGCCCGTGCATACATCTTATACGACTGAAGATTATGCTAGATTTTATGTCTGAGAGTTGGTCAGACTACATGGAGTTCCCTTGTCTGTCATTTTGGATAGAGGTACTCGATTTACTTCTCAGTTTTGGAGGGCATTTCAGTAGGGTCTTGGTATCCAAGTTCTTTTGAGTTTAGATTTTCACTAATGATAGATGGTCAGGCTGAAAAGACCATTCAAACCCTAGAGGATCTATTGAGGATGTGCGCTCTTGATTTCAAAGGAAGTTGGGATGAGCATTTGCCATTGATAGAGTTCGCCTATAACAATAGTTTCTATGCTACCATTGAGATGGCACTATTTTAGGCTTTGTATGGTAGGAGGTGTAGATTACCCATAAGTTGGTTTGAAGTGGGTGAAGCTACTGCGTGTGGGCCTGATGCAGTGTTCGAATCTATGGAGAAAGTTAAGTTGATTAGAGAAAGGTTAAAGACCGCTCAGAGTCTTCAAAAGTCTTACGCAGATGTGAGAAGGAGAGATCTTGAGTTTAAGGTAGGTGATTTGGTGTACTTAAAGATTTCACCCATGAAAGGGGTAAAAAGGTTTGGTAGGAAGGGAAAGCTTAGTCCCCTTTATGTTGGCTCGTATAGAGTCTTGAGCTGTGTTGGTAAAGTGGCTTATGAGGTTGAGTTGCCTTCGGAGTTGTCCGCCGTTCATCCTATCTTACATGTCTCCATGCTTTAGAAGCAGATTGGTGATTCTGTTGTGGTTGATCCTTCAGAGAGTGTTGATATTTAGGATAGCCTTTCCTTCGATGAGATTCCCATGGAGATCCTAGATTTTCAGATTCGTAGACTAAGGAACAAAGAAGTTCCCTTGGTCAAAGTTTTGTGGCGAAACCAATCTGTTGAGGGTGCTACTTAGGAGGCAGAAGCAGACATGCGAGCCAAATACCCACACCTCTTTTCCGCAAGTTCAGATCAATCCGAAGGTACCATTCTTCCTTGATTCAGCTTTTCTAATCTAAAGTTCAGCTATGCATCTATCTTTGTATGAGTTCTTGCGATAGCCGGAGTGGTCATGAGTTTAGGAAGATCTTGAACCGTTTAGTAATTGTTTCGGCTGTGTGTACTCAGCTTTTCCTGTATTCTGAGCCTAACTAGCAACATTCGAGGATAAATGTTCCCAAGGGGGAGATATTATAAGGCCTCGGAAAGTTCCCTCGTAGTTTTAGCCGTAGGGCGTGTCGAGTGAGGCATGATTTCAGCCCTAAAAGATTGAGAAGTTTCTTCCTAAGTGAGTAACGTGTTAAACATATAGAATTTCCCTAATTTCTAATTTTTTCACGTAGGAAATCTGATAAGCTTTCCATCGATATAAGATTTGCCCAAATCCAACACTCGGATAAGAAGTTATGACTAATTTAAGCCTTAGTCGTAAAATTGCATCATTTAACTGCCTGGCGCGTTGCGGAGAGGGTTGATTTGGCAATTGTCAATTTCCAATGGAACCTCGTGATAGTGGCGCATCGCGGAGGAGTCCCAGGTCCCAACCAGTGGGAAAATACGATGGCTCCGTGTCGCGGAGGCTGCCAATTTCTCAATTGTCAAATTCCAGTGAGCCACCACGATAAGTGGTGCGTCGGGAGGCCAATGAAATAGGGTTCCAGTTCAATTTTTCCATTTTCGCACAGATATTTAAAAGGGCACTTTGTACCTTTTCCAAGCCTATAAAATCATGGAAACACTAAATCAAAGCCATTTACAAGCATCTTATGAGTTTTTTCTCAAGTTTTCTCTCAACATAAACCCTAAGTATCCAAAACCTCTTCCAAGAATCTCAAGAATCCACCATGGATTTCCTAAATTGAGTCAAGATTCAAGGTTCCCAAGTCAAGGACCTCAAGAACCCTCATTCTAGAGCACGAATAGAGTTCCAAAAGTGAGAGTTCATCAAAATCTTCTAACTCAAGGTGTGTGAGGTGTTTGAACAAGGGTAACCCTTTCACCCTTATGCCCAAAAGGCTATTTACATCATGAAATTCTTAAAATATATGAGGTTTTTCCTACATGAATTTGAATTGGGTTTTTCACCCATTATTATTGAATGCATTATAATGATATTTCCCATGAATTGAGAGTCAAATGGCATGATTTCTACATATTTTCTTGAGTATTTACAGCTGGGTATAAACCCCATGATTTTACTCCTTGATAAGCTAATATTTGCATTGTTGAGATATTGAAGCATATGGCTATATTGGGATTTTGAGGTAACTTGCTGAAATTTCCAGATTTTCACATGATTTATGAATCTATATGCTATATATTATGCTTTTGGTAAGCTTTAACTTGAGAATTAATTATGGGTTGGTAAGCCCTATTTGAGACTTGTGAAATTATGAACTCTTGTGCTATGAGCAACCATGTTTTGAGTATTTTGAGATGATTGAGAAATGAATTGACGTAATGGTCCTTTAGCTTTGAAATCCACTTCACTATATGAGATTATCGATTTGATTATTGGGTTCGTGGTGAACCATGTGATTATTCTAAAAGTGGATTTTCTTATAAGATGAGCGTAGATAATCTAAAGGAAGTAGTATTTGGCACCAAGTGGGTAAGTTACTACGGTTTCTTAACCCAAAACTACATGCCACCATAGGTTGGGCCTGAGGCTGAGTTTATGACTATGCTAGTATTGAGTCTATTCTTATCTTGAATTGAGTGTCATTGGTAGAAACCGGATCTAAGAGTTAGCTTGGGGCTACTCGTAGCCTTAGGCACCGTGTGACGTCCCGGGAGAAGATTTCGGGTTGTTATAGAGAGTATCATGAAAACATGACATGGCTCTAGGTGCACAGCTAATGTTTCGGGTACAAGTACCCCAGGACTCGATGGAAGGAAACTAACAAAGCATTACTTACTTGAATACATAATAATCATCATAATACATTTACTGAAGCATTTCATCAAACATGTGATAGGCATAAGCTTGTACGTACATGGGGATTTCATGATATCATGCTAATCAGACACTTTTCCCTCATCTAGGCATCCAACCAAACACATAATAGGTATAGAATGTGTAAACAACATCACACAACAATTAACTATCGTGATTCAATTCCAATTTAATCATTCAAGGGTTTAGTCCTAGGGTTTCATGAATCTATACCAATACAAATCAACCCATATGGAATTTAACACTCATTCATGGAATACAATTAAATTACTCATTATCAACATGAACAAAAGCATCCCAATCATGAAATTCATAAGAAAATCCATAACTTGAATTTAGAAAAGGGATTCTTGGGCTTCATGGACGAAAAGAGTCCATGAATGAACACTATGTATACCTTAGTTCATGATTTCATGAAGATTGATGGTGAAACCTTCTTGAATTTGAATCCCCAATAGAAACCATAGCTTGTTCTTGAGAGAAACTTGAGAGAAAATAGTATATTTTGGGTGAAGAATAGCTAAATCACGTGTTATTGGGTTTAAATAAGGGTAGAAAATTGACCCTTTTAACCCTGGACGTGTCATTTAATTTTAGAAAAATTTTCCCGAACTGGGCCCTGGCGCGACGCGGTGTTATCGTGCCGTGTCACTATAAATTGACAATTGGGAAATTAAGGGATGGTGCAATGCGGAGCCATTGTGTTGCCTCTTCTTTCGTGACCTGGAACTTTGGTGCGACGTAGGGGAAATTGCGCTGAGACACTGGGAAAAGGAAAATTCTGAATTTGAGTGCTGCCGCAATGCGCCATAATTGCGGACACCTAATGGAAATTGCCAAATGCCATTTCCTCTTGTGGCGTGGTGCGTCACTGACTAATATGGTGCTGTTTTTCGACGGGAACTTGAAATAGTCATAACTTCTTACCCGGTTATCATATTTAAGCGAATCATATATCGATGGAAAGTTTATTGAATTTTCTACATGACAAAAAGTGAAAATCTTGAAAATTCCTCATGGAATAATTATCATTCACTTTAGAAGCTAATACTAGGAATTCTTGGGATAAAATTTGCTAGAAATCTTCAGGGTATTACAATGTCTCCCCCTTGAGAACATTCATCCTTGAATGAGACTAACTGAGAGGGGAAACAATAAGTTGAACATAAACTGAACATGAATAACTGGAACATGATCTCATGACTAACAAGCAGAACATAATATACTGAACATGCATATCTGATGCATGTGTAACTGATTCATGAATGCATGACTGAATATGCAATGGAACTTGATACCAAGTTTATACTGGGAACATGAGCGTGAAACTGAATACCAAGTTCGTGATGAGCACTGATCATGAAATTGAGTAAGCTTAAGGAGAACTGTTACCTTGAGTTTGATCTGAATTAGCGGAGAAGAGGTGAGGATACTTGGTACACATGTCTGCTTCTGCTTCCCAAGTAGCTCCCTCGACGGACTGATTTTGCCAAAGAACTTTAACTAGAGGGACTTCTTTCTTCCTCAATCTAAGAGTCTGATAGTCTATGATTTTGACTGGAATCTTCTCGTAGAAGAGACTATTTTGAACATCAATGTTCTAAATAGGGACTACGACTGAGGGTTCACCTATGTACTTCTTGATCAAAGAGACGTGAAAGACTGTATGAACTGAGGCTAGATCTAAAGGCGATTCAAGCTCATAAGCTACCTTGCCAAAATGACTGAGAATCTTGAAGGGACTGACATATCAGGGACTGAGCTTTCTCTTCTTTTTGAATCTCTTCACTCCCTTCATGGGAGAGATCTTTATATAGACATGATCACCAACCTCAAACTCGAGATCTTTTCTATGAACATTTGTAAAAGACTTCTATCGGCTCTGAGTATCCCAGAGTCTTTCTCTGATTCATTGGACTTTTTCTAAGGGGTCGAATACTAAGTTAGGACCTATGACTGAGGTCTCACTAACTTCGAACCAACCAATTAGAGATCTACATCTCCTACCATAGAGACCTTTGAATGGAGCCATCTGAATACTGGAATGATAGTTGTTGTTGTATACAAACTCAATCAAAGGTAACTGGTCATCCTAACTTCCCTTGAAATCAATTGCACACGCCCTTAGCATATATTCTAAAGTCTGAATGGTCCTTTCTGGTTGACCATCTATCTAAGGATGGAAGGCTGTATTGAGATGAACTTGGGTACCGAGACCCTTTTAGAATGATTTCCAGAAATGAGAGGTAAACTGGGTACCTCTTTTTGAGATAATAGACAACGGAACACCGTACAATCTAACCAACTCCTTGATATAGAGTTTGGCGTAATCCTCAATTGAATAGAAGGTATGAACTGGAAGAAAATGAGCTGATTTGGTCATTCTGTCTATAATGACCCAGACTGAATCATGCTGATGACGAGTTTGAGGCAAACCCGTCACAAAGTCCATGTTCACAACTTCCCACATCCAAGTAGGAATACTAAACTCGAGCATGGACCTACTAGGCTTCTGATGTTCTATCTTAATTTGCTGACATCTAGAGCACTTAGCCACAAACTCTGCAATGTCTCTCTTCATCCCACTCCACCAATAGATTTCCCGCAAGTCGCGGTACATTTTTGTGGACCATGGATAAATAGAGTAGTGTGCACCATGCACTTCTGCAGGAATTCGCTGCCTTAAGTCGTCTACACCTGGAACACAGAGATGACCCTGACAACATAAAAAAACATCTCCCCCTTGGGAGAAAACCTCTACTTTCTGATCCTGAACTGACTCTTTCAACTTGACAAGGCTGGGATCTCTATCTTGCTTTTCTCTCACCTCGGAAACTAGAGATGATTCTGAACTACTCTGAACACATACACCACCCTCTGAAGAATTGACTAAGTAAATGCTTAGTCTAGCAAGTTGATGGAATTCTTGAGCTAACTTCTTCTTACTATCCTCTACATTAGAAACACTACCCATGGATAGCCTACTGAGTGCGTCGGCCACTACGTTGGCCTTGCTCAGATGATAGAGGACACTGATGTTGTAGTCTTTCAAGAGCTCTAACCACCTTCTCTGACGAAGATTGAGATCTTTTTGAGAAAAGACATACTGAAGACTCTTGTGATCTGTGAAGACATCTATATGAACTCCGTAGAGATAATGACTCCAAATCTTCAAGGCAAAGACTATAGCTGCTAACTCAATATCATGAGTAGGATAATTTCTCTCATGGATTTTAAGCTGTCTGGAGCCGTAGGCTATAACCTTACCATGCTACATGAGGACACAACCCAAACCTACTCTGGATGCATCACAATACACCACGAACCCATTAGAACCATCTGGAAGAGCTAAAACTGGGGCTGAGGTAACTCGAATCTTCAACTCCTAAAAACTCTTCTCGCAAGGGTCTGACCACTGAAACTTGACTTTCCTGAGTCAAAAGACTATCTGAAGTCTAAGGATTCATAGATTTACTGAGAGTATCGTGAAAACATGACATGGATTTAGGTACACAGCTAATGTTTTGGGTACAATTACCCCCAGGACTCGATGGAAGGAAACTGGCAAAGCATGAGTTACTTGAATACATAATAATCATCATAATACATTTACTGAAGCATTTTTATCAAATATGTGATAGGCATAAGCTTGTACGTACATGGGTATTTCATGATATCATGCTAATTAGATAATTTCCCTTCATCTAGGCATTCAACCAAACACATAGTAGCCATAGAATGTGTAAACAATATCACACAACAATTAGCTGGTAGGATTCAATTCCAATTTAATCATTCAAGGGTTTAGTCCTAGGGTTTCATGAATCTATACTGATACAAATCAACCCATATGAAATTTAACACTCATTCATGGAATACAATTAAATTACTCATTATCAATATGAACAAAAGCAACCCAACCATGAAATTCATAAGAAAATCTATTACTTGAATTTGAAAAGGGATTCTTGGGAATTATGGATGAAATGAGTCCATGAATGAACACTATGCACACCTTAGTTTATTATTTTGTGAAGATTGATGGTGAAGCCTTCTTGAATTTGAATCCCCAATAGAAACCTTAGCTTGTTCTTGAGAGAAAATAGTATATTTTGGGTTAATAATATCTAAATCACGTGTTATTGGGTTTAAATAGGGGTAGAAAATTAACCCTTTTAACCCTGGACGCGTCATTTAATTTTAGTAAAATTTTTCCAAATTGGGCCCTAGCACGATACAACGTTATCGCGCTGTGTTACTGGAAATTGACAATTGGAAAATTGAGGGATGGCGCGACATAGAGATATTGCGTTTCCCTTTCCTTCATGACCTGGAACTTTGGCGCAACGCGGGGGAAATTGCGTCGAGACACTGGAAAAAGAAAAATTCTAAATTTGAGTGCTGGCGCGACGCGCCATAATTGCAGACACCTACTGGAAATTGCCAAATGCCATTTCCTCTTGTGGAACAGCGCGCCACTGACTAATATGGTGCTGTTTTACGACGGAAACTTGAAATAGTCATAACTTCTTACCCGATTATTGGATTTAAGAGAATCATATATCGATGGAAAGCATATTGAATTTTCCATATGATGAAAAGTGAAAATCTTAAAAATTTATCATGGAATAATTATCATTCACTTTATAAGCTAATACTAGGCATTCTTGGGATGAAATTTGCTAGAAATCTTTGGGGTATTACACTTATCCTGAAAGTTCCTCATCAGATTCTATCTATCTGGAAAAACTACAAAACTTCATACTAGGATAGTGAGCTTTAAATAGAGGCCATATGAGAACTTCTATCATGCTTAGGAGCGGTTTAAGGCACTTCTTCAAAACTATCCACATCATTAATGGTCCAATGAGATACTTGCTCATACTTTTGTAGAAGAAATTGACACAACACAAAAATTTTGCTAATTTAGCTGCATGTGGTCAAGTGCTGGAGTTGACTTATGATGAGCTATACACCTTATTGAACCATATTGCACAAGAAAATCCAGAGTGGCATGGTGATTCTAAGAGTGCCACAAAGAAAGTTGCAGGAGTGTTGGAGGTTGACCAATACACTACTTTATTAGCTCAGGTTACTGCATTACAAAATTTGATTCATACTCAGTTCAGCAGCCTGAAAGTGGGAGCTACACAGCCTGCAATATCAATTAATGTAGTTCAGTAGACCAGTGGTTGGTGTGAGGTTTATGGTAAGAGTGGTCATTTAGTGACTATTTATGCTGGCAATCTTGAGTCTATGATGTATGTCGGAAATACTTAAAGGCAGAATTATGGGAACACCTACAACATGAAGTGGCAAAATCATTCACTGAATCAGTCTTAGAACACCCAACAACAACAGATTTAGCAGCCACAGACACAATAAAATTAGTCAACTAGCAACTTGGAAAAGATGATGAAATGGATTCTAGCTAATTAAACGCAGTTGGGTGCAGTTTTAAAGAACCAACATACAACCACAAGAAGCTTAGAGTTGTAGTTAGGGAAGTTATCACAGACACTAAATACTTGGCCTCAATGTGGTTTTCCAGGACATACAAAAAACCAAAAATAAGCTATGGCAATCACTTTGAGGAGTGGTAAAGAGCATAATAAAGAACCTCTAGAGGTAACTAAGGACATAGATGCTGATGCAGTGACTGAATAGGTAAATGGAAAAGTTGCTAAAGAGTCTAGGAAGTCTAAGTAATCGAGAGAAAAAGTTTCTGAAAAAGTGAAAAAGATCCCCCAACTACCTTTCTCGCAGAAACATATAAAGGCAAAGGAGGATGCGTGCTTCAATAAGTTTATTGACACGTTCAGAGAGCTACACATTAACTTAACTCTTTTAGATATTTTATAAGTAATTCCCAAGTACGTGAAGTACTTGAGGGATGTAGTTTCTAACAAAGTTAAGTTACAGGATGTGGGGGCGGTAACCTCACTGAGGAGTGTAGTTTTGTGGTTACTCAAAAGATGCCCAAGAAGCTTAAGGTCCCAGGGAAGTTTACTCTCCCTATTTAGATTGGTAAAAATAAGGTGGTTCAGGCACTTAGTGATTTAAGGGTAAGTAGCAACTTAATACCCCTATCTTTGTTCAACACATTGGGCTTCGAAAAGCCTAGATCGAGCTCTGTGCTACAGCAGCTGGAAAATGGGACCATAGCTCATCCTAAAGGGGTTATAGAGGATGTTCTCATAAAGGTTGGTAAATTTATTATTCCTGCTGACTTTATTGTTCTAGATTTTCAGGCAGACGAACAGGTACCAATCATCTTGGGGAATCCATTTTTTGAAATAAGAGGAGCTTTAATTGATGTGAGAGAAGGAACACTCACAATGAGGTTGGAGGATGAATAGGAAATTTTCAAAGCTTACAAACCGCTTAACACACTATCCCACTATAAACACTTATGCATGATTATTGTTATCAAAGAGGATAAATGTGAGGTGGTGGAGCATATTCCACAAAATACCTCTTCGAACACCCTCATTGAGTAGCGTAACCCACAACTACCTAAGCCCAACATAATGTAGATTGATGAGCCTAAGAAGGCTAGAGTTGACAAAGAGGCTGACCTTGAGAGTTCACACTCAAGAGGTTAGAAACAAATAAGAAGATGGCCTCCAAGTGTGAGGAAAATAATGAAAAAATTAGGTTAAGTTAAGTTGGGTCGTGCTTCGACACTAAATCAGGCGCTGCTTTGGAGGAAACCCAAGTTAAGTAGGCATGTTTTATTTTTAGTGTTTACTTCACGTAGTTTTTGTTTTGTTGAGTCACGGGTTGAGGGAAAGTATGAGTACCAAAAACCTAAGCTAAGGAGCATGGAGAAGACTAAGTGTGAGGTTCCTGGACCCTCTTGATGTTTAAAGATGCTACTAGGTAGGCCTAGAGGCCTCAAGAAGTATTTCTATCTCGACTTTTAAAGTATACTTTGGGGACATAGTAGATTTTTAAGTGTGGGGTAGGGAAATTCTTATTTTTAGGGTAAATTTAAATTTTCTTTTGTGTTAGGAATAAGTGAGATATTCTTGTTGGTGCTATATTTGACTACATGATGCAAGTGTTTTGGTTGTAAGAGTATGTTGATTGTGTGAATTAGTTGTTTTTAGACTTCTAGGCTCATGATTATAACTCTTGTACTTGTGGCTTAAATCTGAATTCATGCTATTATTGGTTGAGAGTCTATGATGATCCTACTTGAAATTAAGCATGTGCCAGGTGCGTGTGAGGTATTGTATATTCCTTGTTGCATATGACGTCTAAAACTTGCCTGGTGTGTGTGCAAAGCAAAATAAAGAGTGTGGGTTTAGGTGGTAATATAGTCATTTCTTTGATAGCCTTATTTTAGACCTTCTTTTTGACCTACCCTTTGTGCTTAATCCTACTAAGCCCCATTGAGCCTTTAGCTTTTTCTTTGGTATCCTCATATGTAGCCTAATCCTTTCTTTGAAAAAATTAGGGAGTTAAAGAGTGTGAAATTGAAGAAGAAAAAGGTTAAAGTCAAGTCCCAAAGTGATGGTCACTGGTGTGCAAAAAAGTTATTGTGTTGTGGTTGGGAGTTAAAGAAATTATTTGAAAGAAGTTCCCATTTTTAGCTCTATTGTGTTACAATGAAACATTTTTTGCCCTGGTCCTTCTTGGACATTGTGCACCTCAACTAAGGCAAAATGCTTACATTAAAGGTGGATATCATAGGGGTGCATAGTGTAAAGTGGGTGCCAAAAAAAGAAAAATAGAAAGATATATGTGTACCATACTCTCACCATAGTGTACGTAAATGAGCTTAATAAGATGGGGTGAAAAGAAAAAATAATAGGGTAGACATAAGTGGTGTGAATTGGTTATTAGAGTTGAATTAAATGTAAAAAGTGATGTATTGAAGCTCTTAGGGAAAATAGTCACTATTAAGCCAAAATTGTTCCTACCACTATTAAAGACCTATTGATCCTAAGCTTCATCATTCTAATATTAGTGGAGTACTGCACTAACGGAAATCATATGGTTCATTATGTGCAACTTGTGAATTCTTTGTGAGAGTGAGCAAAATTCAGTTCTTGTACCTATTGTGTTATGAAATGCAATTATATGAGTGAGCAGGGGTAAATTTCTTATTGTGAGGGAACATGTTTAATGAATATGGGTGATTTGTATGATGCCCTTTATTGAGAAATATGCAAAAGTTTGCCATTTGTTGATTCAAATATTAAGGCTAGGTGTATGTAAGTAGTAGTCTTGAACTACCAATTGTGTACATAACTTGTTTAGTGTAGAATCTTGCATCCTGTGTAGTCATTATAGTATTATCTTGAGTGTCTTTGCAGTAGTTTAAGTGGAGAGTCTCCTCAGCTTATGATGCTTATAGTTAAGAGTTGTTCGAGGACGAACAAGGCTTTAAGTGTGGGATGATGATGTTGGGTGTATTTATGCACTCTAGTGTTACTATTCTAGCTTGTTTAGTCATGTTTTAAGGATAATTCGTGTGGTTTATGTGTGATGATGATATAAATTAGCATATAAGTGTTCAATTATATGATTACAATAGTTAAAAGTGTTTTCAAACAAGTGTGGGTTTAATTCGTTCAATTAGAGTTTAGACGAGAAAACTAGTGTTACTAGCTTAAGCTAAGTGTCGTTCTAGTTAGTCTCGGTGGATTCTAATGTATTTAATGAATTACTTATGGTTTTAATGTGTAATATTATGTGTAACAAATTGTTTAAAGTGTGCAACATTTAATTAAAATAAGACAAGAGTCAACAATGCATTATAACGTAAAACGATCGAGACTAGTGCTTAGATTGAGTTTTTAGTTTGTTGTTCCTGTTGTTTAAATGTGTTGAACTCTAATCCATGGTGTTTGATGATGTAGGATTCTTGTGGAGTTGATTATTTTAATGTATGAATGTCTAACATGCTAGAAATTAAAGGAAAAACAACACCAAAAGCTTGGAAGAGAAGGCAAAATAATGTCATGAGCATGGAACACAAAGATGGATATTGAACGCTTAACCAAATATTTGGATGCGATTTCCAGTAGTTGTAGGAATATTTGGATGCAATTTCCAGTAGCTGCAGGCTATATACCGGCAACACAGGCTCCATACCGTGATGCTTTACCTTAGAAAAATTTGTGAGATGCAACTTCCAGTGAAGGCATGTGATATGCCGATGCAGAACCCTTCATTTGGGTGCAATTAAGCTCACAACGCGTGCTATACTAAGATGTAACTATGGGCGTGAAACATGCTGTATTTCGGTGCTCCCATGCCTGCATTGTATGCTTTAGTTCACTGCTCTATTTTGATGCTTAAAAGCAAATGACATCTTTTAATCCTACAAGTTTTAGGATTAGCTTATTATAAATACATATACGTTACACACTTTGTGGGGAATCTGGGATAATCTTGGAAAACTTGTGATGTCTTGGACGAATTTGGGAGGCTGCTACATATTATTTTAGGTTTTATCATTATTTATTTAGCTTTTAATTATATCATAATATGTATTCAATTATTTGGATCATGATTATGAATATTAGTGGCTAAAAACTCTCTTTTCGGGGTTAAAGCCAAGAACATGACTACTATGTTTTGGATTAATTTCGTTTAATTCACTTATCATATTTGGTTGATTGTTTATTCTTGTTTTAATTATTTTGAGGATTTAACACCCTTAGAATACATATATTATCAACCTTTTAATCTCAGGAGAGGGAATAGGTAGATAGAACATGGGGAAAAAAAGTAAGGTTTGTACTCTTTTATAAAATAAGAAATTCAAATTAGCATCTAGGACAGGGATATACTTAGAAGCCTTACTTGATTCACATGTAAGAAGATAGCGTTAAGAACTTAATTGGATTATTACATCCCGGTCAACAATGTAGTTGTAATGTCCAAGTTAGGTAAACGATTAGAGGTCGGGAGACCATTATCATGTGATTAACCCTACGAATCAACAACCAAGATAAACGATATAATTGTTCAAAGTGATTTAACCCTGGGCTTTACTCTATTGATTGTCTTAAGTCTTTTATTTTACGCATTGCTTACTTTACTTTAGTTTACAAATTTTCAAAACTCTTGTTTGGTTATGCTTGCACTAGATTGATCTAAATTTTGAACTGAAATTATACAGTTTTTAGAACAAGTCCCTGTGGGATCGATATTCAACTTTCTTGAAGGCCACTATATTACTTGGTAGACCACGTACACTTGCGTGTTCGCTGTCGTTATCCTTTAATGTGACATAGTCTACTGTGATAATTCCACTAGAGAGTAGTTCTCTAACGTTATTATGCCTTTGTCTTATATAATAAGATTTACCATTATACGTCATACACAGTATATACATACTGGTTCAAAAGGTTTGAGCTAATAAGGAATATCTTTCAAGAAATGTTGGAGTCATTCAACTTCTTCACCAACTTTATCTAACGTGATAAATTCATATTTCAGTATAGAGCGGGTAATACATATCAATTTGTATGATTTTCAAGAGACTGCTCCTCCACCTAAAGTAAATACACATCCACTTATGGATTTTATTTCATTTGATCCGATGATCTAATTTGCATCACTATATCCATCAACTATCACTGGATATTTGTTATAATGCAAGCATAGTCTTGAGTATGTTGTAGATCCCCCAAAACTCTTTTCATTGCCATCCAATGAGTTTGATTAAGACTACCTGCTATGTCTGGTCACGTACAATTCATAATATATATCAAACTTTCCAACACTCTTGCATCGTCGAACTGTGAGTCACTTTCACCTACATTCTTTTGAAGTGAGAAGCTCATGTCTAATGGAGTCTTGGCAATTGAAGTCCAAATACTTGAATTTGTCAAGTACGTTTTCAATGTAAAGAGACTGTGACAACCAACCCTTGCAGAATTCTATGAATTCTTATTCCTCAGATCACATTTAAAACTCCAAGGTATTTCATATCAAACCTATTCTCAAGCATTCGTTTCATAGCATTTATGTGAGAAATGTCTCTACTTATGATCAACATATCATCCACATACAAGCAAATAATGACTTTGTGATTTGAAGTGTTTTTAATGCAAACAAATTTATCACATTCATTTATATTGAAGCCATTTTCCATGCATTCCACTATTTGGAAGCTTAATTTAGTTCATAAAGTGACTTTACAAGTTTTCACACTTTCTTTTCTTTACTAGGAACCACAAAACCCTTAGGTTGTTCCATATAAATTTCTTCCTCCAATTCTCCATTTAAGAATGCCCATTTGATGAATTTCAAGATCATAGACTGTAGCTAAGGTAAATAACATTCGAATGGACGTTATCCTTGTTTTAGGCAAGTATGTGTCAAAATAACCAAGGCCTTCTTTTTATCTAAAGCCTTTCACAACAAGTCTTGCCTTGTATTTGTTAATTGTACCATCAAATTTTATTTTTCTTCTGAAAATTCATTTGGAATATAAAGGTTTATTTCCTAGAGGAAGATCAATCAACTCCCAAATATTGTTTCTCAAGATTGAATCAATCTCACTATTGACTGCCTCTTTTTAAAGGATGAGTCCGAAGACAACAACACTTCTTAAATATCTGTGGCTCATTTTTTAGTAGAATGATACAAAATCTGATCCAAAGAAAGTCGGCATTCTTTGATGGGTGCTACACCTTGGATTCTCATCATTAAGTACATTCTTGTTTAGTTTACCTTAAGGTCATTTAGACCCCCCACTAGATTTCTCGTGTGCAATTTTATACCAAAAATGTGTTTAAAGAACTCAACATTATCTGATCCAATTATCAATTTTTTTTAATATCTAGACATTTGGATTTATGAATCAAAAATCGACATACTTTACTGCTTTTAGCATATCCAATAACACATACTCACAATTATTTTTATCCTATAAAACATAGGAACTTGAAATTTTACTAGAAACCCCCACACTTTGAAATATTTCAAGTTGGATTCCTTCCTTTTCATTTTTCATATGGAATTGAATGTGTCTTACTATGGGGCACTCTATTGAGTATTTAGTTTGCTGTAAGAATAGCTTCCCCCAACAAGTTTTGTGGTAAACCTTACTTATGACTAAGACATTCATTATTTTCTTTAATATTTGATTTTTCTTTCCATAATCCCATATGCCTGAGGTGAATATAGGGTAGTAGTTTGATGGACAATCCATTTACTAAACATATCTCTGTAAAAGAAGATTCATAATCTCCTCCCCTATCACTTTTTATTATTTTAATCTTTTTATCTAACAAACTTTCAACTTCTATTTTATATTGCCTAAACGTGTCTATTGTTTCATCCTTAACATTTAACAAATAAGAATAAAAATATCTAGTGTAATTGTCAATAAAAATTATAAAATACTTTTTCTCACCACAAGATGGTGTTGACTTCATATTACAAATGCATGTATGCATTAAGTCCAAAGGATTGGAAGTCCTTTCAATAGACTTATACGGATGCATGACATACTTTGATTCCACATATGTTTGACACTTTGATTTGATGCACTCAAAGTTAGGAAAAACTTCTAAATTGATAATATTTTCAAGGTTTTGTAATTGCCATGTCCTAAACATTCATGCCACAATTCATTTTACTCATGTAAGTAAGAAGAGATAGAAATTTAATTAATTTCAACAGTCATTACATGATCTTAAAAACACCCTCGGTGAGGTAACCTTTACCTACATACACTCCGCCTTTGATAATTACATTCTTATCAGAAACAAATACTTATTTGAATCCATTTTTGGTCAGAAGTGAAATAGAAACCAAGTTCTTTCTCAACTCTAAAACATGAAGGACGTTGTTGATCGTCACCACCTTGCCCGATGTTATTTCATGCAATTTTATCTCATTTCTTTAACTTTTGCTATTGCGGGGTTAGCCATATAAATATTTTTCTCATCTTGAGCCATAACATACGATGAAAACAACTCCTTGTTGGCACATAATATTTTTCTCATCTTGAGCCATAGCATACGATGCAAACAACTCCTTCTTGGCATATATTTGGTAGGTGGCAGCCGAATCAATCCACCACCCTCTAGGATTACCAACCAAGTTGCATTCTGAAAGTACATTACAAAGATCATCAATTCATCTTTGGATTCAATTATATTGGCTTGATCCTTCTTCTTTCCTTTGTTAGGGGCTCGATAGTCTACGAACATATGGCCAACCTTTTCATAATTAAAGAAATTTCCTTTGTATTTCTTCTTTGGAGGATTGCTTTGTTGTCCAAATGCTTTATTTCATTTCTTTGCTTTGTTAGGGTCTTTCTCCACAGTATTTGCTCCACTAATTATAGAATTCCATTTTGACCTCTCCTCGACTGCTTTGTTATATTATTTAATTTGTAACCTCACAATGAGGTCTTCAACTGACATCTCCTTTCTGTTATGCTTCAAGTAGTTTTTGAAGTCTTTCCACAAAGGTGGTAACTTCTCTATTATAGTCGCTAATTGAAAATACTCATTCACAATCAACCCTATATTAAAGGTCATGTAATAACTAAGAACAATATTAACATGCTCAAATAAGGTATTTATATATTAATACCTTCTCCTAGAAGATAATGGATGATTACTTGCAATTCTTGAACTTAAGAGATGATAGTTTTACTATCTATCATCATAAAGTCAAGATTACAATGAACTTTTTTATTCCTGCATCCTCAGTCTTATATTTCTTTTCCAAAGCATCCCATAATTCTTTCAAGCTTTTCATACCGCTGTACATATTGTACAGGTCGTCTTGAAGGTCACTCAGTATATAGTTCTTATATAAGAAATTCAAGTGTTTTTAAGCCTCCAATAGAATGAAAAATTCCTTGTCCGATGTTTCTTCGAGCAATTCTGAAGCGTTTCGGAGATGAACCTTTGAATACTTAAAGTAGTCAAACAAAAGAACATTTTTTGCTGCCAACATTTGAAATTCATACCCAAAAACTTTCCTGGTTTCTCCCCTAGTGTCATAGAGGGTGCATCACTTGAATGGCTTAGCGTAGTAATAGCTGTTGCTGCTACACTTGCCATTCCATCATTAGTGTGACTTTCAACAGGAATTTTTTTTTGTCACAAAGAGACAACCAATTTAGTATGTCAAAATACTAGCTATAAAGTTCTAAAACTTTAAACACCAACTTGTTTCTAGTATAATGATGAAGTGTTTATGTTCTTCTAATCTTCAACCGAATGAACTTTAACTCATGATTAAGTTTTTATATCTTAAAATTACTTTTAAGTTGAAATAGAGTAGAAATCCAAAAGGTTTATTCTCCAGATACACAAAAATACAGAGAGTCCAATGAATCGCTGAAGTTTTTATATTTTTCAAACCAAATACCCACACTGATTTATTGGTGAAGTTTTTATATTCTTCCAACCAAGGTATTAGACAATCACAAGACTTTAGTTTCCAGAAAATCAGTCTCAATAAAGATTACAAAAGTACTTTCTTTATAAATGGTGAATTTTTCCCCTTTACCAAACAAGCACAAAATAAATATATTTTTTCTATTAAATTTCTTAAGATTGTTATTCTAGGTACAAAATCTGTATATATAACAATATGAACTTCAACACTAAGTTAAAAAACTACAATGAAGTTCAACAACTTCAAATACAAGTTCAAATGAATGATCAAATAAACTGTCAAAATGAAGTTTCTACTATTTTCAGGAAAATAGTAAAACCAACTTAAGAAATGAAGATGAAACAGAAAAAGTTTTAGAATCAAGTCCACCAAATTTATGATGTGTCCTCAAGGAATTTATTTCCATCAAGTACCTGAGGTTAATGCAATTTTTTCTCCTAGGATAAAATGATTCACTTTCAGAAAATAGCGGTACCTCAATTTTTTTTAAAACTTCAAACTCACTCAACGATTTGATGATCGCACAAGAGTTTTTAGAAGAATAAGAAGATGCTTTTCAATTCAAATTCGTGTCTTTACCTGAGATAAAATTTAGGTATTTATAACAATAAAAGCATTACTTCATAAAGAGAAATAATGATTTAGAAAGGTTCACCTTTTCATAAAGGTGCAACTCTTTGGAAAAGGTGTAACTTTTCAAAAAAATCACAACCCATTGAAAGGTTATAACCATACAAAGTGAAAAAGTGTCTATTCAAATTGCATCCTTTCTCTTGGTTTTTTTTGAAAGAAACACCTATTCATTTTCCATTCACATCTCTTACAAACCTGAATGGTTAAATATAGAGATCACCAAAAAGAGAGAGCAACCAAGATATTTCAGCGGTAGCATGGGCAGTAGAGCAATATTCTACCTCAGCACTCGAGCGTGAAACAACACTTTTCTTTTTTGAGGACCAAGAAATTAGATTATTACCAAGAAAAATATAGTATACCGAGATAGATCAATGGGTAATAGGGAAACCAACCCAACCTGCATTAATATAACACTTTAAAGAACCAATTGAGCCTCATGGAATGAACAAATCATGATTTATGAAACCATATAGGTAACGTAGAATACATTTAACCACAATTAAATGGATATCCAAGGAAGAATTCATGAACTGTGCAATCTGACTAACAACATAGGCAATGTTAGGATGAGTAAAAGTTAGGATTGAAGACCACCAACAAGACTACGATACAATGAAGGATAAAGAAAAGAGTTATCATTAGAAGATAAAAGACTTACTTATTCAAGAAGATCCTGAATGTACTTGGATTGTCTAAGAAAATAACTACCCTTACATCTAGAAATAGAAATTCAAAAAAAAAAATTGACTAGACCTAGATTTCTCATGGAGAATTAAGACATAAGATTTTGGATGGTAGATTGAAGTAAGGAACAAGAAGATGAAGTGATAAGAATGTCATCCACATATAGAAGAAGAATGATTATGTGAGAAGAAGATTTGTAAACAAAGAGAGAATTTTCAGACATACTATTTTTAAAATTATATTTGATAATAAAGGAGGTGAACCGACAAAACCATGCTCTTGGATCTTGTTTTAAGACATAAAGGACTTTGTTCTACTGAAAAATATAATATGGAAGTTGTAAAAAACTAGTTGACTATTTCATAATACCAGTTCACTAAGAGTGATATGTAAAAAATGCATTCTTAACGTCTATTGATGCTAATTGATGAATTTCCAACCTATAGAAGTCGTTAAAACAAAAATAGTTCAAATGCTGACTGGTTTACCACTGGACTAAACATTTGATCATAGTCTAATCTAATTTTTGAACTATTCGCTAGTGGTTAGGGATTCTTTAGTGGAGAGAAATGAGATTATCGAGTGTAAAACATCATCTGGAAAATTCATAATCAAGTATGAAGCTTATATTTTTCCACTAATGGCAATATAATTAAACTTCTGATGTTTTCGATTTTGCATTTGAAGATAATGCTAGGCTTTGGAAACTTGATCAATAGGTTCCATCGATTAATAGATGTCAATTATTACTATGATTTCTTGTTGGCTCGTATTTCAGGTGTTTTCCTACGGTTTTATAAGACCCCACAAAATTCCTAAGCTTAATTCAGTCCTTTAAGTATGTCAAGGGGATCCCAGACATAGAAAATTCTAACTAAGTTTCCAGACTTCGCGTTTGGACTTATATTAGGTATTAAAAATCCCAATGGGATGAAAGTTCTTAAATGTAACAACATTCCTATATTTGGGGATAAGGGAAAGGTAGGTTTCCCTGACCTTTTCCTCAATGGAGCATGCAGAGAAAGTATATTTGCAGAATTTTAATAATGATTAGCCCACAATGCTCCAGTATTTTTTAAAACTAGAAAGGTTGGATCCCATTTGGTCTCAGAGATTATTAGATTTAAAAGAAAGCATAACTATGTTGATTTCCTTATCATAACGAATAACAAATAGAAATAGTGATCATCCTAGAGGATTGACCCTTGAGAATAGGGGTGGGTTTGGAATTGGACAGGGGATTGAGAATGGTCATAAGTATATAGAGTGTTGTAAAATTGAAGAATAATATAATTTATTTTGTCTTGGGTGAAAATCCAATTACTAGACTCAGACTTAAGAGAGGTTATCCTATTTCTCCTTCTTCTATTAATGGTGGTGGAATGAAAGAATTTAGTATTAGCATCACCCTCAGCTAGCCAATTTATGCTGGATTTAATTTTCCAAAACTCATGCTCCTGTCTGAGGATTTCACTAAAAGAGAGGGTTTAATATATTTCCAGACCATAGAGAAAAGGGTTATTAGGGTAATTTAGAGACCTTTGGATACCATCCAACCCGTCCAGTAAATTTTTCTTATTATGGAAGATGTGCCCAAAGGTACCTTTATTCCATATCTTTATATGGGTCTCAAAGTGAGAAATTGCTTTAGAGAAGTTGCTGTGGAGATCAAAAGATCACTGGACCAAAGTAGGAAAAGAGGGTTGAGAGTACTACATGATCTTTAACCCGAAAGGATTTGAATAGGTAGGATGGTATCTACAGAGTTAAAGAAGAAGAGGAAAGTGATTAGAGTGTGTCCTAGGGAGTTGGAAGATAGAAGAGTCTGGGAAGGAATTTATCCAAACTTTATTGGCCAAATACCTATCTAACCTTTCAAGAATCAGAGAGTGTCCATTTTGATATCTTTTATTAGTCCAAGTGAACTTAATTTGATTGAAACCTAAGTATATAAGTGTGACACCCCAGATTATTGGTTCTTAAAACTTTCTAATAGTTTATTCTCACTGCCTGAACTATGATTACCCTTATGAACCATAGGAAGTCTTGACGGGTATTACAAACCCAAACTGTAACTTGAACACTGTGTATGGCTAAGTTTCTATTCTGAGTACGAGTGGCTCACAACAAATCGTATGGACTTATTATGAGTCGTGATGTCCCAACCATCATCAAACTAGTGTGTGTTCCAAGTGTTGCTGTCTTGGATATGACTTAGACCCTACGAGTCGTAGTTTCACAATCTGAGTCGTATGATGTAAGTCGTAGGATCAACATTACAGGTGCCCTCTTACACTATCTTGACTACGACTCATGGTAATGAGTCATAAGTTTTCTTAACGAGTCACTATGAGACTCGTAACGACTGGCGATAATTTCCCAGCTCTTAAGTGGATGGCACTTTAGACAATTTCATTCTTACCCAATTAAAACCCCACATCCATAAAGCACTAAAGGGGGTTATTTTTCATTAATAATGTAATCAAAACACACTTTATTCTCTCCAAATTTTCTCAAGCAAGATACTTAAGAGTTTCCAAGAGGCTCATCAATTAGAGCTCTTAAGGGAAAATTCTCTCTGTAACTCTTGATATTTTAGGCATGTATATCTTCCCCAAAACTTATTTTGTTAAAATAATGTGTTTAAATGGTTACCCATGTGGTTTAATTGTTGGTTTTAGAACATGGGTTGAGGGTTTTGAATGATTGTTATTTATGTGATGTTCTATGTTTACATATAAATTGTTTATGTTTAAATAGTGGTTTTTAAATCAATTTAATGCACGGGTATAGTGAATAACATAGGGGATTATGCTTTCCCTAAATTTTGTGGATATTGACAATTGAATTAGTAAAAACCCCAATCTAATTTTGTAAAGTCAATTTTGAGTATGAGTAAAATTGTATTGAACTATTTTTGAAATAATTGCATGTTATAAAGAGGTTATTAAAACATAGTAGTTTGATTTAATGAACAAATATAGTCATTTTTCCCAAGTTAATGGAATTATGATGGAAAGTTGATGTTACCTTGCAAGTGTAGTTGGTTTGACGATACCAACAGTGTATGCCTAAATGTTTATTCTGGTTCAATGAATGAGAATGTGTGAAAAATATTTTAATGGGGCTTGAAAGAGGGTTGTGTAGCTGAGTCATGAAAGTAGAGGTTTTGGGGGAAAAATAATGGAAGCCGCGATTGCAGACTTGGGGATATAAATGACCGGGTGTTTTGATTCTCCCTTATTATATGATTAGGGGGTTTGCGTACCCCATATTATATTGCATGATTGGGTGCTTAAGTTACCTTGGTATGCCAGGTGGTTCGAGTCCTTCATGGTGCATATATACATCCTCTAGTTCGTGTGGCTACACATACTGGGCCCTTCTAGTTGTGGAAGAGCTAGACCCATATAGACAATGGGTTCCTCTTTATAAAAGTTAAGCTACAAAAATCTAGGCTAAAGTTTTAAAGTGCATGCTAAGCCTTGTTCCCTTTCTCGACATATTATTTATGTGTGTATATGATGATGCTCACATGGTTTTGAATTTGATTTGACTTGGTTTTATTTTATTCCCTATCCCTAAGTTACATGCTAGTTCTCAACCCACTAACTGTCCCTAGATGATGTATCCCCACGCAATGCTAGCACCGGAGATACTTTTACTTTTCCTATATAGTGTTAGGTGGATTAGCTTAGTTCGTTGGTCATTCTGGTGAAGTAGTGAGATTAAATTCTCTAGAAGACTTGAATATTTGATAAAGTTCAAACTACACCTCCTCTTAGAAGATGATACGATCGTTGTCAATATATAGTAACCCAACGAAGGTTGGGGTTCAATCCAAAGGGAACACGTGGAATCGTGGATCTTATTAGTTGTAGTTAGCAGGCAGAACAAGAAAAGTAAATGGGTGGTTTTGTGTAGTAATCTCGAGCAAGTAACTTTATCAAATTTGGTTGTATTCAGTTGTAGGTGAACACTTGGATTGTGTTCCCATAGCTTCTCAACTTTGTAGTCTTATCATGCTTTTTTGAACCAACCCAATACTTTACATGCATAATTGATAAGTTATGTACCTTCTATAGTCTTTTGGATGAGCATAAGGATTTCACCCTCTACCTTATAAGTCTTAGGATGTCACCTTACTAACCCTTATCTTGATCCCAGTTAACTATTACTTTTGGGTCTCTAGTGATTAGATAAAAGCTAACAATCTTACTTAGACATAACCTAGAAATGTGGATCGATAGTTAAAATCCAAATTAATGTTGTCTTTATCTTTTTCTAGTCACTACTCCTTTTTGGGAGTAAGCAAAAATATCTAGGCAGGATCCTAACGTGTGCACCCATTAAGAAAACAATCATAATGAAGATAAAGAAATGCATGCATGGGTATCAGTTTAGAACAAAAACAACACTTCTCCTACTTTTTCAATCCGCTAGGGTTTCCACAACCTTAGCTATAGGTTTTATCCACATATGCATGTGAATAAATCAATATCATTCATAATCGAAAACATAGATGAAATCACAATGACAGAAGTAATAAGCCCTACAACCGTAACTAAATTAATCAACTGAAGTCAATACAAGAGAATCCCATGATCAAAATTGAATCTTGGAATCAAAATATGTTTGTGAGTATCAAAATTGCATAACTCCTACTAAAACACATAGAGGGTATTTATAGTACATGTACTCACAAATTGCACAATTCCAACTAAAACACATAAAGGGTATTTATAGTACATGAGGATACCCTAAAACCACAACCTAAATGGAATATGAGAAAATAGGGTCGGTGGCCACATGTGGTCTATACTTGTACCCTAACCCTGGACGCAGTAGTACCTTCGGTTAGTAGGGTAAGTGCAGGTACCAGATGTAAAAAATCCTTCAAGTTAGCTCTTGGGATTTTGGAATTTTGGCACTTGTTTTGCCTACTTGTGGTTTGTAGGTCCTATTTGCAGTCCACGTGTTGACTTGATAAGTGCCAGGAGTCATTTTTTAGCTCTTCTTAAATTCTTGAACATGCTTTGATCATGAACAAGCTGGAAAGTGTCCTGAACATCTATAATTGCTCCAAAAAGTAGCCAAAAACACTTTTTTTCATCTTTTTCATGAACTTAGCATCCAAAATATGGTTTTCTGCAAAACATACCCAAAATGCATCATATCTAACAAAATAACTTCAAAAACTTGCATATTTTCCCCTTTTTAAGCATAGAAAGTGCTATATTTCTGTAGCACATCAACACCCTTAACTTATAATGTTTACATGTCCTCATGCAACAAAACACGACAAAAATAAAAATGATGCTTTACTAGGAGAATCTAAGCTATTCAAGGCAGTTAGTCAACACTTTAACTTAAATTACAACATCCCCCTCCTATCTAAATTTTTGAAACCACTGTGTATAAATATAAAGCACAACATTGTGACACAATGGGATCAAGGTATGATTATTACATGAGCAATAAACAACTACTCATATATACAAGTTACACTACCCAAAATATGCAAATAGCTAGCTATGTGACTCAAGTGCCCTCACAACAAGGATGTCCCACTCACTCATATGCAATAATAGATGCCAATATAGGGACAGTCAAGATACACTCATACTCAAAAGATAAGTTCTAATCAATGTGCATCAAATATCATAGGCTTGCACTTATTTTCTTCACCTTAGCATTCGGATAGTCAAGTTAGGATCCATATAGGACTTAGCATTCGAATAGTCAAGTTAGGATCCATATAGGACTTTTCTCAGCTTGTAATGTAGGCTTAGGGGCTGGTATGGTGCATATAGACATATCAAGTGACTAAGCCTCCTTAGCACTATACTAACCTTGGGGTCTTACTTACTAGCAAGTTTTCTTTTTATTCCACCCTTATTTCTCCCTTTTTATTCTTTATTGCACATTTTGGTTGGGTGTGGTCTTAATTTTTTTTTTTTTGCTTTTCCATAATTTTTTCTTTTTTTATCTTTATTTTGCTACCACACTAAAACATCCTAGGTTTTCACCCTTAGAAAATTTCCTAGAAATCTATTCTCCAAACCCAATACAACTCTGTATATTGGGGTATGAGTGGTATGGTATAGTGTTAGTTGGTAGGATGGCTTTGGTCACTGGAATGGATACGACTTAGGGGTGCAAGTCGTATTAGTGGTTACGGGTCGTTTGGTTTCTTAACTTAATCTTAGACCTTGTTACTAAGGTTGAATCTGAGTATGAGTGGCTCATCATGAGCCATAAGCCAGGGTACGAGTCATACGCAGGACTCGTATAGTAGATAGTATTTAATTCCTCAACTATTCCATTCGGCCATGGATATGGGTTATGGGTATTGATCATATACTATGGTTACGACTTGGTTAGATGAGTAGTATATTGGACAGTGTTTGATCCAAGGGATGAGGTTGGGATATAAGTGGTGTAAACCAGTTATATAGGAGGATACAACTCGTATGGGTTAGTCGTATGATATTTCCCTACTTACCCTAATTAGGACTCATGACTTTTAATACATTTAACAGTTTATTTATCCTATTATTCTATTCATTAACACTTATAAACTATTCCAAAACATCTCATAATTCTCTCAAGAGCTTTTGGGGCAAGGAAGCTAGGTTTTTAACTAAGGGCTTGCTTTGGGGTTTGCTTTGGTGATTTCTTTCCATCAATTCTTTTGTTTAAGGCATGATTCTCTTCCCTCATTGTAATTTCAACTAAAGTCATCATTTATATGATTGATTTCATAGTTTTTACTATTTTATGATTGTGGTTTTCAACTATTATTGTGGGTCTTGTTATTGAATGCTTGGTTATGGTTTTAATTATTCTTTTATATGCATTAATGGCAGTTTTGGACAATTGGATTGCATGGTAATGGTTTAATGGTCATTGGAATAGGTTTTAATTATATTATGCCCCCAAGGTGTTTGATGAAATACTTATAAAGATATGTTCATTGCATTAACTTCTTTTAATGGAAATTTTACATATTTTAAATTGGATCAAAGATTTATGCATGGTTTAAATGGTTTGAAAAAAATAAAGGCTAAATGGTTATTCTTATGGAGAACATGGAATTCTCCCAAGTGGATTTAATATGGTATATGGAAAGGGCACCTAAGGTCCCCTTTAACCTAAATGGTTTATCTATGAATATTACTAGCAAGTAATGGGGTGGTATGATGATACCACCAATATTGGCCTTGGTAATAAATGGTAAATGGATGGTTATGGCATGGTTTTAATTGGGCATTAATGGTAGGGTGTGTAGCTAAGCCGTGGAAGGTGGCAGGCTCGGTGGGGCCAAAACTAGAAACTACTATTTGTCGATATGAGGGGTCCTTGATAATCGTATTTGGGTGTCATATTTTATATTGGAGGGATGTACTAGTCATCCCATGTGATATTGCTCGATTGTGCGGATACAAGCACTGGGACACTTTCAGTAGGAGGAGCTGAAATCATATCGCTAGTGGGTAGTTAGGACGACAAAGATACACAGCCCATGCAAAGGTTTTCAGTGCATGCTAAACCCGATCCCTTTTTTCCTGGCACTTATATATGTATGGTTTTATGCATTATGGATGGCTTTACTTGGTTTTATGAATGGCATTATTTTATCCTTACCCTGAGTTTCATACTAGCGGTCATTTGCTAACCCCGTCTACTGGCAATTGTATACCCATGCGATGCAGGAACCGACAATTCTACTCCTCCTGTTTATCATATGGATTTGATATCAACACTTGGATTAAAGTGGTGACCTTCTATTCTTTTGTAAGGCATTATTTCATGTTATGGATTTCGTTAGACACTTTTCTTTTATTTTGGATATTGGTTTTAGCCATGGTTGGGGGCATGTCCTAACCGAATTCATTTACTCTTTTGGATAGAATCTTTATGGTACTTCTGAAGGTTGGTACGAGAGAAATCGATATTGGTTCAACCTTGGCATTGGAATAAGTCAGAGGGTTAACATCATTGGATGATATTGTTGGTTGTTCATCCAATTACATTTTAGGATTGATTTTATATTATCTATTGGTTTTCCCTTTTATTTATAGTCTATAGTCTGGTTTGGTATGATTGGGTGGTTGGTGTGGTACAGTTGGACTCAGTTGGGTCGGTCATGATTGTGGCCCTATCCCTGAGTTTTAATGAGAACAATAATGTTATCTTGTTATATGTTCGAAATTCAACCCATCTAAGGCTAAACATAGGTGGTTGGGTTGGGTAACAGAGGGTGGTCTACAGTCCTAGTTGAACTTGGGATGCCCATTATGACAAGGCCCAGGGTCGGGTCATGTCAAGTTGGTATTAGATCTTTAGGTTAATGGTCAATTGAGAAGTCCATAAAGACATGTCGAGTAGAGTCTCTTTTAGGGGTTTGAAGCATGCCACACCCATAAGAGAGAGGCTGCAAGACATTTAGGAATGTTTTACTTTCTTGGTATTCTATGTTCAAGCTTGAGTTCTCAATACTGGAATCTCCTCTAATCCTTTTTTATTCGTCTTTCAGATTATTCCTCCTAGATTTGGAACAGAAGGAAATTCTTCTGTCCCATATGGGGATAATACTGAAGGGTTACATCCTACGTCTGGAGTATATCTTTGATCCCATATTTCTATTCCTAATGGTGATGGAGTTCTTCCTATTCTGGCTTGTTCTCCTTAGGTACCTTAGGGCAACGTGACGAACATAAAATTTCGTCAGTCTATTTAAGTCGTTGCCCAATTAGTTGCTGCTTAGGCTGAGTGGGGTGTAACTGGTGCTTAATCTATGGAGGCCACAAAGGTTGGTAAATTTATGAAGATTGGTCCTCTAACTTTTACTAGGGTGATGGTGGAGGAGGATCAACAGGGATTTTTGGATAAGTTGGAAAAGATCTTTTGGGTGATATAGGCCACTACTGTAGAGGGGGTTAACTTTGCATCTTATCAACTCAAAGATATTATTTATCAGGGGTATGAAGAGTGTATAGGGATAGAGGTGCTATAAAAGAGAAAGAGTTATGGGAGGCTTTTTTTAATGCCTTAATGGATCGATTCTTTCCTCCAAAGTTGAGGAAAGCAAAGATGGAGGAGTTTATGAACCTTAGGTAGGGGAGAATGTCTATAAAAGAATATGCTTTGATGTTTCATTAGCTATCATGATATGCAACTAATTTGGTGGCTGATAAGGTTGAGAATGAGGAAGTTTTCTTCTAGGTTTAATAGAGATCTAATTATGGAGAGAAAAACTGCCTTGCTGATTAAAGATATAGACATCTCAACATTGACTATTCATATGCAATAGGTTCAGGATGAGAAGAGGAAACAAGCAAAGTTTGGGGATAGCTAGGAGAAGCAGAGAAGGTTTTCTAATCAAGGAGATGCTCAGTCTCAGGGTGGTAAAGATGGTGACAAGTGGAAGAAAAAAAAGTGGGTGAGTTTGGTTTTCTTTTTTATCAGTGCTTCTTACACACAACAGTTGGGAGACAGGCATCATTAAGCTGGTGAGAATTCTCGAGCATAGGTTACCCAATCTTAGGTGAGCGAAGGTCAGTTAGTTTCTTTGTGTTCTCATTGTTGATTGTATGGTCATGCTTATTGGGGTTATTGTGAGGTAGTAAGGGATAAGTTCTTCAAGTATGGCTAGGCAGGCCATTGGCTCAGGGATTATCCGATCAATAAGGTTGCTAAGGGGTGAATAAGATTCTTGTGGCTTCATCTTCTACTCCTACACCTGGTGGTATGGCATCTGCTTCTATTACTACTCCTGGTTCTAGTGTTGGTCGGAACAAGCTGTATGCTATAGAGTCCTGACAGGAATCCGAGGCACACCTAATATAGTTTATGGTATGTTACAGCTTTTCTTATATGATGTATATTTATTGCTTGATCTGGGGTCCACTCTTTCTTTTGTGACTCCATATGTGGCTGTCTCTTTTGGTTTTGATCCAAAAGTTATCGCGGATTCTTTTTCTATTTATACCCCGATAGGTGACTCAATTATTACTAAGAGAGTCTATAAGTAGTGTGTGGTATCTATTAGTAGCAAGAAGACCTTGGCAGATTTGCTTGAGTTGGATATGGTAGATTTAGATGTAATCTTAGGTATGGATTGGTTGTATTCTTGTTATGCATCTATGGATTGTTATAACTATAGGGTTATCTTTAAGTTTCTGGGTGAAACGGTTATAGAATGGGAAGGTAGTTTCTTAGCTCCTAGGAGGAGGTTTATTTCTTATCTTAGAGCTCGGAAGTTAATCTCTAAGGGTTGTCTTTATCACTTGGTCCGGGTTAAAGATTCTAACTTGAAATATCCTTCTTTATCTTCGGTCCCTGTGGTCAATGATTTTCCAGAGGTCTTTTCAGATGATCTTCCTGGTGTTTCTTAGGATTGAGAAATAGGGTTTGGTACTAATTTGTTTTCGGACACTCATCCAATTTCAATTCCTCTATATAGAATGGCTCCGGCTGAGTTGTGGAAACTCAAAGAGTAACTTAAGGATCTTCTGGATAAGGGGTTTATTCATTCCAGTATTTCTCTATGGGGTAAGCTGGTGTTGTTTGTACACAAGAAGGATGGTTCTCTTTGGATGTGCATTGACTACAAGCAATTGAACAAGGTGATGGTCAATAACAAGTATCCTCTTCCTAGGATAGATAATTTGTTTGATCAGTTATAGGGTGCCAAGTTCTTCTATAAGATAGATCCTTGGTCTGGGTACCATCAACATAGGATTAGGGAGGTGGATATTCTTAAGATGGCTTTTCATACTCGGTATGGGCATTTTGAGTTCTTGGTGATGTTGTTTAGGTTGACTAATGTTCCAACAGCATTTATGGACTTGATGAACAGAGTGTTCAAGAAATATTTAGATCTCTTGGTCATTATGTTTATTGACGACATTCTGGTTTATTTAAAGAGTGAGTTGGATCATATTAATCACCTCTGTGTGATGTTACAGGCCCTAAAAGAACAATAGTTGTATGCCAAGTTCTCTAAGTATGAGTTCTGGTTGAACGCTGTGACTTTCATGGGTCATATTATTTCAAGTGAATGGATCATGGTGGATCCGCAGAATGTTGCTGTGGTGAAAAAGTGGCCTAGGCCCATGACTCCATCCTATATTCGGAGCTTCTTAGGTTTAGCCGGGTGTTATAGGTGGTTTGTGGAAAGCTTTTCTTCGATAGCTGCTCCTTTGACTAAGTTGACTCAGAAGAAGGTTAAGTTTTCTTGGTCGGATGCTTGTGAAGGGAGTTTTGAGAAGTTAAAAGATAAGTTGACTTTGGCTCTAATCCTGACCTTGCTGGAAAGCAATGATGGGTTTGTGGTTTATTATGATGCATCTTGGGTAGGGCTTGGTTGTGTTTTGATGTAGCATGGAAAGGTGATTGCCTATGCTTCCAGGCAGTTAAAGGTACATAGGAGGAATTATCCTACTCATGATTTAGAGTTACTAGAGATTGTGTTTACTTTGAAAATATGGCGGCATTATTTGCGTAGATTTCACGTGGATATCTTTTCTGATCTCAAGAGCCTTCAGTACGCATTCACTCAAAAAGAGGTAAATCTCAAGAAGATGAGATGGCTTGAGCTTATCAAGGATTATGATATAAGTCTTCACTACTACGCAGGTAAGTCTAATAAGGTTGTTGATGCTCTTAGTAGGTTATCCATGGGGAGTTTAGTTCACGTGGAGGAAGGCAAACAGGAATTGGTGAAGGATATTCACCGCTTGGCTAATCTTGGAGTTCGTCTCTTAGACTCTAAGGATGGTGGTGTGATGGTGCAAAAAGTAGTTCGGTCCTCTCTTGGTGCAGAGATTAAGGAGAAACAAGTGTTATATCCTATCTTAATGAAGATTAAGAGTGATGTTGGTAAGCAAAAGGTAGTGATGTTTGAGATCAGTGGTGATGGAACTTTATGGTACCAAGGTAGGTTGTTTGTTCCTAATGTCGACAGGTTGTGGTAAAGGGTTTTGACTAAAGCGCATGAGTCACACTATGTTGTTCATCCCGACTCGACGAAGATGTATCATGATCTCAAGAAGATCTATTGGTGGAATGGCATGAAGAGGGATATGGCTAATTTTGTGGCTAAGTACATGGTGTGTCGATAGATTAAGGTTGAGTACACGAGACCAAGAGGGTTGTATCAAGTAATTGATTTTCCTGAATACAAGTAGGAAGTAATCAATATGGAATTTATTATCAATTTTTCTAAGTCTCGAAATTAGTATAATTTGATTTGGGTAATTATGGATAGGATGACCAAGTCTGTGCATTTCTTACCGGTGCAGACTACCTTTTTGATAGAAGATTATGCAGTGTTGTATCTTAAAGAGATTGTGAAGCTACCTAGGGTACCTATTTCGATTATCTCTGATAGTGGCACACAGTTTAAATCTCACTTCTAGCGGTCTTTCTAGAAAGGGTTGGGAACTAAGGTTAGTCTGAGTACTTCTTTTCATCTACAGTCAGATGGATAAGCGGAGAGAACCATTCAGACATTGGAAGATGTACTCCGTGGATAGGGTGACTAAGTCTGCCCACTTTTTACCAGTGCGAACTACCTTCTTGGTGGAAGATTATGCGAAGCTGTATCTTTAGGAGATTATGAAGTGGCATGGGGTTCCTGCTTCAATTATTTCTGATCGTGGCACGCAGTTCACATCTCACTTTCAGCATTTTTTTCAAAAAAGGTTGGGGATAAATATTAGTTTGAGTACTGCTTTTCACTCGTAGATGGATGGGCAAGCAAAGAGAACTATTTAGACATGGTGGCAATTGAGTTGAGCATCAACCTTTGGTGGAGTTTGCTTATAATAATAGCTATCATTCTAGTATTAGTATGGCTCCTTTCAAGGCATTGTATAGTAGAAGGTGTATATCTCGATTAGATGGTTTGAGCTTTGAGAAGCGGATATATTTGGTCCTGATTTGGTTTATCAGGTGATAGAGAAGGTGAAGGTGATTTTGGATAGGCTTAAAGCTACCCAAAGTCACCAAAAGTCCTATACGGATGTTAGGTATAAATACTTAGAGTTATAGATTGGGGATAGAGTGTTCCTCAAGGTATATCCCATGAAGGGAGTTGTGCGATTTGGCAAAAAGAGGAAACTCAGTCCTTGGTTCATTGGTCCTTATGTGATTTTGCAGAGAGTTGGCAATGTTTCTTGTGAGTTGGAGTTTCCATCTAGCTTAAGATTTTTTCATCTGGTCTTTCATGTTTCTATGTTGAGGAAGTGTCTTGGTAATCCTTCTTGGGTTGTCCTTTGGAAGGATTGGGTATCTCAGATTCTCTGTCTTATGAAGAAGTCCCGGTTGATATATTAGATAGGTAAGTTCATTCGTTTTGGACCAAGGATGTGTCTTTGTTTATGGTTCTATGGTAGAACCATAAGGTAGAAGAAGCTACTTAGGAAGTAGAAGAGGACATAAAGTCCAATTACCCGTATTTGTTTTCTACTTCTTGGATTCATGTGGAAGATATGTATCTTGAACACATCTTTATTTTTTGAGTTTGTTAAAGGAAAGATTTACATTTCTTCCTCTTTGTTTTCAAACTTTGTTGAAGGGGTGTTTGATAATGCAAATGACTCTGTGTGTGGTTACCCCTACCTTGTTTGTCATTCGAGGAAAAAAGTTCCTAGTGGGGGAGACTAAACATCCTGGTTTTTGACCCTTAGAAAATTTCCTAGAAATCCCTTCTCCAAACCCAATATGACTCATGGGTACAAGCCGTATGCTGGGTACGAGTGGTATGTTCGTATCGTATGCTGACCAATGTTAGTTGGTGGGATAGTTTTGATCACTGGAATGGTCACAACTTAGGGGTACGAGTCATAAGGCTTGGTACGAGTCGTATCAAGAACTCATATTGTGGGCAGTGTTTGATCCTCCTGGTATTTCATTCTGCCACGAATACAGGTCATGTGTACAGATCGTATGATGTGGTTATGACTTGGTTGGATAAGTCATATACTTGACAGTGTTTGATCCAGGGGTTGAGGCTTGGATACGAGTGGCAGATACCAATCATATAAGAGGGTACAACTCGAATATGTCAGTCGAATACCTGTGATATGTTTTTAAGGGATTTAAGTAGGGGTGTTCTGGATATTACCCTACTAACCCTAATTAAAACCCACGATTTCTAATATACTTAGGAGGTTATTTACCCTATTATTCTATTCATTAACACTTAGAAACTATTCCAAAATATCTTATAATTCTCTCAAGAGCTTTTGGGGCAAGAAGGCTAGGGTTTCATCTTACGGATTTCTTTGGGCTTGCTTTGGTGATTTCTTTCCATTAATTCTTTGGTATAAGGCATGATTCTCTTCCCTTATTGTAATTTCAATGAAAGACATAGTTTATATGATTGATTTCATTGTTTTACTATTACATGATTTTGGTTTTATCTATTATTTAGGGTTTTTGATATTAAATGCTTGGTTATGGTTTCCTATGGTTTTAATTATGCTTTTTATATACATTAATGGTGGTTTTGGACAATTGGATTGCATGGTAATGGTTTAATGGTCTTTGTAATTGGTTTTGGTTATATTATGCCCCCAAGGTGTTTGATAAAATGCTTATAAAGATATGTTCATTGCATTGACTTCTTTTAATGGAAGTCTTACATGTTTTAAACTGGATAAAGGATTTATACATGGTTTAAATGATTTGGAAAGGCTAAATTCTAAAAGGTTATGCTTGTGGAAAATATGGAAGTCTCCCAAGTGGATTTAAATGGTAATTGGAAGGGTACCTAAGGTGCCCTTAACATAAATGGTTAGGCTATGGATATCTTGCAAGTAATGGGGTGGTATGACGATACCACTAATATTGGCCTTGGTTAATAAATGATAAATGTATTTTTTGGACATGGTTTTAATTGGGCATTAATGGTGAGGTATGTAGCTAAGTCGTAGAAGGTGGCAGTCCCGGGGGGACCAAAACTGGAAACTCATAGTTGTTGATATGAGGGGTATTCAATGACCATGTGCGTGTGTCACATTTTATATAGGTGGATGTACTAGTCATTCCATGGGATATTCCCTGGTTGTGAAGCTACACATACTGGGGCCCTTTCAGCCAGTGGAGCTAAACCCATATGGCCTGTGGTAGGATGAACGGCAAAGCTACCCAACCCAGGTAAAGGTTTTAAATGTATGCTAAACCCGGTCCCCTTTCCTGGTACTTATATATGTATGGTTGTATGCATTATGGATGGTTTTACTTGGTTTTATGATTGCCATTATTTTATCCTTATCCTGATATTCATCTTAGCGCCCATTCGCTAACTCCGTCTACTAGCGATTGTATACCCACGCTATGAAAGAACCGACCATTCTACTTCTCTTGTTTAGCATGCAGATATGGTATCAGCATTTGGACTGAAGTGGTGAGCTTTCATCCTTTTGGAAGGCATCATTTCATGTTATGAATTTATTTAGACACTTTTCTTTTATTTTGGATATTGGTTTTGGCCATGGTTGGGAGCATTTCCCAACCAGATTTGTTTATTCTTTAGGATAGAGGCTATGTGGTACTTCTAGGGGGTTGGTATGGGCGGGATTAGTAGAGGTGTCTGTGATACCCGATTTTTACTTAGGGTTAAAACAGGCACGCCGTATGGACTCTAAAAAGAATTAATTTTGTACAGAGTCACCACCTAATTTTAAGGGAAATTATTAAACAAGTGTGACTTTATTTAATCTGCAAAACCATTTTAGATTCCAAGTAAGGCTTCAAATTATTCCGAAAGAAAGAGATTAGGTACCCTTCAGAATTCACAAATGTGGTTCTCCGCCGGACTTAGGTTTATTAAAAGATGAAGGAAAAAATTAATGTTTATAAATATAAATATAAAATGCATATTAAAATAATCTATATTTAAAGTGTATATAAATTACATATATCATTATAAAAATATGAACGTAAAAGTATGTAAAGACATGCAACCAAAGTACATAAGCAAATTGTATGGAAAATGAAAAGGAATTCCTAAAAGAAAGTATTTTTAATTCTGTTTGATTAAATATCTAAATTAATTTAATTTTTTTTTTGTATAAATGTTAACTACCTAAGTTTGCCTATACGCGTGGTGAATTTGTATAAATAAATAACATCCCCGCCCAACGCCCCAAAAAATAAAATTTTACTATGATAGTATTTGTTCAAGTATAAAAATATAAAAATACAAACACAAATTTAAGGTCTTCTTTTCATGCCATTCCCAACGAATATTCCCAATAACCTGTACAAACACTTGTAATAACAATGTTAGTAACTAATAAATAATAACAAAATAAATTATAAAGGAAAGATATGTGTGTATATATGTATTTAAAAGTATAATTTTTGTTAAAAAGAAGGCTTAGATAAAGTTTTAAAAAAATTATAAAAATTTCATCATTGCCCGAATTTATTTATTTTATTACGTATTTATATACGTAATATCCGTCTTTTTATTTGCGGAGGCCTCAAAAAATGACTAAAAATTTAGTCATCCACCAAGTGTTGGTCCTTGATATAAAATTATAATTTTGAGTCTTTTGTAATGGGATGGCCTCGAAAATCCGATGGAAAGATCATTTCATCAGCCAAGTTTCTATTTTTGATATAAAATAAATAACTTGAAAAGTAAAGGTCATCTTTTGTATTGAGGTGGCCTCAAAAATTCGACGAAAAGATAATGTCATCGGCCATTTTAACAACAACGTGCCATAACAATTAAACCTAATTAAAATTTAATACTAAAACCAACAAACTACAATAACAAATTAAAATCCAATTGAAAATAATACTAAAATTAATGAGAGGACATGGAAAATTAAATTCAATCGAAAATTACACATCAGTGACTAAAGAATAAAACCCAAACTCAAATATCACTTCCAAATATCTTTAAGAACAAATATTATGAACAAAACAGTGCAATAACATAAAAATAAGATAAAAACAATACAAGTCATAGGAAAAGCTCAATGAAGTTACTGAAAATTGTGTGCAAAATCATCTAAAAGGTTATGGTAATCATAAATATTAATTAAAAAAATAGAACAAAGAGCAACAAAGTAGAGAAGCAAACAATGATGGTGAAATAACATTAGATAATACCCATAAATGGAGAACCCCATGAAGTTTCTTGAAGGCTGCTGTCAATAGCATTTCTTAGCCAGATCTAAAATTCATCAGTAGCCTAAGCAAGGAGCATCTTCATTAACTATGGAAGATCTGGTTTTACGAGCTCATCATTTGCAATTTGTGGTGGTGGGCAACAAGGAAAGAAGGAAGAGGGAGACAGCGACAGTGAGACCCGCTGGAGCTCCGACAATGGTGGTAGCATGGGCTGCTAGCTTGTCTGGTTGACTGCTCTGCCGGTGCTATTGAGGTGGAATAGCGGTTGACAGAGATGGAAAGGAAGAGAAAAGAGGGATGAGAGGCGGCAACGAAATCCGTCGTCCATAGCCATAGTTTAATGCAGCGAAGAACAAAATGGCATTAGGTTTTTAGAGAGATAAAGATGGTTGATATGTGTATATGCATGTGTTGTGTGTGTGTGTTGGTGTCTTTTTTTTAGTCCTTTTCAAAGAAAGTAAAAGGAGTAATATTGAAAATTAAAAATAAATAGTAAATAAAATCATCAAATCCACTTTTTCTCAACAAATTCCTTAAATTTGGGTAGTAGGTGAAAGAAAGTCAAGTGTCATAATGATGATGAGACCTTGACTTGACTGATTTGTTGCTCTGTGCATTAAAATAATTGACCCGACTCAACTTTTACGGGTTATAATAAATTTACAAAAATGTAGGTATTGATATGTAATTACAGAAAAATGTAAAGAACGTTAAAATTATTAAAATAAAATTAATTTGAAAATACTGTAAAAAAATTATGACGTCAGGTCGTGCACGTGTGCAGATGATTGTAAAAATGTTAAAAGATAATAAATTGATAAAAAATCTCAATATACAGAGAATTATCAATAAATTATAAAAAGTAAAAATATAAAAAATAAATTGACAAACTCCTAAAGTAAAGATGAATATCATTAATTTATTAACAATTGCAAAAAATATGTGAAAATTGTATTTTGTCCCCTTTAACGATCAGGAAGCCCAAAGACGTTAATTTTAAGCATGGAGAGCAAAAATTGGGCGTCAACAATGATGATTATCAATAATTTATTAACAATTGCAAGAATATGTGAAAAATTGCATTTTGTATGATGTGTTAATTTTAAGTATGGAGAGCCAAAATTGGGTGTCAATAATGTCAGCCTTAGCATTGTATTAATGTTGAGGTTGACATCATCGGACATGATTTCTCACCATCCCATCATATTAAATTTTGTGATTGATTTTCATATTATATTTTGGTATTCCCTTTTGGTTTATGGTCTATGGTTTGATTTGGTATGGTAGGGCAGTTATTGTGATACAGTTGGACTCAGTTGGGTCGGTCATGGTTGTGACCATATGCCAAAGTCTTAATGAGAACAATAACGCTATCTTGTTATATGTTGTAAATTCAACTCATCTAAGGATGGATATAAGTGGTTGGTAGGGTAAAAGAGGACGGTCCCCAGTCCTAGTTGAACTTAGGATGCCCATTACGACAAGGCCCGATGTTGTGTCGTGTCAGACCCCCCAAAATTAGAATCCTTAACCCGAACTAAGTGATACAAACACCTTTTAGAAGTCATCTTCTGAGCTATAAGTTAAGAAATAAACATACCTTGAGTCACTAAGGAACTTCCCTCCCATTCGACTACCGGTTCATTAGGAAATTAAAAACTAACTTTTTGTGTCCTATAATCCAAAGTACTATAGCACGAATAGAGCCAATCTATCCCCAAAATTACATCAAAATATACCATGTAAAGCTTTAGAAAATCTATCAATGTCTATCTTTGAAAGATAGACACCACACAACCTCTATAGATCTTTCTGGCCACAACATAATCACTCATCAGAGTAGACACAGAGAAAGACTCAAAAATGGTTTAAGGACCAAAACCAAAATGCACAGCCACATATGGGGTCACTAAGAAAAAGTGGACCCTGAATTAAGCAAACAATAAATATCATGGGTGAAAAGCTATAACATACCACTGACAACATAAGGAGATGCCTTAGATTCCTAGCAACTGGAAAGAGCCTAGATACGATTTTGGCCAAATCCGGTACTAGAAGTAGCACCCATTGGTGCAAGAGCTGAAAAAGAAGAAATCGGGACCTTATTAGCCCTAGTGCCTACTCTACCTGTAGGACAGTCCTACTACATGTGACTTAACTAACCACAGTTAAACCACTAATTTCTCCCTTATAACAATAACTCCAGTAAAGTTGGCCTCAAAATATATAAGGAGGACATGATGAGGCTGACTGAGCACCGCTATCCAAAGATAAGGCACTGTATGACTTTGTATCACCCCAGGTTTTTTGTCCCTAAGAATTTCTTGACCTTTTGAGATCACAACCCAAATTATGACTCTCCCTAAGTGTCGTAGGGTGTTTATACTAGTTGTAGGACCCTAATCATAGCCTGACCAATAAAGTTTTCCTAAGTTACTGCCGTGATAATTGGTAGACTCAACGAGTCATAATGACTCTCTATGAATCATAAAGTACAAGTGGTAGGGTGACCAATGGGTGCCCAAAAGTTTTTGTCTTGATTACGACTTGGACCTTATGAGTCGTAAGGTTAGTTGATGAGTTGTATGGTGACCCATAATCACTGGCGACCATTTTTTAGCTTTTAATTAAGGGCACTTTGATATTTTCCCTCTTCCCCAATCATGACCCATGACTTAAGACGATTTTAGCGTATCATTATCACTCCAAAACTAATTAAAATAGCTTCTCAAACTCTCTCAAATCTCCAAGTTAAAGAACACTGAGGGTTTCTAAAAAGTTGGTCACTTAGGACCCTCAAGGGTGATTTCTCTCTAAAATTATGATACTTTCAGGCATGTTACTTTTCTTAAAATCTTATTTTATGAAAAATCCATGATTTAAATGGTTTAATTGTATGTATTTTAATATAGGTTTTGACATGGGTTGAGGATTTTGGAATGGTTGATCCTTGAATTCTTTTTCAGTGTTTTTCATAAGTTGTTCACATTTTGAATTTAATATTTTTGAACTAACGGGGTGCATGGTTATGGGAATTGGAATAAGGGTCGATTTATTCCACCAAATGATGGTTTGGGCTTAAAATTGGTCTTGGATAATTGTGTTCCCTCACCCCATTTGTGTAAATGGCTTTAAATAGTAAAATGATCACTTGTCTTGACTTACTCACCAATGTTGTTGCATTGGTGGTTAAACAATGAGCATGCATTTTGAAAGCTTTTTTGGCTATGTTTTGATTTAATTAACAAAGGGGGTCAAGGCATTTCCCCAACTAACTGCAATTGTAATGGAATAATTATGAGCTTCCAAGCTAATGGTATAATGACACCTGAGGTGTGACTTAACGTATAATTCCTTAGTTAAAGAATGGGTTATGTAAAACTTCTTTTAATTGGGATTAATAAGGGTTATGTAGCTAAGCCATAAAGAAGTGGGTCTTGAATGACTTATACTGGAAACTCATGTTTACCGACGTAAGGGTTGGTCTTGATAATCATGTGCATAGTATACACTATTGATATATAGTTGTATCTTGGATTGACATGGGGTTGGGGTATTCCCTGTTCTTCCTTGATACCTTTGATTTGTGTGGCTAACATGGACTAAGTCCCTTTCAGTATGAGAAGTTGAACCCATATAGCTCATGGGTGCATGTGTATGATGGTTGAACTACATAGCTAGGATAATGATTTACTATCATGCTAAACCGTGTTCCTTATCTTGATATGTTATATATATGTATATGATTATCTATGCATGGTTTTGAATTGTATTCTAACTTGGCATTATTTTATCCTTTCCCAGAGTGATATGCTAGTGCTTACCCCACTAACTGTCTGTGGACATTGTATCATCATGCAATTTTAGGTCCGAAGGCATTTCTACTTTTTCCAGCACAGTAATAGGTGATTTTAGAATTTTTCATATATCAGCTTAAAGTAGTAAGCCTCCTTCTTCTAAAAGGCCCATTACTTTTTAATTTAATATGTCATAGACTATTTCCTTTTTGGACTTGTTTGGCTATTGTCGAGGATATGTCCAAAGTTAGATTATTTTCGGATTATTAAGGCCTTTGTAGATATTACTATGGATTGGGTATTGATGTTAACACTATTAGATTTCTTTAAGTTTATTATTTTCTATCTAATTATATATATAAAATTCAACTACTACTGGGTGTGTTATGTTCTTTTTGACTAGGCAATGAGGGAGGTCTCCGATCCTAGATGGACTTGAGTTACCCATCATGGCTAGGCCCTAGTTTATGTCATGACAAAGTTGGTATCAGAAAGTAGGTTTTGTGTCATTGGGTGTCCAAAAAGCCATGTTAAGTAGAGTCTTTTTATGGATGTGTAGCGCTCTACACTTATAAGGGAGAGACTATAAGGAATTTAGGAATATTTCCCTTTATTGTGCTCTATTTTTGGGATGTAGAATCTAGGATGTTGAGATCTCCTCTAATTCTAGTTTGTTCACATTTCAGTTCATGCTTCCTCGAAGATCAGATGCTTGCGGAACCTTTTCTATCTCACCTGAGGATAATGTGAATGGAACACATCCTTCTTATTGAGTTTAGACCTGGTCTAGGATCTTGGATCCTAACTATACTACCTCTCTTGGAGTTCCACCGATCCCTACCAAACCTTCTCGGGCTCCTCAGGTTAAGGGTGATCATGCCTTACCGCTTCAACGAGAGGTACTAATGCCAAGTTTTGCCATTCTATTCATCTATTAACCAATTAGTGACATCTCAGTTACGTCAATCAAGTCTTACAGGTACTGCTGTGAGTTCATTTGAGGTTACTCGAGTTAAATGGTTTATGAGACTTAATAATTTGACCTTTTCTAGCTCTAAGGTTGAGGGGGATCCTCAAGGTTCATAGATGAGATGGAGAATATTTTTGGTGCGATGTGTGCTTCTAACTCTGGGGGTGTGGATTTTGCTGCATACTAGATAAAGAAAGTAGCATATCAGTGGTATGAGGAATGAGATCATTCTAGGGGTGGTGATGCAGAGTTGGTAATATGGGATAATTTTTATAGCACTTTTCTTGATTGCTTATTTCCTCAGGCTTTGAGGGAGGCAAAAGCTGAGGAGTTCATAAATCTAAAATAGGGTAGGATGGATATGAAAGAATAAGTATTGAAATTTCACTAGTTGTCCTGCTATACTCCTGAGCTAGTGTCAAGTATGAAGGCTACGTTGAGGAAGTTTTCTTTGGGCTTTTCACAAGGCTTGGTGTTAGAGTGCAAGGCCGCCTTGCTAAATAATAACATAGATCTCTGTAGGCTTGTGGTGTATATACAACAAGTTGAGGATAAAAAGAAGAAACAAGTCGAGATAGGGGAGAGGTAAAGGAAGAGATCTAGGTATTTTAAGCCGGGTGGAGGCAAGCAGATTAGTGGTAGAAATAACAGGAAGTGGTCTATGAATAAGTGGGGAAATTCTAATTCTTATTCTACGGCTAGTTCTCCATATCCTAAGATGTTTGGTGATCCCTTCTTTTAAAGAAATAGTGGATTTAAGATACAAGGTGCCTAATATTAGTCCAGTGAGGCTGGTCTGCTCCATAGTATCCTCCTTGTAGATTTTATGGTCAATTACACTGTGGTTTTTGTTATGAAGGAAAAAATAAATGTTTCATATATGGCTAGCCTATCCATATTCAGAGGAACTTTCATCCAGGCGATGTTGCTACTAGGGATAATAAGGTCCTAATTGCTGCTTCTTCTGATCAAACACCAAAGAGTGCAAAATCTGGCTCTTGAAATAGTTAGAACTATCTTTATGCTCTTGCCACATATTAGGATTTTGAGGTTTCTCCTTATGATGTTATTGGTATGCTTAAAATTTTCTCTTGTGATCTATATTGTCTGCTAGATCCTGGGTCTACCTTTTCTTATGTGACTTCTCATGCAGCTATTCATTTTAGTTTTGGTAGCCAAAGTAATTCAGACCTCTTTTCTATATCTAACCTGATGGGTGATTTAATATTTGCTAAAAGAGTTTATAGGGGTTGCGTGGTGTCTATCTGTGGTAGGGGGACTTTAGTGGATTTGATCGAGCTGGACATGTTACTTAGGGATGGATTGGCTTCACTCGTGCTATGCTTGTCTTAAATTTAGGACCCAAAGGTACAGTTTTCAATTCCCAATGAACTGGTGATTAAGTGGGAAGGTAGTTCCCTAGTGCCTAAGGGAAGGTTTATTTAATATCTAAGAGCCCAGAAATTGGTTTCCAAGGGGTGTCTATATCACCTAGTTCAGGCTAAAGATTCTATCTCGAGGGGTCTTTCATTGCAATCTTTCTCGATCATTGGTGAATTTTCTAAAGTGTTCCCAGATGATCTTTGTGGTATTTATCCCGATAGAGAAATAGACTTTGGGATTGATCTTTTGCCAGATACCTGTCCTATCTTTATCCCTCCTTATAGAATGGCTTTAGTTGAGTTGAAAGAACTTAAGGAAAAGCTAAAATATCTTCTTGATAAGGTTTTTAATCATCCTAGTGTTTTCCCATAGGGTGCTCCTGTGCTTTTCATACATAAGAAGGATAAGTCCCTTCGAATGTGTATAGACTACCTCTAGTTGAATTAGGTGATAGTAAGGAATAAGTATACTCTTTCGAGGATTGATAACCTGTTTGACCAACTTCAGAGTGCTAAGTACTTTTCTAAGATTGAACTTTGGTTGGGTTATCATCAGTTGAAGATTATGGAGGTGGATACACCTAAGACTACTTTGTGTACCTGGTATGGTCATTTTAAGTTTCTAGTGATGTCTTTTAGGTTGATTAACACCCCGACAACATTTATGGATCTTATGAATTGGGTATTTTATCAGTTTTTAGATTTTTTTTATAATTGTGTTTATTGATGATATTCTGGTATATTTGAGGAGTGAGGAAGATCATCCCAATCACCTCTGTATAGTGTTAAAGTCCCTTAAAGAACAACATTTGTATGATAAGTTTTCTAAGTGTGAGTTATGGTTGAATGTTGTTACATTTCTAGGTCATATTGTTTCTAGTGAAGGGATCATAGTAGATCCATAGAAAGTTGAAGTAGTTAAGAAGTGGCCTAGACCCACGACTCCAACTGATATTCATAGCTTCTTGTGTTTAGTTGGGTATTATAGGAGGTTTGTGAAGAGTTTCTCTTCAATTGTTGTTTCATTGACTGATTGACTCAAAAAAGGTGAAGTGTTTGTGGTCGGATACTTATGAGGGTAGATTTGAGAAGTAGAAGGATAAGTTGACTTTTTCTCCTATTTTGACCCTGCCAGAGGCTACTGATGGTTTCATTGTTTATTGTGATGCGTCCTGTGTTAGATAAGGTTGTGTGTCGATGTAGTGGGGCAAGGTTGTGGCATATGCCTCTATGTAGTTGAAGGTTCATGAGAAGCACTATCTAACTAATGACTTAGAATTATTGGTTATAGTCTTTGCTTTGAAAATTGGGTGCCACTAATTGTATGGGGTTTATGTTGTTATCTTCTCAAACCATAAGTGTTTACAGTATTTGTTCACCCAAAAGGAGTTAAATCTCAGGGAAAGGAGGTGGCTTGAGTTGCTCAAGAACTATGATATGAGTCCTTATAATCATCCAGGTAAAGCTAATATGGTTACTAATGCTCTTAGCAAGTTATCCATGGGGAGCTTAGCTCATGTGGATGAGGAGAAGGGGATTTTGGTGAAAGATATTCACTAGTTGGCTAATCTTGGAGTTTGTCTCTTAAACTCTGAGGATGGTGGTGTGATTGTTCAAGCGGTAGAGAAGTCCTCTCTTTATGATGTGGTGGAGGAGAAAAACATTTTGGATCCTATTTTGATGCAGATCAAGAATGATAAGGGTAATTAGAAGGTGATGGATTTTGAGATCGGTAGTGACGGTATCTTGAGGTACTAAGGTAGATTGTGTGTTCCTTATGTTGATGGGTTGCGAGAAAGGATCAAAACTAAGGCTCAGGAGTCAAGGTACACTGTTCATCCCAATTGAGAAAGATGTACCATGACTTGAAAGATATCTATAAGTGGAGTAACATAAAAAGAAATGTGGCCAAGTTTATGGCTAAGCGCATGGTGTGTCAACAAGTGAAGGTTGAACACTTAGAGGCCTGGTGATTTTTCTCAAGAGATTGAGTTGCCTGTGTAGAAGTGGGAAATGATCAATATGGATTTTGCCAGCGGTCTTCCACGGTCTATCCATTAGTTTAATTCAATTTAGGTCATTGTTGATAGGATTACCAAGTCCTCTCATTTCCTACCAGTGGAGACTAACTATTCTACACAGAATTATTCTAATCTCTTCATTCAGGAGGTCGTCAAGTTGCATGGTGCGCCTGTCTCTGTTATGTATGATCGTGGTATGTTGTTCTTATCTGATTTTTGGCGCTTATTTAAGAAAGGTTTAGGGACTAAGGTGATCCTTAGAACCATTTTTCATTCTAAAATGAATGGACAAGTGGAAAGGACTATTCATACTTTTGATGATATGCTAAGGTCTTGTGTGCTTAATTTTTGTTGTAGTTTGGTTAAACACTTGCCTCTCATAGAGTTTGTATATAATAATAGTTTTCACTCTAGCATTAGGATGGATCATTTTGAGGCTCTTTATGGTAGGAGTTTTATGTCTCCTATTGGGTGGTTTGAGGTTTGTGAGAATGGGTTGTATGGTCAAGACTTGGTTCACCAATCCATGGAGAAGGTGAAGGTTATTCGAAGTAGGATTAAGACTGCCTAATATCGCCAAAAGTCCTATAAGGATGTGATGTTAAGGGACTTGGAGTATCATGTGAATTATTTGGTGTTCTTGAAGGTGTCTCCTATGAAGGGGGTTATGTGGTTTGTAAAAAGGGAAAGCTTAGTCCCCGTTATGTTGATCCCTATTGTATTTTGTGACGAGTGGCAATGTGGCTTATGAGTTGGAATTTTCTTTGAGTTTGGGTTCTATTCACCTATTGTTCATTTTAAATGTTGAAGAAGTGCATCGTTGATCCTTTCTTGGTTATTCCTTTTAAGAGTGTTGGTATTTTAGATTCCTTGTCTTATAAGAAAACCCCGATAAAGATTTTGGATAGGCAAACCTGTCATTTAAGGACTAAGGATATGGCTTCAGTGAAGGTCCTATATAGGAACCAAAAGGTTAAAAAAAGCTATTTAGGAATCTATAAATGACATGAATTCCAAATATCCATTATTGTTCTCCGTTTTGGATAATCATGCTTGAGGTATGTGTATTCATTGATATCTTTGTTTTTTATCTTTGTTAAAGGGAAGTATAATTGTGTTCTGTGTTAAATCGTGCTAAAGGATGGCTTGATTGACGTAATACCCCGTACTAATCCTATCTCGATTCAGCTCTTAGTTGCATGCTTAAGGGGCTTAAGACCTAAAAATTTAGCCAAGTGTAGGAGACTTAGTTTTATTTTTGGCCACTTAACTTCGATGATTTTTATAGTGACCTTCTTAACCCTGAGATGTAAGTTTTTGAGTTGATTTATGTTCAGGGGTGTAAGTAGCATGTCTCGGGTAAGTTTTGAATTTTTTGGATGAGGTTTGGACCACGTTTAGATTTCGAAAGAAACAAGTCACCGCGATTGTGGCGTCGTGGTAGAATAGCGAAGGAGGCCTTGGCGCATCATGATGAAGGATCAATCAGCGTTTTAGTCACAAATAATTTTAGAGGGATATTCTGGTTTTTTCCCATGTCCCCAATTCATAAAAACATGACCTAAGTCTTCAGTTAGGGATTATATGCCCATATTCTCCACTTTTTTCTCTTAAGAACAAACCCTAATCTCCCTCTCTAAGCTCATCCATTCCATCATCTTCTCTTCAGGAAAAATCAAGATTTTAAGTTCCCTAATCTAAGAATCTAAAGAAAGCTTTCAAGATCATCTCTATGGATTTTAAAGTCAAGGTTTCTCCACAAAGTCAAGTCTATTAAGGTATGCAAGAGTTCATCCATGGGTCCCCTTTCACCCATGGAGCCCAAAACCTTTTTTTTTTAATTAAAGAATGAATTTTTTGATCATTATATTATTTTAGATATTCAACAAAGATTAAATTTCTTGTTTTCATTGTGTGTTTAATTCAATACAGCTTATGTGTGATTCCATGCAAGATTTTGAATTCCTCATGCCATGAATTTGAGTTTCCCTATGCTGTATTCAAGTGAATTCCATGATACATCCTAAATTCATGATTTTTAGCAACATTCCCATATTTGAATTTCATGCTTTCCACATGTTTGACGAAATCCCCATATCATGTTTAATCAATTTCAATATGAATCTCCAGTTATGAATTTTACCATGTAACTCTATTATTCGCTCATGGTTAAGACATTCCCGTGTTCAAGTTCATGATTCCTAAGTGTTTTCATTGCAATTCACCCTTGACACATTTGAATGGTGATTTTTGCATGTCACATCCTTAACCCATAATTTTAGTATTGAAATTATATTATTATCTCACGTTTTAACCATTCCCATGCTTAAGTCTATGAATTCCAAGTGTTTGATGAAATGCCCTAATGATTGGGTTTTGAATATTGACTACTTATTATGTCCCAAAGCTTTAGTATGTCCTATTGTTATCATTATCGAGTCCTTGGGGTTATGAATACCCTAAATTTAGTTGTTTACCTAGTTTTCAGTACCTACAGAATGGCTTCAGATATATTTGAGTATTATCAATTCAGTTAGTTATCATATCAGTCAAACTTAGATCAGTTTAGTAATTTGAGTCAGTTCAGTTAGGAGTAGGATTTAGCATCGAGCGAACCCAGGGATGGGAGCTCACCTACCAGTTGAGGGTGTGACCTTTAGTAGCAGTCCCTGTATTCCAAAACTACGTAGCCAGCGTAGGTTGAGATGTTAACCTACCAGTTGGGGGTTAATATATATCTCACTGTTTCACTTGCCAGTAGAGGGTGAATCTTTAGTCCTTTAGGACTTTACTTTAGTGGATCTATGCAGCCATGTGTTAGTAACCATGGCACAGTACTGACACCCTTCCAACTGGGGTCACAGGTTGGTCCCTAATTAGCTCATATTAGGGCATGTCAGTTAGATGATAACTCCCATAGTCTCAGTATAGTGTTCAATGTAGTTTCAGTTCAGGTATGTTTGACCAAAGCATACAAATCTTCAATTATTTAGTTATTAGATTTCAGTCTTTCAATTTATAGATTATTCTAGAAATATTCTTATGTTTGGTCTTGCATTCTCAGATTTTATAGTTTTTATGCATTTGTGCTCAGCTATCTCGTGTTGTTCAGTAGTCCATATTCATATATCAGTTACTCAGTATGTAAAGATAGTTACCCCTTTTTCTTAGATTTCACTCATTCCGTCAGCCAGGCATCAATTATTCAGTTAATCACATCAGTTCGGTACATATATGTTTGGTTTAGAACATTTACGTATTTATGTTTTACCATATCCCAACTTAGGTTCTACTTATAATATAAAAGGAAAGTCTTAAGAAACTAAGTATAGTGATTCACCAACTTATCATATTATGTTTGTTACTTATGATTTAAGCTACTTCAGATTTTAGTTTATTTTAGTCTCTCGGTGAGTCTACTTACACCTAGTCATGCATGTTTTAAGATTACATATAAAACCATTCTTATTATTGAATTCACCCCCGCTTACTCAGTATATTCCAGAAGTACTGATCTACATATATGTCTGTGTGGCTACATTATTTGATAATATAGGTACTCGTTGTAGTCCACACATCATGATCAGATAGTTGCAGATTTCAGCCAGCAGGTGATGAGTTCTCCTACTTCAGGGACTTCAGTCAGATGTTGTTCATGTACTTTACTTTATTACTCATATATATTGATTAGTGGTAGTTGGGGTCATGTCCTAGCTATCTATAGTCAGTATAGTAGAGGCTTCATAGATGCCAGTCAGAGTCAGTCATGTAATTTTAGTTCTCTCCATAGTTTTTATCAGATTGTAAATTATATCCGTAATATAATTTCTCTCAGATTATGTCATGATTAGATTTTTGCATAGCAAAATAACTGTTATTATATTATAATTCAGATGCTTAACAGTATGCCAGTTCATGGGTTATCTTGGGATCACCTATGATTCCAAGCACTGTGTTACGACTAGGGGGTAGTCTCAGGTCTTAACACTTCATTGTTCAGGGTTGAATGATCCTGGGGGGGAGAATATAACACTCTATATTTTTGGTCACTGAAAATTTATCGACCTTTGAGCTCATTGCCAAGATTATGACTCTCACTGTGAGTCATAGGGTGTCTATACGGGTCGTAGGACCCCAACCATAGCCTGACCAGTAAGGTTTGTCCAAGTTGCTTCCTTGATCACAACTAGACTCAACTAGTCTTAATGACTCTGTATGAGTCGTACGGTACCCGTCGTAGGGTGACCAGTGGGTACCCAAAAGTTTTTGTCATGATTACAACTTGGATGTTACGAGTTGTAGGGTCACTTAAAGAGTCATATGGTGACTTGTAGTCACTACCGACCATTTTTTATCTTTAAAATAAGGGTTCTTCGACATTTTCCCTCTTACCCAATCGTGACCCATGACTTAAAACCCCTTTAGGGTATCATTATCATACTAAAATAAATCAAAATAACTTCTCAATCTCTCTCAAATCTCCAAGGTTAAGAACATTTATGGTTTCCAAGAAGTTAGTTAATTAGGTGTCACGACCCAATTTCCTCGGGTCATGATGGATTATAGGTTATAAGTGTTCAGATGATAGCCCATAGGCCTCGTATTGGTTATTTCAGTTTTAACCTCGAGTTTCATCTTTCTTTAGGATTTTTTTATGATTTACTCAGCGGGAGTAATATTCTTGAATTGGATTCAGTATGTCTTCATTCTCGATGGATGAGACATCTTAGAGTGGAATATTCAGTGATGAGTAGTTATACCTTGGATTTTTAGATTTTAGTTTAATTTTCATTCAGACTGGTTGGAGCATTGGTATGGATTACGTTCCATTATTATCTCAATTTGTATGCTCAGATAGAACCTTATGAGCTTATTCTCATGTTTACTTTATAGAATTTCTACGGATCAACTTCAGTTCTTTGATTTGTCGTGATAAGACTGTGTGGACGAGACTCAAGTGATTTTCCTCTTGGCTTGGAGTAGATAGCAGGTGCAAAAATGTAAAGGAAGGTTATTTTTGGATTTAGAGTCAATTTTATGACTCATGTCTTGGTTTGATTTTTGCTTGGATGAGCCTTTATTGATTTATGTTGATATAGAGGTGGTATCATCGTGATGTGATTCAGATGTGAGTCCATAAGACTTTCTAGTACAGTTGAAGGCCAGTTAGCGATTAAGTTGGCTATTTTGGAAGTAGAATGGGAGTTCCAATTGAAAAAGGGATACCTATGGAAAAATTCCTTGCAAATGTTTTCTCTCCGCTAAGGTTATTTGTGAAGTCATGCTTGGATCAGGCAAGCCCAGTAACTTATCTTTTCAATTGAGATTCTTTCTATTCGTTGACTTTCGGGGCGAAAGTTATTTTAGTAGTGGATATTGTAATGATCCTTCAGGTTATTTTTCATACTTATGCTTATCTTCTGAGGTTATTTTCTGAGCATCTCTTTAGCTCAGTAACTTATCTGAGGTTATTTGTGAAGTCATGCTTGGAGCAGGCAAGCCCAGTAACTTATCTTTTCAATTGAGATTCTTTCTATTCGTTGACTTTCAGGGCGAAAGTTATTTTAGTAGTGGATATTGTAATGATCGTTCAGGTTATTTTTCATACTTATGCTTATCTTCTGAGGTTATTTTTCGAGCATCTCTTTAGCTGTAGGGGCTATATAAAGGCCCCAAGATGCGTTTGGGGCATTTACCCTTCACCATTTAGACCCATAAACCCCAAAATAAGTGTAATAACTCAAAACTAGTCTGGGGGGTAACTTGGGAGCTTAATTATCATCTTGTATCATGATTATCTTCAAGATTATGGAAAGAATTTCTTGAATTCATGCTTGAATTTCTTAGTTTGAATCCAAAACCCCAATTTAGCTTAGGGATTGATTTTAGGACAAAGTATTCTTAGGTTTTACCCATTCCTTGAGGGTTATGATTCCTTATTCATGTGTTAACATTGGGTTGGTCTTGGAAACTCATTTTTCGTATGCGGGACCCACTTGGAGTTTTGGTGTCATTTTTGGACCCAAAGCACAATAGTGCAACATGGGTATCATTAGACTCGTATTAATGAGTAGATTATGGTGTTTATAGTGTGATGGAATTTTGTTGATTGTAAAGTGAAAATGAGAATTTGGTGCATGAAGTGAGGTTTTACGGTTTAGCCTTGAGGTAGGCTTCTATCTACTTTTCTTCATAGATAATGTGTGATATATGTTGCTTGCAAATATGGATGTTAGGCTTGATTATAAGTAGGATAACTTTTCCTTGGTATATTGATGTTTGGGGATTAGATGAGGGTTTTAGACTCGTAAGATGACATGTTTATAACCCTTTTGTATCCTATTGCCTTCCCTCTTTACTTTAGATTAGTTATAGCATGGATATGCTATAATGCTATGTTTGGAATATGGCTTTAGATTTGAAGCATGATTTGTATATGTAGACTTATTGGGCTAGTAAGGTAGTCTTGAAATCATAAGTTGGGTAGAGTTGACTTGAGTACCCTTGTTTCTAGTCGAAGTTGCTATCTTAGGCTTGAATATGTCTTACTTGACATCTTGAAGATGAACTAGATACCTTAGCCTAGTTTGGGGCACAGCGTGCCTAATTATTAAAATTATGGATTAGAAATGAGATCGTTCGATCCACTTAGGCCTAATATTATGTTAAATCTTGTGGACTTAGTTGCAGATGTTAGACATAAATGAGGCTAGTAAACCTTAGAATAAGTTTACTTCATAACTTGGTAACTTGTATTGATGTTCCTGGATTGTGGCTTATTAGTTATGGTTATGATGCTCCTTGCTGAAGTGATATTGGAAATTTAGAGATGATATTCTTCCTAGATACGTTATGTGGCCTAAAGAGATGCTATTTTCTCTTAGACTTAATGATTGGCCTATAATGATGTTATTTCCTCTTAGACTTGATGATTGGCCAATAGAGTTTCTATTTACTTTAGTCATGATTGTTGGACCTATAGAGATGATGTTCCTCTTGGATATGTAATTTGGCCTAAAGAGGTGATATTTCTCGTAGTCATGATGTATGACTGTAAGACCCCTCAAAATTTCCTAGATTAATTCAGTCCTTTAAGTTTGTCAAGGGGTCCCAGACTTAGAAAATTCTATACTTAAGACTTAGTTTATTTTTAGGATTTCGAAAGTTGGCAATCTCATTTTGCGAGCTTAAAGTCCCTTAAATATCTATATTTTAGTTAATTCATGATCAGGAAGGTCAATAGGTGTTCCCAGACAAGTTTCAGATTTTCGGACTTCGTTTGAAGCTCCTTTGGAATCCTAAAATAGTGTACCAACGCAATTTTGGTGTGCCGCATCGCCCATCGCGTTGGTTAATATTTTCCTCAGCTACCAGAATCAAATTCCAGTGAGTCAATGTGATCATGGTGCGACACGTTGGATATCGTATCAGTGCCATTGATGCACCGCGTCGACTTGCGTATCAGCAATCCAGTTTTCACTCATTAAAAGACCGTGTTCTTGGGGGTATTTGGATCTTTATCCCCCGACTCTCATCCCCCAAAACACAAAATTTAATACCCTAGGAAGCAAATACACTCATTCTTTCTCAATTTCTCTCAAGAACAAGCCTTAGGGTTTTTAAATTTCAAATCAAGAACACAAGATTCCACCATTAATTTCCAGAAATTCTTTAACAAGGTATGTAAATTGTTCATCCAAGGGTCCTTTCCACCCTTGGAGTTCAAGAAACTTCTTTCAAAACTATGAGTTGTGATTTCCATGTTGTGGGTTTGAATGTAATCATGTTGATGTTGTGGAATGCATTCCAAGTTGAAATCTTTATGTGTTTCTTGGTATTATGATAGCATGTAAGTTGAAATTTGATTCTCTTATATTGAAACTCTTGAATTATGAAGTCATGATGTATTAGAATTATTGATCATACCCAAGTATAAAGCTATGCCTACCATATGTTTGATAAAATGCTAAATTGAGACTATGGTGCTTTTGTGATCCTTTGGTGATCTAAATGATGAACTTATGCTATACCCACATGTTCACAATATCTTCTATGTTAAAGCTGTACTTTGTATGTGTTTGATGAAATGCCTCATAAGATCATATTGTGAGTTGTTGACTATTGTCAAGTATTCAAGAATTGTCATGTCTTATTATTTTCATTCTATCGAGTCCTGGGGGTATTTAATACCAAATAATTTAGCTGTGTACCTAGAGCTAGTGTTAGTTACAGACAGTCTCAATCATGTCATGATCAGTAGTACTCTAGTCCAGTTACAGATGTCAGGAAAACTCAGTATCAATCCAATCCCATTAAGTATTCAGTTCAGTCCTCTGCAAACTCAGTCAAATAACAAGACCCAGTAGTATTCCATCAGTCAACGGAACTCAATAAACTCAGCTTAGTTCAGTTAATCAGTACAATCAGTAACAGACCAGTCCAGCCTAGTATGAACTAGGAAATCAGTCAGTGTCTATTCAGTTGGGAGTAGGATTCAGCACTGAGTAAATCCAAGGACGGGGACTCACCTGCCAACAGAGGGTGTGATCCTTAGAAGCAGTCCTTATATTCCAGGACTATGTATGTAGCGTAGGTTGAGATATTAAAACCTGCTAGTTGAGGGTTGATGGGGTGTCTTAGCCTGACAGTTGAGGGTCCTACCATTCTTATTTGAGAACCTGCCAGATAAGGGTATCTCTTTAGTGTCTTTACCCGTGGCACGGTACTGATACACTTCCACCTGGGGTTATAGGTTAGATCCCAAATCTATTCAGAAAAGGGCATATCGATTAGATGATTACCTCCCATAGTCTCAACCTCAATCTTCAGTAAAAAACTCAGATAGTTTTACAGATTTCAAGATTTTCATATACAGTCACTCAGTTCAGTACGAAACTCAGCTAGTTCCATTAGAAATGGGGCTGTCAGACACAGTCACTCAGCAAACAGCATATCAGTTATCAGTTATACAAGTTATCAGTAATCTATGTTATTGGTAAACTCAGTATTCAGAATCTTTATGACTTTAGTTACAGTTATATATTTATGCATGTATTCTCACGCCGTCATGTTCCTATTAGTCAGTCAGTTATAGTTCATAGATATGAACCCTTGCATTAAGCCTTACCTCACTCTGCATACCAGTGCATTCACACGTACTGACACATACTTTTCTTTTGTGCTATGGTGTTTTATACCATAGGTTCAAATGTACGAGCCCCAGAGTATTCTTAGCGATTTAGACATTCAGCCAACAATAGTAGACTAGCAGTGCGTCCTCATCATTTGAGGATTTTCTTTTATTTCATTATCTCATTAGATTCAGCATTTCTGTTGATGGAGTTAGTTGAGGGATTGTCCCATCAACTCCTTATTTAGATAGTTCAGTTTAGAGGATTTTTAGACTAGAAGTTCAGCTAGTATTTAGTATTTCAGATTCTGATATTTTATTAGACTTTATAGTTTTCCTTTTATTAATATTATAGTTTTGAACCTTATGGCATTTCAGTCCATTATTCCGCATTATACAGTGTTATTACTCAGTTATTGCAGCAGGTATTAGTCATGGGTTAGCTTGTGGTCCTTCGAGATTATGAGCATCGTGTAGCATCCGGGGTACCAGACTCGGGGCGTTATAATGACCTATTGATATAAGATATCCTATAGACGATTACATGCCCATATATGTTATGCCTCCTAGATGTGAAATGCCTCTTATGTGAGAGATGATTACATGTCTATCTATATTATGACTCCTAGTTGTGAGATGATTAGTGGTATTCTATGACTTATAAATATGATTATTGATGTAAGTCCCGAATATATGTATGGGCCTAAGGCCATGATTATGATGTTGTGATTATTCTGGATAAATTAATGGGCCAAGGGGTGTGTTATGATATTGATTCAATAGACAAGAAGTGTTTATCATCATGATAGATGTGATTACAATTTATAAATATGAATATGCATATGCTTGTATACACATATCTCTGGTATGGGACAGAGGAAGATGATGTACGATGCTTACTATTCCATTGATTGAATACTGGTGATGGAATGCATAGATTTGGTATGTTCATGATTATTTACCATTATAAATTATGTGATTATAGCTGAACTGTGATCTTATGACTTCACGTATTAGTTAATGAATCTTGCTTAGTTGAAACATGGTATCTAACGATAGTTAGTTAATGAATGGTGTCAGTTAATAAAGAATGGTTAGGTGACAAGTAGTAATATATTGTCTAGTAATGATTAATGGATATAGGATGATTAGTTGATTATAATGAATGGTAGATAAATTGAGGTTTTGGCCTAGTGATGAACCTTGACTAGATGATAGGAATTGGCTATTTAATAAATAATGGTTAGTTGCTATCCCATGAATAAAGATTATGTGAAGGATATTGTTTAGGCTAATAACTAAAGGTTATATGATGACTAGTGAACTAATGGTTCTATTTAATAAGTGCTGGTTAACTAATAACGAGTAATTGAGAAGTATTGACTAGATAGATATTCTATTGTGATATGTCTATGTTTATGATTATTTTAGTGTATCTTATTCGATAATGGTAATTATGATGATATTTATACCCGACAAGTCCAGAGGATACTATTGTGATGATATTGATACCCGCCAAGGCCGGAGGATACTATTGTGATGATATTGATACCCGCCAAGGCCGGAGGATACTATTGTGATGATATTGATACCCGACAACGCTGGAGGATACTATTATGATGATATTGATACACGGCAAGGTCAAAGGATACTATTATGATGATATTGATACCCGACAAGACCAGAGGATACTTTTGTGATGATTTTGATACCCATCAAGGCTATAGGATATATTGATAATATGTTGGGATCCGGCAAATACGGAGGTTAACTACGATGACGATGGTCCTGATGAGGACAGTTATAATGAGTTGTGATAATGATTCTATACTTTGCATTCATTCCTTCATGCGCATCTCCTATCACCAGTATGCACCTATGTCTATCAACCGGTATGGGACAAATTATATGGATGTGGGTGAACAATATGCCTTGTGTTGTTGTGTGTTGATTGAAGCTTCCGAGTTTAGGGCAGTGGGGGTACGCATTGGATCGGCTAGGTATTTGGTTATCCGGAGTAGTTGGTTATTCACACCATTATTGATATTGTTGTTATCATTGTTATGATCATTATTACGGCTAGCTTATGAAAGATTGATCCTTAATTTGGTATCGGAATTTGAGGTATGTAATCGGCCTCTCCTATCATATAATTTCAGTATTATGCATGATTATTTCATTTCTAGCCATGTGGATTAGAAACCTCGAGTATGATAGTATTTAAATCCCAATTCTATTATAATGAAGTCTCAAAATGAGAATATGATTATATAGGTTATTCTTTGAGATGACCTCATGTTTATATGTATGTATACCTATATATATCTAGCTATATGAAGCTATGATACTACCGTATATCCCTTCTTTCATTGTTCATGTTGTATAGTCATTTCTTCGCCTTGTATATTATTATATATATTTTTCTTTTAGTCTTTATTCGAATATTGACCTAGGATATGCGATATAGCATTGACATAAATTAAATGTAGATAGAATAGGATAGTTCGCCCTGATACTTCCTTAGTTTTATTATTTTAGACTTTTTGACATGAATATGATAGTTGTTCCTTATTATCTTATTGACTTGTCATATGATTTTTGTACTCTTGGTTGTAGTTTCCATTTTGTTTATATATTGTATATATCTACTTTATCTTTGGAGCTCAGTTAGCAGTAGCCTACTGAGTACCATTCATTTGGTACTCATACTACACTTTTACAGCCTGCAGATCATAGTATGGGTTATCGCTGCTAATTTGTGCATCGTGCAGAGCATCCCTGATCCAGAGACTTAGAGTGAGCTCCTGAAGTTTAGAGTATAACTTATCTCTCTCTTATGTATTAGACTAGTCTCTCTTATGTATCAACAAATACGTCTTGGGGCCTTTATATAGCCCCTAGAAACTCAAAAATAAGTTTTTGACCCTCAGAACTCATCCGGAATCCAAAGAACATGATCCAATAGTGAGTTTTGAGTGTAAATCACATTTAAAATCCATTGGAATCATCAAAACTTTCATCGGAGATCATTAAGGAAAAAGGTGGGAAGCACACCTATAGTTTCATCAATCTTATTAAAATCAACGTTTTGAATGCGATGGTGAAGTCTAATTTTCATTTTGAGGTCATTTCAACCAAATGTGGGTACCACGCCCATCCTTTCCAATTTTTAACTTTCTGACCAATAGGTTGAAATGAGCTTGGATGCATTGGGACCCAAACCAATGGTCTACCTAAACTAAAATTGATATTGTGGATCTTTTGGCATAGTTGAATCCAAGATAGTTTACTAAATTTTCTGTCTGATGGCCATTAGGAACCAGCAAAGACTTCAAAATAAGGAATTAGCTCTAAAAACCAAATGAACTGCCTGGTAACCGAACTATCAGTCCCAGCAAGTCATAAATGAATTAGGGCATCTATGGAGAAGCTCAAATGGTGAAGATGAGCATAAATATGGAAAACGGCCTGAAGGGTCAATACATTAGGACTCATAAAGGTTATTTCTCTCCATAGTTGTTATACTTTCAGGCATGTTACTCTTCCCTAAATCTTATTTTATGAAAAACATATGATTTAAATGGTTAAATTATATGGATTTGAATGTGGATTTTGACATGGGTTGAGGGTTTTGGAATGGTTGATCCTTGAATTATTTTCCCATGGTTTCATGAGTTGTTAATTCTATGAATTGAATGTTTTTGAACTAGTGGAGTGCATGGATGTGGGAGCTGGAATGGGGGTCTAGGTATTTCCCCAAATTGATGTTTTGGATTTGAAATTGGTCATGGATAATTGTGTTCCCCCAACCTACTTGTTTAAATAGCTTCAAATTGTGATATTGATACTTGGCTTGAGTTACTCACCTATGATGTTGCATTGATGGTTAAACAATGAACATAGATTTTAAAATCCTTGTTGGATATATTTTTATTTAATCAAAAAAATGGGTCGAGGCATTCCCTCAAATTAATGAAATTGTAGTGGCATAATTATGAGCTTGCAAGCGAATGGTATGATGATACCTGAGGTATGCCTTAATGTATAATTCCTTGGTTAAAGAATGGGTTATGTTAAAATTATTTTAATTGGGCTTAGTGGGGGTTATGTAGCTAAGCCGTGAAGGTGTGGATCATGAATAACTTGCACTGGAAAGTAATATTTGCCAATTTGAGGGATGGTCTTAATAACTGTGTGTATAGTTCACACTATTGATATATATATTTTTGTATCTTGGATTGAGATGGAGTTGGGTCATTCCATGGTCTTTCTTAATACCTTTAGTTTGTGTGGACAACATGTATTAGGGCCCTTTCAAAAGGCAGAGCTGAACCTATGTAGCTCGTGGGTGCCTATTTATGACGGTCTAGCTGCATAGTCCAGGATGATGATTTACTATCATTCTAAATCTTCTAAATCTATGTTTATGTATATGATTATGTGTGCATGGTTTTGAATTGCATTCTGATGTGGCACTATTTTATTCTCTCCATAAGTGACATGCTAGTGGTTATCCCACTAACCATCCCAGACGCTTTATCCCCGCGTGATGCACGGTCTAAAGGCTCTTCTACTTTTCCAGCGTAGTGATAGGTCATTCAATAATTTGTCATGTGCCAGCTTAAAGTGATGAGACTCCTTCTTCCGAAAGGCCCGTTACTACGTGTTTTAGTATGACATAGACTTTACCTTTTTGGAATTTTTTTTGCTATTGTCAGGGGTATGTATCGACTTAAATTATTTTCGAATTAGTAGAGGCCTTGTGGATATTACTGTGGATTGCGTATTGACGTTGACACTCTTAGATGTTTTTGAGCTTATTATTTTCTATCTTGTTATATGTTTGGAATTCAGCAGCTGCTTGGTGTGTTATGTTCTGTCTGACAAGGCAATGGGGGAGGTCTCCGATCCTTGGTGGACTTGAGTTACCCATCATGGCTAGGCCCTGGTTTAGGGTGTGGCAGCCTTAGGATCACTACTAGTCTGAAATCTATGATCACCAGATGGCTTTGGATAAGGGGCACAAGAAAAAAAATATGAACCAAAATTTCCCCAGTTCTTTTTATTTCACTATTCTTCTGACCCCCACCTAGCTCTGAATACTTGAACTTCTTATTATGCCTCTCTACAATCTCTGCCTGTTTCTTGTTTTCATCCTTAACCTGTTGCATATAAACCACAATTCTAGAGATTTCTAGGTCATTGTTCTACATAGCGGCCTTACATTCCAAGACTAAATCACAAGACAAACTAAAGCAAACTTTCTCATCCTAGCCCTCATGATAGATACCAACTCCGGAGCATAATGAGACAACTGATGGAACTTCAGGGCATACTCATTCACAAAAATCATACCCTACTTAAAATTTACAAACTCTTTTGCCTTAGCTTCCCTCAACTGCTGAGGAAAGAAATGAGCAAGAAAAGCACTGGAGAACTCCTCCCATATTGCCTGCTCAACATCATCTCCCCTCGACTACTCCCAGTACTCATTGCATTGATATGCCACGCCCTTCAACCGATATGCTGTAATACCTCGAAAATGAGTCTTGGGATGCCACACGGTGCTCGAACTCCAAGTAGTCTCAGACTAACCCTAAAAGCCTGTTGCTTATTTTGATGACTCAAATAAGGTAATAAAGGCATACGGTATGAGAAAATACTAAAATACTGTCTGAACTGAATTGAGTGTATCGGCATATAATGTTTGAAAATACTTAACTAAGGAAAATCCAAAGAACTAACACTAAAAATCTAAAATGTAGCTATTAGTTGGACAAGTCTATAATACTACTACTAGAGAGTCTCTGGGACAGACCCCTAACTGAGGACTCACCATTGTCGGGATGTAGATAGAGATACTCATGGTCAATCACGTTGCTAGAACTGAGCACCTGAACCTATATTATGAGATAATGTAATGCATAGACATATATATGGATCAGTAGTTTTGGAATGTACTGAGAATGTGGAAGTGAATGCATAAGTATAAATAATATCTCAATGTTATCAAAATTCATAAAATATGCATGCTAAATGTAGATGATTCACATAAGCTGAAATATCTGAATGCTAAAAATCACGAATCATGAATGATAAAACATACTGCATAAATCTAGTGAGTTATAATATTTAGTTCTGAAAGTTGTACTTTTACTCTTTCAAATCATGCATACTAAGTGAAAAAGGACTCATCTTTGTATCTATAAACTAAAACTGAACTCTCATAGCTAATGACTTATGTAAAACAAAATCTGAATAAAATCGTGAGCCTTTACACTTAGTTTCTAAACGTTGTTCTGTTATTCTATTTTAGGACTCAGGCTTTGGGGAAATACTTTTAAAAACTATTCTGCAAGGGAGGTTCTTCTAACCAATATATACTATATGAACTGACAGCGCCCAAGAGCACACGAAAGTGTACGTGGTCTTATCAAGTAGTAAAGTGGTTTCAATAAAGCCCAAGTATCGATCTCTCAGGGACTTGCATTCTCCGTCTATCCAATTCTAGTTCAACAATTGAGAAAAAGTAAACAATATAGTTTTAGAATTGTAAACTAAAAAGAAACTAAACTAATGTGGAAAAGTAATCACTTTGGACAATCAAAGAATAGAAGCCAGGGTTAAGGCTTACGAACAATCATACTACGTTATTGAACTTTTTTCATTAAATTGTTTATCTTGGTTGTTGATTCATAGGGTTGATTCATGATCATGGTCTCCCAACCTCTAACCGTTTACCTCACTTGGATATTACAACTACATCTTGAGCGGGGATGTAATAGTCCAATTAAGTTCTTTAAGCTATCATCTTACGTGCGATTCAAGTAAGGCTTCTAGGTACATCCCTATCCTAGATGCTAATTCGAAACCCTTATTTCATAAAAGACTACGAACCTTACCCTGTATATTTCCATGTTCTATCACTCTATTCCCTCTCCCGAGATCACAAGGTTGACAATTGATGTATTCTAAGAGAAGATAATCCTTAAAATAGTTAAAGCAAGAATAAACAAACAACCAATAATGATAAGAAACTTAAATGAAATCAATTCAAAATAAAAGTAGTCATGATCTTGGCCTTAACCCTGGAGAGGGAGTTTAGCCTTTAATGGAAATATTCATCATCCAATCCCTTGGATTGATGATATAAATCATAAAGAAACTAAATTAAAGAATGATTAAACCTAAAAATAAGTTATGGTAGCCTCCAATGCTCCAAGATGTCCCAAAGTGATTAAAAACGTTTACAAAGTTGTATTTATAGCAAAAGGGTTATCCAATATGTGTTGGGCAAGGAATCAACGTGCAGTCCAGGGGTGAATGGAGCATGCGACGCACGCTGTATTACATAGGAATAGAGCATGTGATGCACGCATATCGCACATACACTGTTTTGGGTCCCTTCTGAGTCTTTTGTTGTGTAGCATGGACCAAGACACTTTCCACGCACTCTCACTCTCCCAAGACATTTCAGGTTTACAAATTTGTGTCAAGTTGCGTATTGTGCTTCCATGATCCATTCCAAGCCTTTTTGAGTTGTTTCCACTTGATTTGAAGCTTGTATATCCTTAATATATCATCATGATCCATTAACCAGGCATCCTTTAACATTAAATACAATAATTTAGAACTCAAAACAACACAACATCCAAGATAGAGAACTAGAAACACGAGCTAAGCATAGGCTTAATTCACTTTGATTTCTAACTTATTGTTTTTACTCTTGTCTTAATCCAATTGACCCTTGAAAATTACCAAAAAGTTGATTCACATATAAATACACAATAACAACCTTAGTAAATCATTAAACATGTTAGAACCCAATACGATAGACTAGACAAACACCTAGCTCAAGCTAGTCACACTAGTTTTCTCGGTTGACTCCTAAATAATCAATTTGAATCAAAACTTGTTTGGAAACACTATTAAACATTGTAAACACATACATGGAAACTTAGATGCACACTTATATCATTATCACCAAATTAAGCACATGAATAATCCTCAAAACAAGGCTAAAAAGGCTAGAATAGCAATGCTAAAATGTATAAATTCACCCAACATCACTACGCTAAAAGCCTTGTTCGTCCTTGAACAATTATTAACTATAAGAATCATGATCTTAAGAGACTCCACACTTTTACTACATGCAAAAAACTTAAGTTAGTACTACAATGACTAAATGGAATGCAAGTTTGCAACACTACGTATGTTATATACCATTTAAAGCTCAAGAATCGTACTCCAAAAATCCTAACCTCAAGAATTGACTCAATACATGGAAAACTCATGCATATTGCTCAATATAAGACATCATACAAATCACCCACATTAATCAAACATATGCCCTCTCAACAAGAGAGTTACCCATAAACACTCACAATAATGCAATTATCATAATGGGTATACAAATCAAGTTACGCTCACTCTCATAAAGAAATAACAAATTACACATAATAAACCATAGGCTTTCCCTTAGTATCATACTCCACTTAATATTAGAATGTTAAATATAGCATCAAATAGGTATTTTCTAGGTTGTAATGTAGGATAAGGGACGAGTAGGAACTATTTTGGCCAAGAATAGTGACTATCTTTCCTAGCTCTTTAATACACTACATCATACATTTAAAAACAATTTATAACAACCAAATCACACCATTTTGTTGACTTCCCCATTCTTTTGTTTTTGCCCCATCTGTTTTAAGTATTTTCACATGCGCATAGTGGGTGTATTGTTTATTCTTTCAAGATTTAATTTTTTTTCTTTTTCACAACCTTGGGAATATTTCTACACGATATACATCACTCCAAACAACCACACATCAAATATAAACACCAATAACTCTTATCTTGGGGCATCAATTTCACCTGATTCTTCTTCAATTTCTCAAACTCCTTACTAAATCAATTTTTCATTAAAGAACTTAGGAGCCTTTTTGGATCAAAATAAGGTTCATAAAAGAAGGGATTAGGATACTTATGTGGCTAACAAAGAAAAGGTTAAAGGCTCAATGGGGGTTGACTAGGATAATGCCCAAAGGGTAGGACAAATAGAAGGTCTAAAACAAGGCTATCAAAGAAATGCCTATATCATCTCCAAAACCCACATTCTTTATTTTGCTCCACACACATACCGGGAAAGTTCTAGACATCACATGCAACAAGGGATATACAAAAACCTCATACGCATATGGTACATGCTCAACTCAACAGGATCATCATAGACTCCTAACCAAAGAATATCATGATTTCAAATTTTAAGCCACAAAGTACAAGAGCCAAAAACTTGAGCCTAGGAGTCTCAAAAATAGCAATTCACTCATTAAAAATGCTTTTATCAAACAAAACGCTTGTACCATGCAATCAAAAAGAGCACCAACAAGAATGTCTCACTTACTCCTAACCTAAAATTTTTAAATTGAGCCAAAAATTGGAAAATTCTCCACCCCCACTTAAGAATCTACTTTGTCCCCAAAGTAAATTTAAAGGTAGGAGATAGAAATACTTCCTAAGTCCTCTAGGCCTAGCTAATAGCATATTTTTGCATCAAAAGGAATTCGGAGGACCCTACACTCAGTCTTTACCCTGCTTATTAGCTCAAGTTTTTGGTACTCAGACTTTCCATTAACCTGTGACTCAACCAAAAATAAAAACTACATGAAGTAAAAAAATTAAAAATTAAAAAATAAAACATACCTACTTAAATTTACTCGGGTTGCCTCCCAAGAAGCGCCTAATTTAGTGTCGCAGCATGACCTAATCAACTTTTTGCTCCATCTTGAGGATATAAATTTCACCCCCAACTTAGCTTCTATCTTTTTGCCTAGCTCATAGAGAGGTGGTACAAAAATTAAGGAACCGAGTAATAGAATGTGCATGGTAAACCACTCGGCCTTAAAGTGAGGTATGTTTTTATGTTGTTTTTCTTGTGTAAAATTAAGAATATAGAATTCTTGTTCCTCGTATTCATACTCTTCAACTATTTTAACTGATTCCACAGAAAAGATATCATCTAAACATAATGTAGAAAAGTGCTTTGAATGAGGACCAACCAATCCCACATCGAAATTTACCCAATCCACAACATCCTTACTTATATTCTCCTTCTCAACTGAAGTCTCAAGAGAAAGATGACAATTGAATGGTTGCAATTCATATGGTAGTGGTGGTATATCCTTAACCTCTTCAACAATTTTAGCTTTCGAGTACTCAGACTTCCTTGAACTGTCAGGAAATTTATCTTCAATAGGTTGGGAAGTCAACTCTGTATTTACCTTCATAGATATCTGTGAAGGTTCTTCATTGAGATCTGTACCATTCCTTAAAGTAATTGCAATTACTTATTCACTATACTTGACAAATCACCTTGAGGTCTGGTATTATGTACCTATTGCACTTGCCTTACCTGCATTACTAAGTTTTTCACGATAATTTGCTGATGCTTTAAAATGGCCGCATTTATCTTTATGTCTGCTGACATCTATGTTTGATCAACTACAATTTATCTTAGCATCCCTTCCAAAGTAGTCGTTTGAATTGGGGCCTCGTAATTCTAAACCTGTGACTGTTCAAACTGTTACTGCTAATTATAGGCGTTCACATAGTATTGCCTTTGATCATAGCCCATAAACACTACTGAATAAGGATTTACAACACACATATCTTCAGAATAAATACTATTTCCACAAACCATACACCATATAGAATCTTCATCACTCGAAAACCATCTATCCCAAGCTTCCATGTCAAAAAATGTGATAACAGCAAGTAAAAAGAAATAAAAAGAAAAAAAAAGTAATAAACTATATACAACTCAATGTAGCTAAACTAAAAATAAGATAATTGCCTAATTACAAGTCCCCAGCAACGGCGCCAAAACCTTGACAGCGCCTAAGCACACACGCATATGTACATAGTTTTATCAAGTAGTAAAGTGACTTTAAGAAAGCCCAAGTATCGATCTCTCAGGGACTTGCGTTCACCGACTATCCAATTCTAGTTCAACAATTGAGAAAACGTAAACAAAAAGGTTTTAGAATTGTAAACTAAAAATAAACTAAATTAATGTGGTAAAACAATAACTTTGGATAATCAAAGGATAGAAGCCCAGGGTTAAGGCTTAAGAACAACCATATGACGTTATTGAACTTCTTTCGTTAAATTTCTTATCTTGGTTATTGATTCATAAGGTTAATTGCATGATCATGGTCTCTTGATCTCTAACCGTTTACCTAACTTGGATATTACAACAACATCGTTGAGCAGGGGTGTAATAGTCCAATTAAGTTCTTTAAGCTATCATCCTATGTGTGAATCAAGTAAGGAATCTAAGTACATCCCTATGCCAGATACTAATTTGATTTCCTTATTTCATAAAGAAACACAAACCATACTTTACTTATTCCCATGTTATATCACCCTATTCCTTTTTTTGAGTTCACAAAGTTGACAATTGATGTATTCTAAGGGTCGCGAATCCTTAAAATGGTTATAAAAGAATAAACAACTAACCAATAATCATAAGAAACTTAAACAAAATCAATTCAAAATAAAAGTAGTCAAGATCTTAGCCTTAACCTCGAAAAGGGAGTTTAGCCTCTAATGGAAATATTCATCATCCAATCCCTTGGGTTGATGATACAAACCATAAAGAAAAATAAATTAAAGAATGATAAAAGCTACAAAGAAGTTTTGGTATCCTCTAATATCTTCCAAGGACTTCCAGAAGTGATTAAAAATGTTTACAGAGTTGTATTTATAGAAATACATAAGCCCAAGCCGTGTTGATGAAGGAATCAATGTGCAGTCCAGGGGTGAAATGGAGCATGCGACGTATGCTGTATTCCATAGGAATGGAGCATGCGATGCATGAATATCACATGTACACACTTTTTTGGGTCCCTTCTGAGTCTTTTGGTGTGTAGCATGCGCCAAGATACTTTTCCATGCGCTCTCACTCACCCAAGACATTTCAGGTATCCAAATTTCTGTCAAGTTGGATATTATGATTTCGTGATCCATTCACCCAAGACATTTCAGGTGTCCAAATTTCTGTCAAGTTGCATATTGTACTTCCGTGATCCATTCCAAGCCTTTTTATGTTGTTTTCACTTGATTTAACTCTTGTATATCCTTCATATATCATCATAATCCATTCACCAATCATCCTATAGCATACATCACAATTTAGAGATCAAAACAATACAATATCCAAGACGGAGAACTAGAAACACGAGCTAAGCTAAGGCTTCATTCACTTTGATTTCTAACGTATTGTTTTGACTCTTATCTTGATCCAATTGACCCTTGAACATTAACAAGTTGTTTCGCATATAAATACATAATAACAACCTTAGGAACTCATTAAACATGTTAGAACCCAAATCGAAAGACTAGATAAACACCTAGCTCAAGCTAGTCATACTAGTTTTCTCGGTTGACTTTTAAATGATCAATTTGAATCAAAAATTGCATGGAAACACTATTAAACATTGTAACCACATACATGGACACTTGGATGAACATTTATATCATTATTACCACATTAAAAACATGAATAATCCTCAAAATAAGGCTAAAAAGACTAGAATAACAATGTTAAAATGCATAAATTCACCCAACATCACCATCACTCACAATTAAGAAATTTATAACAATGGGTACAATAATATTATATAGTGGTATACCAAGTAATATAGTGGACTTCAAGTAAGAGGAATATCGATCCCACAGAGACTTGATTCGGCAACGATTTAATTTTAGTTTATAATTTAAATTCAATTGATGCAAGAGTATCCAAAATAGAGTTTGGATATTATAAACAAGGAAAAGTAAATAATACGGAAAGTAAAGGTCTTGAGACAATCAATAATAGAAAACCCAGGGTTGAAGTACTCTGAACATTCATATTATGCTTTTGGATTTCATTCGTTAACTTGCTTATCTTGGTTGTTGATTCTAGGGTTAATTGCACGATTATGGTTTCCCAAATCAAGTAACAAATATCATTGTCCTAGATACTAATTCAAGTTTCTTATTTTATAAAAAAAAAACAAGAACCATACTCTACTTATTCCCATGTTCTATCTCCACATTCCCTCTTCCGAGTTCATAAGGTTGATAATGGATGTATTCTAAGGATTTTGAATCCTTAAGATAGTTAAAACAAGAATAAGAAAACAACCAATAATTATAATCAAATCAAACAATATTAATCCATAGCAATAATACTCATGTTCTTGGTTTCAACCCCAAAAAGGGGGTTTTAGCCATGCATAGTCATAATCGTAATCATAAAGTTGTAATTAACGATTAAAAACATATATGAACTAAATGAAATTAATAAAAAACTAATTATAAAGTTGTATAAGCCCCTAGATCTATAAAATATTTCCAAAGATATGTAAAAACGTGATACAACATGTATATATAGCATAAGGATAAGCCAAGTCCATGTTGGAGTCGAATTGGAGTGAAAAGCCCAGGGTAGAGTGGACCATGCATCGCACCCTATATTCCTATGGAATGGAGCATGCGATGAACCATATATTCCATAGGAATAGAGCATGGAACGTATGCTAATAGCATGATGCTACGGGAATTTGTCCTCCAAATTTTTGTTAAGTGTTGGTCCTTCCTCCTTCTATCCCTTGTCTTGTGGTGTCTTTTCATTGATTTTAAAGACTCTATATAATTCATATATCATCATATTAAGCTCATAAAGGATACTACAAGAACAAACCATAAGAATTATAAGCACAAACACGTAACATCCATCACGATGAATAAAAAACAAGAGCTTAGACTAGGTTGATTTCCATGATCTTTCACTTCAAGTCTCCACTCTTCTCTTGACTCATTTGACTTTATAGACTCCTAAAAACTTGTTCCACATATAATAAAACATTTAAATCCACAAAGAAAACATATAACATAACAGAATCCAACAAGATAGACTAGACAAGAAGCTAGCTCAAACTAGAAAGACTAGTTTTCTCTATTGAACTCTAATTGACTCTTTTATGTACCAAATTGTTGGAAAACCCTTGTAACCATTATAAATACATGATTTAACACTTTGATACATATTTATATCATTATATACCTATATAGTATAGAATCATCCTCAAAACAAGGCTAAAAAGGCTAGGATAGTGATGCTAGAATGCACAAATGTACCCAACATCACCACCCTACACTTAAATCCTTGTTCGTCCTCAAACAACTCTTAACTATAATCATTATCAACTAAGGAGATTCAACACTTCTACTGAATGTAAGATACTCAAGATATCACTACAATGACTACATAGAATGCAAGTTACTACACTAAGCATGTTATTTACGCAATTGAAAGCTCATGAACACTACTTTAAAACATCCTAACTTCAAGAATTGACTCACCTAGTGGCAAACTCATGCATATTTCTCAATCAAGGACATCATACAAATCACCCACATTAATCAAACATATGCCCCTTACAACAACAGAGTTACCCATAATCACTCACAATAATGCAATTCATAATATGGTGGGTACAAGAATCAAATTAACCTCACTCTCACAAAGAATTCACAAGTTACACATAATGAACCATAGGATTTCCCTTAGTGTAATGCTCCACTAATATTGGAATGTAAAGTTTAGGATCAATTAGGACTTTTTGGGTTGTAATGTAGGATAAGGGACGGGTAGGAACTATTTGGAGAATAGTGAATAACCTCTCTAAGCATTTTAATACACTACATTATACATTTAAAAACAATTTCCATAACCAAATTACACCATTTTTGTCTACCCTATTCATTTATTTTTCCCCATCTCTTTTAAGCATTTTCACAAACATGTGGTGGACGCATAGTTTACTACCGTAAGAATCAATTTTTCTCTTTTTTTTCACAACCTTGGCAATATTTCTAGCATAAATTATATCACATCCATCCACTACACATCACATATAAACACCAATGACTATTACCTTAGGGCATTAATTTCACCTTTTTTTTCTTTAATTTCTCAAAGCCCTTACTAATTCAATTTTTCATTAAAGCACTTAGGAGCTCTTTAGATTAAATCATGTTCTATCAAAGAAAGGAATTAGGATACATATGAGGCTACCAAGGAAAAGGCTCAATGGGGGTTTACTAGGATAACACACAAGGGTAGGACAAATGAAAGGTATAAAACAAGGCTATCAAAGAAATGCCTAAATTATTTCCTAAATCCACACTCTTTATTTCGCTTCACACACAAACCGGGCAAGTTCTAGACATTACATGCAACAAGGAATATGCAAAAACCTTACACCCACATGGCACATGCTCAACTCATATAGGATCATCATAGACTGTCAACCAAATAATAGAATAAATTCAAATTAAAGCCAACAAGTACAAGAGTCATAAACATGAGCCTAAGAGTTTCAAAAATAGCAATTCACTCAATCAACATGCTCTTACAAACAAACCCACTTGCATAATGTAATAAAAAATAGCACTAACAAAATATCTCACTTATTACTAACCTAAAAAATTTTAAATTGAGCCAAAATTTTAGATTTCCCCACCCCACACTTAAAAATCTACTTTGTTCCCAAAGTGAATTTTTAAAGTAAGAGATAGAAATTCTTCCTGAGGCCTCTAGGTCTAGCTAGTAGCATTTTTTTCATCACGAAGGTCTGTGGACCCCACGCTTAGTCTTTGCCATGCTTCTTAGCTCAAGTTTATAGTACTAAGACTTCCCATTAACCAGTGACTCAACCAAAAACAAAAAATCCATGAAGTAAAAAAAATTAAAAAATAAAAAATAGAACATACCTACTTAACTTTACTCGGGTTGCCTCCCAAGAAGCGCCTAATTTAGTGTCGCGGCACGACCCAATCAACTTTTTCCTCCATATTGAGGATATCAATTTCACCCCCAACTTAGTATCCATATTTTTGCCTCGCTCATAGGGAGGTGGTACAAAGATTAAGGAACCGAGTAATAGAATGTGAATGGTAAACCACTCGGCCTTAAAGTGAGCTATGTTCTTATATTGCTTTTCTTGTGTAAAATTAAGAATATAGGATTCTTGTTTCTTATCTTCATACTCTTCCACTATTTTAAATGATTCCACAAATAAGATATCATCTAAACATAATATAGAAAAGAGCTTTGAATGTGGACCATTGTAATGCCTCGGATCTGGTACCCGAAATGCTACACGGTGCTCATGACCCCAAAGGACTACAAACTAACCCGTGACTGATATCTGTACCTGTATATTGCATAATATACTGTATCATTGCAGAAACATGAACTGAAAGGCCATAAGGTTCAAGAGTGTAACATAACTGATAAAGATATAACATTTAAATGGGGTATGAAATATCCAAAACAAAACTGAAATAACATGATAGTCTAAACATGATAGTCTGAAAAGCCTCTAACTGACTGAACTGTCTAAATGAGGAGTTGATGGGACATGTCCCCAACTAACTCCAACTAATAAATTACTTAATGAGATAATAAATAAATGATCATGTCCTCAAGAGTTGAGGACTCACTGCTAACTCTGACTTCTGAGACTAGAATGCTACTGATGCTCTGGAGCTCATGCTTTTGAACCTATGGTATAAGACACCATAGCGTAAATGTGCCAGTCCTTTGAATATACTGGTATACATGGAAGGTAGGCTTAATGAATGGAGTTCATATGCATGAACAATACTGTCTAACTGACTAATATGAACGTGAGAATACATGTATCAATACGTAGTAACTATATCTGAGATCGTGATAACATAAATTTACTAATAACTAATATGACTGATAACTAAATTTTGATGACTGATATAACTAATGACATGAGTGACTGTATCTGACAATTCTAAATCTGATGAAACTAGCTGAGTTTTATACTGTATCGGAGTTAACTGTATCTGATAGTCCTAAATTTTGTAGAACTATCTGAGTTCTAATACTGAGACTGAATAACTGTATCTGATAGTCCTGATTCTGTAACTGAAACTGTGGAAAGTAGTTATCTAACCGACATGCCCCTAATATGCTATTATGGTTGAGTTGGGGTCCAATCTGTAACCCCAATTAGAAGGGTGCCAATGCCGTACCACTAGCAAGGACAAGCTGTGAGTGACCCTCATCTGATAGTGTGTGTTTTCATCCTTGGGTTCACTCGGTGCTAATTTTTACTCCCATCTGAATAGAACTGAACATGGATTACTGAAATGAACTAGACTGAATTAATAAGTTCCGTTGACTAACGGAATAGTATTGAGATTACTATATTACTGAGTTTTCCTGAGTCACATGACTGACTGAGTTCTATGGATCATGACTTGACTGAGGATATCATGAAAATATGACACTAAAGCTAGGCACACAACTATATTTTTTTGGGTATAAGTACCCCCAGGACTCGATGAAAGGAAACTGACAAGGCATGACATTCTTGAATCCATGACTAACATCAACAATATATAGTCTATTGACTAAGACATTTCACCAAACACTTGACATACATAACTTATACATGAATGGGGATTTCATAATATCATACTAGTATGGCATTTTTCCTTCACATAGGCATTTAATTAAACATGTGGGGAGCATACTTTGGTTATACAATCATCAACACATGTAATAATCAAGGATACATCAATCAACTTGTAAATTGAAGAAGGTTTATCATGATTATTATGCAAATAATCACATACTAGGGTCAATCATTGGAATATGTAATTTAAAACATGAATCAAAACCACACAACATAATCAACATGAATTTCAATTCAATTTGAATCATGAACAGTCACAAATGCCCAAATCTTAGGTTTTGAAAAGAGATTCTTAAGCTTCACAGGTGAGAGAGACCCATGAATCAACATATGACATACCTTAGTTCTTGATTTAGTGAAAATTAATGGAGAAACTTTCTTGAAATTGAATTCCTAATTAAAACCCTAGCTTGTTCTTGAGAGAAAATTGAGACTTTCATGTTAAAGAGCTTGAATAGAGGTAAAAACTTGACCCTTTTAACCCTTGACGTGTCTTTTAATTTTAGTGAAATTTTCCTAAATTGGACCCCTAGTTCGACGCGGCGCTATCATGCCGTGTTACTGGAATTTGACAACTAGGAAATTGAGGGATGGCGTGATACGGAGCCATAGCGTTGCCAATTTATTTGCAACCTAGAAGTTTGGCGCGACGCTCCACTATCGTAGACCCCTACTGGAATTCGACAATTGCCATTTTCTCCTACGGCGCGGCGTACCATAGACTAATATAGCACAGTTTTACGACAAGAACTTGAAATAGTCATAACTTCTTACCCTGTTATCGGATTTAGGCGAATTTTATATCGATGGAAAGTTTATTGAATTTTCCACATGGCAAAAAGTGTAAATCTTAAAAATTCCTCATAGAATAAACATTATTCAATTTAGAAGCTAACACTTTACATTCTTGGGATAAAAAATTTAGTTAGGAAACTTTGGGGTATTACAACCATCCATTCCCATATTTAAATTTACACAATCCACAATATCTTAACTTACATTCACCTTATCAATTGTAGTCTAAGAAAAAGATGACAACTCAATGGCTACGATTCATATGGTGGTGGTGGCATCTCCGTAACCTCCTTAACAATTTCAGTTCCTGAGTACTCAGACTTCCTTGAATTGTCAACAAATTTGTTTACCTAGAGCTACAGTAGTTACAGAATATTCTCAGTAATGTTACTAACAATAGTACTCAGCAATCAGTCACAGTTTTAGATCAGTATTCAGTTCAGAACTCAGTAAACTTAGTCAGTTAACTAGATTCAGTAGTACTTCATTAGTTAGCGAAACCTAGTAAACTCATTTCAGTTCAGTTAGATAGTACGATCAGTAATAGTTTCGTCAAGACTAGTATGGACTAGAAATCAGTTCAGTGTCTATTCAGTTGGGAGTAGGATTCAGCACCAGGCGGACCAGGGATGGGGACATTCTTAACAATATAGGGTTTGATCCTTAGTAGCAATCCCTGCATTAAAGAACTACGTAGCCAGCGTAGGTTGAGATATCTCCTAAAAGACTAGGGTTGATACATCTCGTATGAGTTTTTTTGCCAGTGAGGGTTAACAAAAGAGCTTTCTGTCTGAGAGGGTTAAATTACAGCTTATCTTTACTTGTGGCACGGTATTGATACCCTTCCAACTGAGGTTATAGGTTGGACCTTAATATATTCAAAGAGGGGCATGTTGGTTAGATAATTACCTCCTATAGTTTCAGTTTAAGTCTCAGTATAGAACACAATTTAGTTTTACAGAATCAGGACTGTCAAATATAGTCACCCAACTCAATATAGAACTTAGTTCAGTTTTACATAATTTGGACTGTCAGAAATAGTCACCCAGTTATCAATCAATAATGTCAGAAATAGTTACTCAATTATCAGTATTACAGTATCAGTAACTCAAATATTAGTTAATCAGTATTTAGAACTCAGTAACCAGTGTTAATATGATCTCAGTTACAGTTTATGTATTCATGTATATTCTCTTATTCAGTTATGTTCATGTTATTCAGACAGTTATTCTTCATACATATGAACCCATGCCTATCAGCCTACCTCACTTAGCATACTAGTATATTCAAGGGTCGTTTGGTAGAGCATATAAGATAATACTGAATAGGCTATATTAGTAATGCTGGGATTAGTAGTGCAATGATTAGTAATACTTGGATTAGTAATACTGGGATTATTTTTTAAGCAGTGTTTGGTTTGATGTATTGAAAATAATATGTATTATTATATTTTAAAAAGAATACTTATTTGTTTACAAAAATAACCTTAACATATTATAACTTTGTGTAATTTCTTCGCAAAACTTTATTATTCTTTTTTTTAAATTAAAAAAATGAACAATATAACTAATTATTTACTTTGAAATAATTTTAAGATTTAATCATTCACTTGCAATTTTTTTGGAGTTATCGTTTCTTTATTTGTTTATTATTTGCTTGTTGTTCCCATTTTGTGGTATTTTTAAGTTGGAGGGGGGTATGTGTAACTTTCGAATGAGATAATAGAATCATTATTAAAATAAAGTTGTGTTCGGTAGAGTGTTAAAACTAAGTAGAAAAATTATTTTTATTTATGAATATCCTATTTACAAAATTAAAGCTTATATGTAATCCTACAATTTATTTTCGGATTTCGATCAATAAGTATTTTTTTAAGTTAATGGAGTAATTTTTTTATGATTAAAATTATTTAGAGGGATATTATTATCTTGATAAATTGAAAAGAAGTAACTCACATTGAATAAATTGAAAAAGATTTAGAAAAAAATAAATGAAATTTGAGGCATTTTTGTAAATAATAATAAAATTTGTAAAATAATTTATTTAAATAAATTTATCAGTACAAATATAAAAAATAAAATTACGAAAATAAAAAAATATTTAAAAGAATTTGAGGGATATTTTTGTCTTTACACATATTAGTCCATGGTATTAAAACTCATGTACTAATAATACCACCATATAGGATGTATTAGTAATACACCCTATAATACCATATAGGGTGTATAACTAATACATGGTATTAGTAATACATAGGTTCAAAATTCTACCAAACATAGTATTAAGTAATACCACGCTTAATCATGGACTATTTTTTTACTACGTCCTACAAAACGACCCCTCAAAGTACTGACGCATCCTTTCTTTTGCGTTATGATGTCTTATATCATTGGTTCAGATGCACAGGCTCCTGACTGTACTTAGCAGCCCAGCCAATCAGCATCAGATTTAGTGGTGAGTCCTCATTATTCGAGGATAGAATATTATTTCAGTATTTCAGTACAGTTTTCAGTAGTCGGAGTTAGTTGGGGGCTTATCCCATCAACTCCATAATTTAGACAGTTAGAGGCTTTCAGACTAGAGTATTTCAGATAGATATTTTAGTATTCAAATTTCAGTACTCAGTATTTGTTTCAGTTACGAACCTTATGGCATTTACAACCCTTACTTCCATATTTATTTTAGTTATATTATTATTACAGTGATACTATTAGTGCTCATAGCAGGTACCGGTCATAGGTTAGCTGGTGGTCCTTCGGGGTCGCTAACACCATGTAACGTCTGGGGTATTTACTCGAGGCATTACAAACTTGGTATTAAAGCCTAAGGTTCAATAGAGTCCTAGGAGATCTGTAAGCCGAGTCTAGTAGAGTCTTGTGCATGGGTATGTAGCACACCATACTTATGGACAGGAGGCTATTAGATGTTTTGGGAAAATTTTTCCTTCTTTCAGTATTCATGTCGTGCGAGTGAGCATGAGCTCCAGTTAAACTCTTAGTCTAATCCTTTCCCCTTCCTTTTATAGAATATGCCTCCAAAAAGGACTAAGAGAAGAGGAACGGGAGACCTGCCAGCACCTCAACCCATCCTGCCAGATCATCTGGATGAGCATGTCTCCCACACAGAATTCAGAGCAGTTTTCACCACCCTAACTCATTTTATGGCAGCCTAGAATAAATGCCCAGCTGTGGTTCCAGCCAACCCAATAGCCAATACTGTTGCAGCCAGGATTTGGGACTTCACCCGAATGAACCCTCCCTCTTTTACTAGGTCAAAGTCAGATGAGGGCCCACAGAAATTACTTGATCAGGTGTAGAAGGTTACAGATATTATAGGGGTGACTGCTAGTGAGAGTGTTGAGTTAGCTGCATATCAGTTATAGGATGTGGCTTACTCGTGGTTTAAATTATGGAAAGTAGAGAGGGCCAGAGATATAGGGCCTATAGAATGAGAGGAGTTTGCTATTGATTTTCTGGATAGGTTCTTCCTGCTAGAGTTGAGGAAAGCGAAGGTTTTAGAGTTTATTAATCTGAAGCAGCGCAACATGATAGTACAAGAGTATTCTCTCAATTTTACTCAATTAGCCAGATATGCCCCTCATGTGGTAGCAGATAACAAATCTAAGATGAATAAAATTATGTGTATAACAGTGTGGTTAACAAGTATAGGACCACAATGCTGATTAAGAAGATAGACATATCTAGGCTCATGGTCTATTCTAAGAAGATAGAATAGGCTAAAAATAAAGAAAAGAAGAGGGAGAAAAAAAAGCTGGAACTGGTAGCTTCAACTTCACCCAACCTAAGTCAAAGAGTGGTAATCATTCTCAGTTTTGACCAAAATCTTCAGTTCTAGTTCTGTCCTCAGCCAGTGCTCCAGTGCCAAAATTTAGAGACGGCAATAGAGATAGGGCAAATGGCCTTAAACCATAGGGTAGTGTTAGTAGTGCCCAAACAAATCCTCTCTGTTAGAAGTATGGTAGAAACCATTAGAGTGTCTATAGACCTGGTAGTGACGTATGTTTTAGATGTGGCAAGCTAGGTCATAGGGTCAGACAGTGTCCTCAGATGGGTTTATAGAGCCAGCATAATCGTCCCCCAGCTCAGTCTGGTTGCCTAAATCAAAGGGTGCCACTTCCAGTACCACCAGTGGACAACGTTCAAATAGACTCTATGCACTTCAATACCGACAAGATCAGGAGAGTTCTCCTGAAGTGGTCACTGCTACATTACAAGTTTATCATTTGCATGTTTATGATTTGCTAGATCCAGGAGCTTCTTTGTCCTTTGTAACTTCTTATATAGCTGTTGACTTCAGAGTTATTCCTAAAATTATAGCAAAGCCTTTCTCCATATCTACCCTAGTGGGTAAATCTAACATATCCCGATGGGTATACATGAATTGTCCGCTTATGGTATCTCAGAAAGTCACTTCAGTAGACTTAGTAAAATTAAAGATGACAGATTTTGTTGTCATTATCGACATGGATTGGCTTCATTCATGCTATTCTTTAGTTGACTATAGAAATAGAATCATCCAATTTTAGTTTTCTAGTAAACCTTTCCTAGAATAAAGGGGTAGTACTTCAGCACTTAAGGGTCAGCTTATTTCCTACATTAGGTCAAAGAGAATGATATCTAAGTGATATGTCTACCATCTCATACGAGTCCAATGCTCTAGTTCAAAAACCCCTAATCTTGAATCAGTGTCAGTAGCATGCGAATTCCCTGATGTGTTTCTCAAAGATCTTCCCGAGTTCCTCCCAAAAGGGAAATTGACTTCGGAATTGATCTTCTTCCAGATACCCAACCCATCTCTATTTTACCATACAGAATGGCTCCAACAAAACTCAAGGAGTTCAAAGAACAATTGAAAGATCTCCTAGATAAGGGATTCATCAGACCCAGCATATCCCCGTAGGGTGTACCAGTTCTATTCATGCGTAAGAAAGATGGTTCTCTTAGAATGTGCATTGACTACCATCAGTTGAATAAATTCATGGTCAAGAACAAGTATCCACTTCTTTGAATTGATGACTTATTTGACAAACTTTAGGTTTCCTATTACTTTTCTAAGCTAGACCTCAGATCAAGCTATCATTAGTTCAGAGTCAGAGAATGTGACATTCCAAAAATAGCTTTTAGAACTCGCTATGGTAAATTTGAATTCTTAGTCATGTCCTTTGGTCTTACCAATGTCCCAACAGCTTTCATGGACTTGATGAACCATCTGTTCAAGTAGTACTTGGACATGTTCGTCATAGTCTTTATAGATGACATTCTTGTCTACTCCTGCAGTGAACATGATCATGCAGACTATCTCAGAATAGTATTACAGACTCTCAAAAGCCATTAGTTGTTCACCAAATTTAGTAAGTGAGAATATTAGCTAAGGTCAGTAGCCTTCCTTGGTCATATAGTTTCTGTGATGGCATTAGAGTGGATCTTCAAAAGACCAAAGCAGTAAGAAACTATCCCAAGCCCATTTCTCCAACAAATATCAGGAGTTTCTTGGGTTTGGCTGGATATTACCAATGGTTTGTTGAGGGATTTTTGTCTATTACATCCTCTATGTCTAGATTAACTCAGAAGAAAGTCAAATTCCAATGGTTAGATTCTTGTGAGAAGAGTTTTCAGGAGTTGAAGACAACTCACTACAACTCCAATTTTGACTATACTAGATGGTTTAGATGGATTTGTGGTATATTTTGATACATCCAGAGTTGGTTTGGGTTATGTTTTGAAGTAGAGAGGTAAGGTCATAGCCTATGCCTCGTGACAGCTTAAGCCCCATCAGAAGAACTACCCCACTCATGATCTTGAGTTAGCAGGTGTAGTATTTGCCTTAAATATTTAGAGGCACTATTTGTATGGGGTCCATGTTGATGTGTTCACAGACCATAAGAGCCTCCAGTATGTGTTCTCTCAAAAAGACCTAAACCTCCATCAGAGAAGGTGTTTAGAGCTATTGAAAGACTATGATATGAGTGTTCTGTATCATCCATGCAAGGCCAATGTAATGGCTGATGCTCTCAGTAGGATGTCTATGGGTAGTGTTGCTCACGTGGATGATGATAAGAAGAAGTTAGCTCAGGAAGTTTATCAACTTACTCGACTAGGTATCCACTTAGTTGATTCAGCAGGGGGTAGTGTATGGGTTCAGAGTAGTTCAGAATCACCTCTGGTTTCTAAGGTAAAGGAAAAGTATGAAAGAGATACCAGTTTAGTTAAGTTGAAGGGATCAGAAGATAGAGGTTTTCTCCTAATGGGGAGATGGTATATTGCGTTGCTAGGGTCGGATATATATACCAAGTGTAGATGACTTGAGGTAACGGATTCATATAGAAGCACATGGTGCGTGCTACTCTATTCATCCAGGGTCCACTAAGATATACCACAACTTGTGGGAAGTTTATTGGTAGAGTAGGATAAAGAGAGATATTGCAGAGTTTGAAGCTAGATTCTCAATATGTCAGTAGGGTTAAGATTGAACATCATAAGCCTAGTGGGTCTATGTAGGAGTTCAGTATTCCCATATGGAAATAGAAAGAAGTGGACATAGACTTTGTGATGGTTTTGCCTCTTACTCATTGTTAGCATAATTCAGTTTGGGTTATTATAGACAGGATGACTAAATCATTTCATTTCCTACCAGTCCATACCTCTTATTCAGCCGAGGATTATGCTAAGATTTATGTAAGAGAGTTGGTCAAATTGCACGGAGTTTTGTTATTCATCATCTCAGATAGAGGTACGCAGTTCACCTCTCATTTCTGGAAAGCCTTCCAAAAGGATCTTGGTACCCAAGTTCACCTCAGTACAGCCTTCCACCCTCAGACAGATGGTCAAGTAGAAAGGACCATTCAAACTTTGGAAGATATGCTAAGGGCATGTGTCATTGACTTTAAGGGTAGTTGGGATGACCATTTGTCATTGATTGAGTTTGCGTATAACTACAGTTACCATTTCTGCATTCAGATGGCTCCATTTGAGGCACTGTATAGGAGGAGATATAGATCTCCTATTGGTTGGTTTGAAGTGGTTGAGGCTGCAGTGGTGGGGCCTGGCTTGGTATTTAATACCTTAGAAAAAGTTCAGTTGATCAGGAAATAGCTTAAGATAGCTCAGAGCCGACAGAAATTGTATGCCGATATGTGTAGAAAGGATCTCGAGTTTGAGATTAATGACTATATGTATTTGAAAATCTCTCTTATGAAAGGAGTGAAGAGGTTTCGTAACAAGCGGAATCTCATTCCCTGACATATCAATCCTTACCGAATTCTCAGCCGTTTTAGAAAGGTAGCTTACGAGCTTGAGTTGCCTTCAGACTTAGCCTCAGCACACCCAATGTTTCACGTCTCCTTGCTAAAGAAATGCATAGGTGACCCAATAGGTGTAGTCCCTGTAGAGGGTATAGATGTTCAAAACAGCCTCTCTTATAAGGAAATTCCAGTCAAAATCCTTGATTATCAGATTTAGAGACTGAGGAACAAAGATGTCCCTCTAGTCAAAGTTCTTTGGCAAAATCAGACTATTGAGGGAGCAACTTGGGAATCAGAAGCAGATATGCAGACCAAGTATCCTTACCTCTTCTCCACAAACTTAGACTCAGCTCAAGGTAACAGTCTTCCTTAAATTTACTCAATTTCATGCTCAAATGTAGTTACCAACTAGGTATCAAGTAACGTTTCATACTCATTCATGCATTCATGAATCAGTTCAGTCATGTACTCATGCATCAGATATGCATGTTCAGTATACAAACTAAGCTTATCAGTAATATCAGTTATGAAATCATGCATCAATTCTGCATGTTCAGTATGATAATTCAGTATATCAGTACTCTCAGCCATGAAATCATGATTTAGTTGTGTATGTCCAGTATGTACTTTCAGTCTATTAGTTCTCCCATATTAGTCAGTCTCATTCGAGGATGAATGTTCCCAAGGGGGAGATATTGTAAGACCCTGCAAAATCCTAAGATTAATTCAGTCCTTTAAAGCGTGTTAAGGTGTCCCAGACTCAAAACGTTTTACCTAAGTATTCATACTTAGAGTTATTTTAGACTTCATAGTTTGCGATCTTATTTCATGACCCTTACGACCATTAAATGTTGATCTTTAAGTTGCTTCATGATCAGGAATGTCAGTAGGTGTTCCGGATGAGTTTTAGATTTTTTGAACATCATTTGAAGCATGTTTGGAGTCCAAACCAGTGTATCAACGCGATCTCAATGCGCCTCATCGCCTATCGAATTGATGAATATTTTCACCCAGCTCCCAGTGCAATTCAAGTGAACCAATGCGGACTCAATGTAGCGCGTTGGCCATCGCATCAACCCATCGATGCGGTGCATCAGTCTGCGCGTCGTTAGGCCAGTTTTCAGTCATTGAAAAGACACATCCTTAGGAGTATTTGGGTTATTTTTCCATGTCTATCAGCCCTCAAAACACGAGATTTATCCACTTTAGAGTCAAAATTCATTCATTATTCTCAAAATTACTCAAGAACAAAACCCTAGGGCTTTTAATTCAAGGTTCAAGATTCAAGAACTCACCATCAACCTTCATAAATTCAAGTACTCAGGTATGTGAAGTGTTCATCCAAGGGTTCCTTTCACCCTTGGAGTCTAAGAAACTCTTTTAAACTTCAACTAGATTATTTTCATGATTTCCAAGATTGGATTTAAGTGTATTCATGATTATAATGTTAATTGGGGTTCCCGTCTATGGTCTATTACAAGTTTCATATGGAATTGATTATCATGTGTGTAGTATCATGTGAATTTATGTTAAAGCCATTGAATTTATGAATTTGGGAATTTATGTTATGATGCCTACATGTTGTTTTAGTATCATGTGCATAGTTCTGCTCCCCAAGTGTTTGTTAAAATACACATGTAAGTTAAATGGGAAAGAATTCTTGGCATGCTAGTATATGTGTAAACTTATACCTTACAGGTGTTTGATAAAGTGTCTCTATGGATGAGTTATGAACCAGCACATAGTTTTATACTTTTAAAGTTTACTCTATGCTTTATTTTTCATGCTATCGAGCTAAAAATTTAGCAGTTTACCTAGAGCTACAGTAGTTGCAGAATAGTCTCAGTAATGTTACAAACAGTAGTACTCAGTAATCAGTCACAGTTTCAGATCAATATTCAGTTCAGAACTCAGTGAACTCAGTCTGTTAACCAGATTCAGTAGTACTCCATCTGTTAGCAGAACCCCGTGAACTCAGTTCAGTTCAGTTAGACAGTACGATCAATAACAGTTTAGTCAAGCCTACTATGGACTAGAAATTAGTTCAGTGTCTATTCAGTTGGGAGTAGGATTCAGCACCGAGCGAACCCAGGGATGGGGGCATACCTGCCAGTATAGGGTTTGATCCTTAGTTGCAATCCTTGTGTTATAGAACTACATAGCCAGCGTAGGTTAAGATATCTTCCTACCAGACTAGGTTTTATATATCTCGTATGAGTTTTTCTGCCTGCAAGGGTTGAGAAAAAAGCTTCTTTTCAGAGAGGGTTAACTCAAAGCTTGTCTTTACCCGTGGCACGGTACTGACACCGTTCCAACTAGGGTTACTAGTTGAACCCCAATCCATTTAGAGAGGGGCATGTCAGTTAGATGATTACCTCTCATAGTTTTAGTTTCAGTCTCAGTATAGAACTCAGTTCAGCTCTACAGAATCAGGACTGTCAGATATAGTCACCAGCTCAGTATAAAACTCAGTTCAGTTCTACAGAATTAGGACTATCAGAAATAGTCACCCAGTTATCAATCAAGACTATCAGAAACAGTCACTCAGTTATCAGTATTATAGTATTAGTAAACTCAGATATCAGTTAATTAGTATTCAAAACTCAATAACCAGTATTAACATAATCTTAGTTACAATTTATGTATTCATACATGTTCTCTCATTAAGTTATGTTTATGTTACTCAGTCAATTATTGTTCATGAATATGAACGCATACTAGTACATTCAAAGTACTGACACATACTTTTCTTTTGCGCTATGATATCTTATATCATAGGTTTAGATGCACGGGCTCCTGACCGTACTTAGCAGCCCAGCTTATCAGTAGCATACTTAGTGGTGAGTCCTTATAGTTTGAGGACAGAATATTATTTTAGTATTTCAGTACAATTTTCATTAGTCGGAGTTAGTTGGGGTCTTATTCCATCAACTCCATAATTCAGACAGTTAGAGGCTTTCAAACTAGAGTATTTCAGACAGATGTTTCAGTATTTAAATTTCAGTACTCAGTATTTGTTTCAGTTACAAACCTTATGGCATTTACAGCCCTTACTTCCGCATTTATTTTAGTTATATTATTATTACAGTGTTACTATTGTTTAGTGCTCATAGCAAGTACAAGTCATGGGTTAGCTGGTGGTCCTTCGAGGTCGCTAGCACCGTGTAGCTTCCGAGATATAGACTCAGGGCATTACAATTTACCTCCTTAGTTATTTGTGAAGGTTCTTCATTGAGATCTATACCATTCCTCAAAGTAATTGCAATTACTTGTTCACTGCCGTTTGGCAAATAACCTTGAGGCCAGGTATTATTTACCTGTTGCACTTGCCCTACCTGCATCACTAAGTTTTTCACGACAATTTCCTGATGCTCTAAACTGGCCCCATAACTTTTTAAATCTGTTGACATCCATGGTTGATCATCTAGAATTTGTCTTAACATCTCTTCCAAATTGCTCGTTTCAATTGGGGCCTGGTAATTCTAAACTTGCGGCTGTTCAAACTGATGTTGCTGATTATAGGCGTTCATATAGTATTGCCTTTGATCATAGCCCACAAACATTACTGAATCAAAATTTATGGCATACATATCTTCAGAATGACCACTATTGCCACAAACCATACGCCATATAGAATCTTCATCACTCGGAAACCATCTATCCCAGGCTGCCATTTCAAGAATTGTGATAACAAAAAGTAAAAGGAAATAAAAAGGAAAAAAACTAATAAACTATATACAAATCAATATAGCTAAACTAAAACAAGATAATTGCCTAATTACAGGTCCCTGGCAACGACGCCAAAAACTTGACAGCACCCAAGCGCACACGCAAGTGTACGTGAACTTATCAAGTAGTAAAATGACTTCAAGAAAGCGCAAGTATCAATCTCTCAAGGACTTTCATTCGCCGACTATCCAATTCTAGTACAACAATTGATAAAACGTAAATAAAAAGGTTTTAGAATTGTAAACTAAGAAGAAACTAAACTAATACGGAAAAATAATGACTTTGGACAATCAGAGGATAGAAGCCCAGTAAGAACAATCATACTACATTATTTAACTTCTTTCGTTAAATCGCTTATATTAGTTATTGAGTCGCAGGGTTAATCGTATGATCATAGTCTCCCAATCTCTAACAGTTGACCTAACTTGGAATTACAACAACATCGTTGAGCAGGGATGTAATAGTCCTATTAAGTTCTTTAAGCTATCATCCTACGTGTGAATCGAGTAAGGAATCTAAGTATATCCATATCCTAGATACTAATTTGAATTTGTTATTTCTTAAAGAAACACAAACATACTTTGCTTATTCCCATGTTATATCGCCCTATTCCCTCTCTCGAGTTTACAAAGTTGACAATTGATGTATTCTAAGGGTCGCAAATCCTTAAAATAGTTATAAAAAGAATAAACAACTAACAAATAATGATAAGCAACTTAAATAAAATCAATTAAAAATGAAAGTAGTCATAATCTTGGCCTTAACCCTGGAAAGGGAGTTTATCCTCAAATGGAAATATTGATAATCCAATCCCTTGGATTGATGATACAAACCATAAAGAAAACTAAATTAAAGAATGATAAAACCTAAAAAGAAGTTGTGGTATCCTCCAATATCTTTCAAGGACGTCCAAAAGTGATTAAAAATATTTACAATTTTTATTTATAGCAATAGGTTAAGCCCAAGCCGTGGTAGCCAAGGAATCAACGTGCAGTCCAGGAGAGAAATAGAGCATGTAACGCATGCTGTATTCCGTAGGAATGGAGCATACAACGCACGCATATCACACGTACACACTATTTTGGGTCCCTTTTGAGTCTTTTAGTGTGTATCATGCACCAATATACTTTTCCACGTGCTGTCACTCGTCCAAAACATTTAAGGTGTCCAAATTTAAGTTAAGTTGTGTATTGCGCTTCCGTGACCCATTTCAAGCCTCTATGAGTTGTTTCCACTTGATTTAAAGCTTGTATATCCTTCATATATCATAATAATATATTCATAAATAATCCTATAGAATTAAACACAACAATTTAGAGCTCAAAATAATACAACATCCAAGATGGAGAACTAGAACCACGAGCTAAGGATAGGCTTCATTCACTTTGATTTCTAAATTATTGTTTTGACTCTTGTCTTGATACAATTGACCATTGAACATTACAAATAAGTTTTTTCACATATAAATACACAATAACATCCTTAGAAACTCATTAAACACATTATAACCCAATACGATAGACTAGACAAACACCTAAATCAAGCTAGTCACACTAGTTTTCTTGATTGACTTCTTGATGATCAATTTGAATCAAAACTTGTGTGGAAACACTATTAAACATTGTAAACACATACATGGAAACTTAGTTTCACATTTATATCATTATCACCATATTAAGCACATGAATAATCCTCCAAGCAAGGGTAAAAGGGCTAAAATAGCAATGCTAAAATGCATAAATCACCCAATATCATGAGCTATCATAGTGTCCAACGTCTAGTTCCCTTATAGGAAAACCTCATGTTGGGGAGAGGTGTTATACTCTTTCCAAAAAGTATAACCTAATATAAGTTATCATAGCTATAATTGTCATCCATATTAAAATAGGAATAATCTGAATAATTTGTACGTACTTTGGCTCGTAGTTCTGGGGCATGTAAACATATCCAACTCAGTGCTAAATACTGATCCCTTTAAATATGTATGCTTATTCTTTAGGAAATCCACTTTAAAAGCTAGAATAAGGGTTTATAATGAATATCAGTAATACATCTATCTGTTTTAAGTTGTAATCAAAACTAATCGATTTTCTATAAACTGTAGTAAAACAGTAAAGTGGATTCCATAACTTAACTGAGGATCAAAAGATTAAATCTTTTCTAAAAATTATGAATGTAAGCTAGTCATGGGATGCTTAAAGACATCATCTTCTTGAAATATCAATACTTATACTTAGGGCTTAAATCCCACATTTCAAACTCATGTCAAACTATAATAAAGTCATGCTCAATCATCAAAATCAAGAAATTCTTGCATAATTCTAGTCAAGATAGTGAAATTTAATTCTATATAAAGTCATCTCATACGTATAAACATGCAAAAGTAGAGAGGCAATTCAACATTTTATCAATTGAAACATCAACATTTTCAAATAATGATAATTGGGTATGAACTCTAAACTGTAAATCATAGAAATTCATGTAAATTTAATTTAACAATCTAGTTTTGGGTACAAGGATAAAAGAGGATCCTTGCTCATAACCCCACATACCTTGGTTGATGAATTGAACATAAAAGCTTGAACCTTTGACTCTTTAATGGTGTTCTTGAAGCTTCTTCTTAAAGTTCTTGAACCCAGAACTTTGGATTATAAGCTTTCTTGGAGTAGAAGTTATGGAATTTTTATTGATTCTTGGAGCTAGGGTTTTGTTCTTGGAGAAGAAAAGGATGAATAATGAAGCAACTTTGTTATTTGGGGCTAAAATTATGTGTTTTAGACGGATTTGGGTGAGGGTTAATGACTCAAATACCCCTATAACACGTCATTTAACACATAAAAACTGGGCACCGATGCGATCAATTATGCATCGTGTCACTCACTTCAACACGATTGGCGACGCGTCATCTACATTGATGTATCCACCGATGTGGCGCAATGATATCACATTGAGGTTTCGTTTTGTCCAACTAAACATGCCCCAATCCTTTTTCAAAAATTACAAAACTCACCCTGAAGGTATTATGGACTACCTTGATTATGAAACAACTTAGAATTCTCATTCCAAGGTTGAAAAGGTTGAGAATAAAGTCGTTAAAGTTTAGAAGCCAAAAGTGAGACTAAGCCTTCAACACTTAGCTAAAATTTCAGGTCCTGTGTTTATAATATGCCTCTTCTGTGTTGAATTAAACTAGAAAAAATATGGTGTATTATAATATTTCCCCCTTGAGAACATTCATTCTCGAATGAGACTAGCCAAATTGAAGATACTGGAGAACTGAGACTATATACTAGCATGCACAACTAAAACTAAGACTATATGACTGAATCTAAAACATGATGAGCTATTGAACTAATCTGTGAGTGCATGAATTGACATAAAAATAACCATATGGCTGAAACTGATACTGGAAATGAACTTAGTTAAAGAAGACTGTTACCTTCGGCTGAATCTTAGTTTGGAGAAAAGAGGTGAGGGTACTTGGTTCATATGTCTGCTTCTGTTTCCCAAGTGGAACCCTTAACAGACTGATTTCTCCATAGAACTTTGACCAAGGAAACTTCTTTTTTCCTTAGTATATGAATTTGGTGATCAAGAATCTCTACTGGAAGCTCTTTGTATTAGAGGCTATTCTAAATATCTATGCTTTCTAGAGGGACTATAACAGCTGAATCATCCATGCACTTCTTTAATAAGGATACATGGAACACTGGGTGAACTGATGCCAAGTCTACGGGTAGCTCAAGATCATACGCTACCTTCCCCACACAACTCAAAATCCTATAGGGACCTATATACCGGGGACTAAGATTCCCTTTTATGCCAAGTCTCTTCACCAGCTTCATGGATAAAACTTTCAAATAAATAAGGCCATTCACCTCAAACTGAAGATCCATCCTTCTTATGTCTGCATAAGATTTCTGACGACTCTGGGCTACTTTTAATCTCTCTTGAATCAACTGAACTTTCTTCATAGCCTCAAACACCATATCTGGCCCAAACAAAGTAGCCTCACCCACTTTGAACTAACTGACTAGTGACCTATATCTTCTCCTATATAGAGCTTCAAACGGGGCCATTTGAATGCTAGAATGGTAACTGTTATTATAGGCAAACTCAATCAACAATAAGTGGCCATCCCAACTGCCTTTGAAATAAAGTAACACATGCCCTCAACATATCCGCTAAGTTCTAAATGGTTCTCTCTGTCTGACCATCTGTCTACGGATGAAAAGCTAGACTAAGATGAACTTGGGTACCAAGACCCTTCTGAAAGGCTTTCTAAAACTGAGTACCCCTATCTGAGATGATGGACAATGGAACTCTGTGCAATCTGACCAACTCTCGGATATACAGTTTAGCATAATCTTCATGTTGCAAAGACTGATAGGGTAATCCAGTCACAAAGTCCATATTCACCTCTTCCTACTTCAAAGTAGGAATACCAAACTCCTGCAATGTGCCATCAGGTCTATGCTATTCTACCATAACCTATTGACAAGTTGCACACTTGGCTACAAATTTTGCTATATCCTTCTTTATACCACTCCACTAGTAGACTTCCCACAATTTATGGCACATCTTAGTGGCTCTTGGATGAATGGAGTAACGCTTACCATGAGCTTTTACCATAATTTTCTTTCTCAAATCATTAACACATGGCACACATAATATACTCTGGGATCTCAACACACCATCTCCCCCTTGGGAGAAAACCTCTACCTTTTGGTCTTTGACTGACCCCTTCAGTTTGACCAAACTAGAGTCCCTGTCCTGATTCTCTTTCACTTCAAAAACTAGAGAAGATTCTAAACTACCCTAAACCCAAATATTCCCTTCAGCTAAGTCAACCAACCTCACACCCAATCTAGCTAACCGTTGAATTTCCCAAACTAGTTCTCTTTTATCATTCTCTATATGAGCCACACTACCCATAGACAGTCTACTAAGAGCATCTACCACAACATTGGCCTTACCCGAATGATACAACACACTCATGTCATAATCCTTCAACAATTCTAACCGCCTTCTCCAACAAAGATTTAACTCTCTTTGAGTAAACACATACTGCAAACTTTTGTGGTACATAAACACATCAACATGCACCCTTTTGAGATCAACTTTCTACCCTTAAGATAGGATATAAAATGACTCTTGGGAGACACTGAATTACCTTCCCACTCAAAGACTGGCTCATCAGGAAACTGAAACTTTACTACTCGGGTGTGACAATCTATAGATACATAACAGGAATAGAGCTAATCCATATTAAGAATAAGGTCAAAGTTGATCATATCTAACTTTACTAAATCTGCTACTATGATCTTATGAAGGATAATGATAGGACACTTTCTATAAATCTATTTGTCAACAACTGACTCATCCACTGGGGTAGAAACCAAGAAGGGCTCAGAAAGTTTTTCATGTCCTATATTAAAATTTACTGCAACTAATGGGGTCACATAAGAGAAATTCAACCTGGGGTCTAACAACCCATAAACATCAAGATGAAAGACATGAAGCATACCAGTAACAATATTTGGTGAACTCTCCTGCTCCTGTTTGGATGGTAAATCATAAAACTAATTCAGGCGTTGACCGCCACCGGTACTGGATGAAGTACCCTGAGAAGGTATTGGCAGCCTAGAGGAGCTGGGGCACTAGTAGCCTAAGTCTGGGGATGAGCATCCCTGTCTCCTACTTAGCATGCAAACACTCTTTGATTCCATGACCTAACTTACCACAACCTTTCTGTCCCAACAGAAAATCACCGAGATGATTCTTACCACACTTAGCACATAGAAGATAACTGGCTTTTATACTCACACTACTCTGAGATCTGGACATGGAAGCCTTACCTCATATCTCCTACCTAGCCCTGGGGGTGGGATCACTGGTTGAAGACAACGTTGGTATAGATAAATGATTTTGAAACTGTGAATAATTTCCCCCTCCAAACTTAGCCTGGCCATAATCAAACTTCCCAATTCTAGCCTTTTTATTTCCCCTCTCTCTTTCCTTCAACTTTTCTACCTTAATCTGTTATGTATGAATCATCAGTCTAGTAAGATCTATATCCCCAATAAATAGGGAAATCCTATACTTCTTGACTACCAAACCAGATACTCCAGTAATAAACTTACTCATACTTGCTCTAGGGTGAGTCATCGTATTAGGGGCACACTTAGACAACTGATTGAACTTAAGGCAGTATTCTTTCAATGTCATCAAGCCCTGCCTTAGGTTCATAAACTTCTCTACCTTAGCTTCTCATATTTCACGTGGAAAGAACCTGTTTAAAAATGCATCCTGGGACACCTGCTAACTCATAGGAGCTGCATTCTCAACTCTACCATTATTCCACATAACCAGCCAATCATATGCTACATCTTTCAGCCTATAGGATACCAACTCTAAAATCTCTTCTTTAGTAGCATGCATAATCTGAGTGGTCTTCCTCACCTCATCTAAGTAAAGTTATGGGTCCTTACCTGCCTTTGACCTAAAAAAACTCAGGCGAATTCATTCTCATGAAGTCATAAATTTTAGTTGTTGCTAAATCCCTGTTCTGCTGAAGTGGAACTACCAACTGATGGTTGCCCTAAACATTGGCAGTTACACCTTATGCCAATGCCTGAAAGGCAGCCCAAAATTTAGCATGGGATATATTCTCATTCAGAAGGTCAGCAGGATGGGTGGTTGGTTATCCTTTCTGCATGCATTAGCTTGGTGAGGAGGCATTTTCAACTATCAGGTAAGAGCACGAGTTAAAAATAGATAAAGACACTGTAAGCATGATAGATAATAAAATAAAAAGATGATTTCCTAAAAATGTCATATAGCCTCTTGCTCATAAATGTGGCGCGCTTCACACCCATGATCAAGACTCTAAGTAACACGGCTTGCCTGACACTCTAGGACTCTTATAACCTTAGGCTCTGATACCAAGTTTGTAACGCCCCAAAAATGAGTCCCGAGGCGCCATACAGTGTTCGAACTACAAGTAGTCCCGAGCTAACCCTGAAAGCCTATTACTCATTTTGATGACTCAAATAAGGTAATATAGGCATGCAGTATGAGAAAATACTGAAATACTACCTGAATTGAACCGAGTTTATCTACATATAATGTCTGAAAATACTTAACTAAGGAAAATCTGAAGAACTAACACTAAAAATCTGAAATGTATCTATTAGTTGGATAAGCCTCTAATACTAGTACTAGAAAGTCACTGGGACAGACCCCCAGCTGACTGGAACTGTCTGACATAACTGACTAAAATAATCTGGAAAGATGGAAATCTGAATAAATGGGTCCCCAAACTATAAGGACTCACCAATGTCGGGATGTAGATAGAGATGCTCATGGTCAATCAAGCTGCTAGAACTAAGCACCTAAACCTACATTATGAGACAATGTAGCACATAGACATATACGTGGATTAGTACTTTCGGAATGTACTGAGCATGTAGGGGTGATTGCATAAGTAGAGATAATAGCTCAATGTTATCAAAATTCATAAAATATGCATGCTAAATGTAGATGACTCACATAAGCTAGAATATCTAAAAGCTAAAAATCATGAATCATGAATGATAAAACATACTGCATAAATCTAGTTAGTCATAACATTTAGTTCTGACAGTTGTACTTTTAATCTTTCTGCTAGTGAAATAAGTAGGACTGAAGTTAAGTTTATTTTCAAATAATGCATGTTAAGTGAAAAGGACTCACCTTTGTATCTGTAAACTAAAACTGAAATCTCATAGCTATTGACTTATGTAAAACAATTTCTGAATAAAATTGTGAGCCTTTACATTTAGTTTCTAAAAGTTGTTCTGTTATTCTGATTTAGGACTCAGGATTTGGGAAAATACTTTTAAAAACTATTCCGCAAGGAAGGTTCTTATAACTGACATACACTATGTGCGCTATCATAGTGTCCAATATCTAGTTCTCTTATAGGAAAACCTCACATTGGGGAAAGGTGTTATACTCTTGCTAAGCAGTATAACCTAATCTAAGTAATTACATCTGTAATTGTAATCCACATAGAAATGGGAATAATGTAAATAATCTATGCCTACGTTGGCTCGTAGTTCTGGGGCATGTAAACATACCCAACTCGGTGCTAAATACTACTTCCCTTAAATTTGTATGCTCATTTTGTAGGAAATCCACTTTAAAAGCTAGCATAAGGGTCTATAATAAAAACCAGTTATGCATTTGTCTGTTTTAAGCTGTAATCAAAACTAATCTAATTTCTATAAACTATAATAAAACTGTAAAGTGGATTACATAACTTAACTGAGGATTAAAAGATTAAATCTTTTCTAAAAAATTTGAATGTAAGCTAGTCATGGGATGCTTAAAAACATCATCTTCTTGAAATATCAATACTTATAATAAAGTCATGCACAATCATCAAAATCTTGAAATTCTTAGATAATTCTAGTCAAGACAATGAAATTTAATTCTCAATGTATATAATATCATCTCATATGCATAAAAATGCAAAAGTAGAGAGGCAATTCAACATTTAATCACTTCAAATATCAACATCTTCAAATAATGATAATTGGGTATGAACCCTAAACTATAAATAATAGAAATTCATGTAAATTCAATTTAACAATCTAGTTTTGGGCTTAAGGATGAAAGAGGATCCTTGTTCATAACCCCACATACCTTTCTTGATGAATTGAACGTAAAAGCTTGAACCTTTGACTCTCTAGTGGTGTTCTTGAAGCATCTTCTTGAAGTTCTTAAACCCAGAACTTTGGATTATAAGCTTACTTGGAGTAGGAGTTATGGGATTTTTCTTGATTCTTGGAGCTAGGATTTGATTCGTGGAGCTAGGGTTTTGTTCTTAGAGAAGAAAAGGATGAATAATGAAGCAACTTTGCTATTTAGGATTAAAATTATATGCTTTGGGAGGATGTAGGTGAGGGTAAATAACTCAAATGCCCCCATAACCCATTATTTAACACATAAAAACTGGGCACCGATACTATGAGCGACGTGTCACGCCGCTTACTGCAACGTAATTGGTGATGCATGGCATCATTTACATCGATGCGGCTACCGACGTGGTGCAATGATATCGCGTTGAGGTTCTGTTTTGGCCAACCAAACGTGCCCAATCCTTCCTGAAGGTACTATGGACTACCCTGATCATGAAACAACTTAGAAATTGACATTCCAAGGTCAGAAAGATTGAGAATAAATTTGTCAACATTTAGAGGCCAAAAGTGACACAAAGCCTTCAACACTTAGCTAAAATTTTAGGTCCTAAGTCTCTAATGTGCCTCTTTTGAGTTGAATGGAACTAGAAAGAATACGGGGTATTACATATGCATCAAAATCAACACCCTCTACATCTGTAGCATACATCACCCTAAAGATATTCTCCATCTCATTAGTAAACCCTTAAATATCATCTTCAACCTTAGAGCCAGTAAAGGTTGGGGGATTCAACCACGTAAACTACCCAACTTGTGTAACCTTAAAAGAACTCATAACAGTACCAATAGAAATAGAGTGATGACACTGAGATGTCACCAATTGAGTAAGTAAATGAATAGATCTAAGAAACTCTACATTCAAGATTTCTTTTTGAGGTGACTAAGCATACGTATCACCAACTGAGAGGGACTAGTGGGGACTGATGGAACTCCAGGTGCAGCGGCACAATCTGGAGCAGGGACCTTGACTGGGTCTGTACTCTCTAAATAAGTTAAGTTCCTTCCACTTTGCCCTTAGATGGGGCAAAGGTTTTGGAAGAGTTTCTACGAATATCATATCTCCAAGGAAGCATGATCTGAAATGCGAGCAAACTAGGGGTTAGAAAAGTTCAAGACACCAGACTCTATAGCCCCAAATAGAACATAAGAAAAGGAAACATTCCTAATTGCCTTGTAGCCTTCCCCTTATAAATGTGGCATGTTACATACCAATAAAAAGGAATTTTACTCGACACGTCTTTGTGGATACCCAATGATTTTGAACCTATACTCTAATCCAAGTATGTAACGACCAGAACTAGGGTCTAGTCGTAATGCATATCTCAAGCCCACTGAGGTCCAAAGACCACACCCACATCCTGTCTAAAAGATAATCCAAGATGACAAAAAAAGACAACCGAACATTATATAAGATAGTCAATGTACTCAAAAGTAGATTACAAGAGTCAATAACAACCATTCAACCCATACAGGTCCACAAAAGACTCTAAACCAATCTAAATATCAAATTAGGTCAGGACATACCCCCGACCATTACAACGACAATGATAATGATAATGTTAATGTAAACTCTTTACTTTTAAAGTATGGAAAGAAACCAAAGGAATCACTAAGCTTTCCAAAGGATGGAATCTCACCACTTCACCTCGAACCAACTAACGAATTAGATCACCTAATACACAATGGTCAAGGAATTATCTTCGAACCCTATATTATAAAACAATGTAGTGTCCTATGATGATTAGCAGGGTAAGCGCTAGCATGTAACTCAGTATAGGGATAAAATAATGCAATTTCAAAATCATGACCAACTCAGTGTACATATTTATATACTTACATCCATCCATATATATATAAGATGTTGGGATAGGGAACAAGGTTTAGCATGAGATTAAAAGCCATTAACTTAGACTGAGTAGCTTTAACAATCCTAAAAACACCCAATGGCTATATGGGTTCGACTTCTCCCTTTGAAAGGGCCTAGTGCATGATAACCACATGAACCAAAGAAATCCAAGGAAGGGGCAGGGAATCCACGACCCCAACCATTCCAAAATATAGATATATATAAAGTGTGAAATATGCACAAAACCACCCAGGCCCCCACGCTGCCAAATATTATTTCCTGTATCGGTTCCCTCAGGACCTCCACATTCCATGATGAGATACAAAACCCCTTTTAAGCCTAATTAAAATATTTATATGTAACCCTTTCATTTAAGCAAGGATTCATTTATTTAGGCATATACTAAATGGTATCTTCATACCAATTTAATTAAGCTTGGAATCCAATTTCAGTATGTCAAATCAAACCAATTAGCCATAAGACTCCAAAGTTCAAATTTTAAATTAGTCCATGGACACCAAGGCCTTACAAAACTATTTTATCCATTTAGTCATTAACGCAATGCAATAGTATAGTAAATTATGCAAGACCATGTAATTGTCCATATTTCAAAATCAATTATGCACGTGGGTTGGGGTTAATACAAATTCTAAACCAAAAACCATAGTTTTGGGGAATTCATGACCCCCCTTACATTATCCATACCCATACACCAAATGAGTTTCAAAATCCATTAATAAAGCATAAACAATTGCATATAAACCATAGGAATTACCATTTAAAGAATAATCATCCAAAACCCTAAACCAAAATTCCAAAATGAAACATTTAAACTATGTAAATGACAAAGCATTAAATGCCAAGATAAAATACAAGTTTTAAGGGTGAGATACATGCCTAAAAATATTGAGAATTTGGAGAAAAAACCACGCATTAAGCCCTAGATGACCAATCCCTCAAAACCCTAGCCTTGCTCTTGATTGGTGAATTTGAGAAAGGAGAGTAGTTTATTTGATTGAGTAATAAATAGTTATGGAGTTTATTAGGTTGTTTTATGTCGTGAGTTTTAATTGGTGAAGGAAGGAAATCACCAAAGTTCCAATAATTAAAATATAGGAAAAACTATACCTAATGACTATGGGTCACTTCACGATTCCTGAGAACTGGTCACGAGTCATCACCATGACTCCTGTCTGGGTAGAAAGTTTGGGCCACTATACTAGTTTTGTCACGAGTCTCTCATTGTGACTTTTGACCTAACCATATGATTCGTAAGGTCTAAATCGTGACCTCAACAGAAACCATAGACAAACTTACTACTCAGGCTACAATTATCACCATACAACTCATCAACTAAGTCATAGCCTGAGCAGTGAGCACAATACCAAGAAAATTTCAGAGTTTAAAACCTGGGGTGTTACTATTTAGGTCTTAATTTCTTATATTGTAAGTAATGAGAATGTTGGTCTTATATAGATAATGTGACGAGTTCTATCCAGGCACAGGTGAATTTTAACAGGATAAAAATATAATTTAATGATTTATTTTAGATATTTTTCTTTTCCTGATTGGTGGATTGTCATGTGATTAGTGGTTTAGTGTTTGTGTTGAACTTTCTATGTATTGATATTGATGGTATTTCCCTTTATGCACGAGCTTTGAATTATTTAAATTAAATTGATGAATACTTGAGCTTGTATCTAGTGTTGTTGATGTGAGTATGGTCTTGTAAGCTTGAATTTTAGATATAATTTATTTCTTATCATTGTGTATCATGCAAACATTGAGAATGATGATATTTTAAAAAAAGCTTATTTTGAAATGACTTATATGCCTAATAGAAAGTATTTGAGTGGGGTTTTCAAATTTACATGCATGCTCGATGGAAAATCATTTTTGGTGGCTCGATTGGAAATCGTTTTGAGTGGAGTCATCAATTTTTATGCCTAATTGGTAAGCGTATCTAGACCTTTTGAGTCCCTTATAGGTCCCAATTAGGCAAACAGAGCAGTGGGTGTATATTGTTATATATTGCTTAATATTTCATCTTATTATCATTTCCATATGATCATTTCGTTGTGTTTTAATATTGCATTAGCTAACTTAATTATATAATAGTGTACTGAAAAATCTTGTTGTTTTCCCTTATATTGAGATATATCTACTAGACTTGGTGTGATTTTCCTGAGTGCAAGTTATATAGTTATTTTGAGTGGTTGGTTTTGGTGTTTCTCGCCACCATATTGAAATAGAGTCGATGGACAATGCCTATGCATACATGTGTTTTCATATTCATGCTTGTTAGTTTCTTCACCTTATGTGCAGGTACTAATCTGGAGGTATTCGGACATTAATTTTACGATTGTATGAAGATTTCTTCATGGAGATCCCTAGTTAGTGGCTATTGATTTTAGTTTCCTTGGATTTCCTGTATATTTTACTCTTGTAATTTCTCCATATTTTAGACTACTTTGGACAATTCACTATATTATTTTTATTAGAGGCTTGTACCTGTGACTACCAGACCTTGAGTATTTGAGATCATTATATTGTATTTTTCTATTTTAAGAGTATCTGAGTTTTGTTATTTATCTTAATTTCTTTCTACTTCTTAATTATTTGGGTTAATGTCTTGGTTTGGGTTTAGGCTATCTTGTCGCGATGGGCATGATAGGTTCCATCGTAATCCTGATGTTGGGTCATGACAGTTGTTACCTGAACTATAACTAAAACAATAATACTTTAATCTTATTGATTAGTTGGCTTAATCAATTCATATTATCGTTCCTTATACATTCACCTAACAATGTATTCACTTACTTAATCTCTAATTTATAGGTCAAATTGAAATGCATATCCTTAACCTCATAGAAAATTCAACTATGATATTTTTTATCAAGTAAATATTTTGGTGCGCACCATAAGGCTAGGACAATTATGCTACTGATTTGTCTCGCTATCCCATTTACTAAATTTCTTAGACTTTTATTTTAAAAATAAGTTTTGGTAGTTATGAATAGCAATTATTCTAGTGGCCAAAAAAAATAGTGGATGGACAATTCCTCCCCAACTGTCCTTGGGGTCAAATAGGTCAAAATGAGGAGCACCCTACTATTACATTGTAGTAGGGACCAAATCATGTGACACTACATTTCATAGATGGGAATGTACATTGGCATTTCAGAGAAAGGACACCTAATGATCTATAAGATGAGTAAGAAAAACATTACTAGAATTATGCTAGTTTAGATACGGAAACCACAAGAAGAATTGGAATTTTTTACTATTCAGTCCAAGTCCTTGATGAAATAGTTGTACAATTAGGACTAAAGAGTGATAGAGTTGCAAAAATCACTAAGTATAATGTCTTCTAACAACATCAAAATAGGCGATCAAACTCTTCATGATCCAAGCCATAGATCATGCAGGCAGCTACCTAACTCTACCCTAGGTAGGAGAGACCTTACTACCGAATCATTCATTTCACGTGGAAGTTAAAATAATTCTTAATTCAAAATATATTTCAGTTTAGTTTTTTCATACACCATTAGTTCAGTACATTTGAAAAGAAAAAATAATGGGGAAAATAATAAAAAGTTAATTTATAGAAACTAGTCTAAACCGGTACATGAACACTAGACATGGAGTAGGGGAATCCATGATATAATATCTATGCAACATCGAGAGGAAGGCATTGTAGGATAAGTATTACTATCACTATTATAGAAACCCAAACTGACCTGCAACATGGCTATGTCCTCGAAAAGAAATGTAGTAATTGAAATTTTAGTACAACCACACTACTGGTAGGTACCATCAGTCAACCAGGTTAGAAACAAATAATAATAAAAGAAAATAGGAAAGAATCCATGACTTCAAGTAAAATTCTAATTATTAATCCCATACTCCCAACTTATTTAATCACACTTAGTCTCTCTATGACCTACTTGTCATTTAAGATCTTCGTATATCATTATCCTTAATAATTCATTCTACCATGCCTTATTTTATCATTTTATATGCCCTATTTCTAACGTAGCTTTGTCAACTCTATAGGGTTCATTATATCAACACTTGAGACCACTAGTGATAATAGGGTTCCTTATAATTCAGATAAATAGTGTTGCCCTTATAGTCATATAATCTCAGAAAATTGTACTCACATCATATTCCCTTGAGACTGACTAGAAAGAAAAAGCCATCACCCGTAATAACAATTTCCATAAAACAGACAATCACCATGTATAAATATAAGCACACACAAACTGCATATGAGGAATATTCAACATGCACAACATCGCTTCCCCTTCTCAACTTATCGCCATCATCATCATCCACATAAACATCATGAACATCTGATATAATATCATATTCAACAACATTAATTCACCATCCCATTATCATTTACATCATCAATATCATGAGCCAATATGATCATTATCAACATCATCTCATTATAATCAATATCAACGTTAATAACATCAACATCATAAATACCATGAGCTCAATATCATCATAATCAACAATATCATGAATGGATATGTAATGTAGTCACAATCACATATAGAACCTAAAAGAGCATTATGAACATTCAATCATAAATATATGTAAAATATCAAAGGGACTACCACACCCTCATCACTGGTCACTACAAAAAAGGCCAAAAAATGATGCAAAAAAGCGACGAACTGTGTTTCTTTAAAAACCAATGAGAAAAGTGACAATGTCCGTCATTTTTTTAGTTTAATGTTTATTTTTATTTATTTTTAATTAAAATCGACAGCCAACATCTTAATATCCATTGCTTTTTTTGCAGATTATTGTGTCAACTAATTAAAAAATAATTTATAATTTTTTTTAATAAATGTGATATATAGCATCGTAATTTATTAAAAACTAATAATAATTATTTTTTTGAAAAGCGACATAATCCGTCGATTTTTAAATTTGATTTTTATTTTTATTTATTTTTATTAAAAGCGAAGGACAACGTCGCTATAATTTTATTTTTTAAAATATTAATTCTAGAAAAGTGACACTGTCCGTCGCAATTTATAATTATTTTTTTTATTTTTTACAAAAAGCGACGAACAGCATCGATTATATTAAAACTAAATAAAAATTAATTTTTTGAAAATCAAAGTTGTCACTCGCTTTTTAAAATTAATTTTTATTTTTATTTATTTTTATTAAAATCGACGAACAAGGTCAATATAAATTTTTATTTTTAAAATATTAATTATAGAAAAGCGACGCTATCCACAAAATTTTTAATTAATTTTAACTTTTTTGTACTTTACAAAAAGTGAAGGACAGTGTCGCTTTTGTTAAAAATAAATAAAAATTATTTTATGATAAAAAGCGATGTTTTCTGTCGGTTTTTAAATTTAATTTTTATTTGTATTTATTTTTATTAATATCGACGGACAACGTCGGTATAATTTTTTATTTTTAAAATATTATTTATAGAAAAGAGACTTTATCCGTCGCAATTTTTAATTTTTTTTATTTTTTCATATTTTTTACAAAAAGGGACAGACAATGTCGTTTTTGTTAAAAATAAATAAAAGTTAACTGTATGAAAATGACACTGTACATCGATATTTGATATTTTTAATTTACTATTAAAAAAATAATTTTTATATTTAGAAAAATTAAGTGTATTCAATTATATATTGAATACATTGATATCATACGATCGGTTGATCAAGATAATAATATACTGTTGAAGTTATAATATAATACTATAAGCTAAATTAAATGATAATTTATCAGAGAATATATGAAATACGTTGTATTACGAGGTAATATAAATGTGTATGTGATGTATATATTACATATTGTGAAGTTTATAGTCAATCAACTATATATATTGAATACATTGATATCATACGGTCGATTGATCAAAGTAATAATATATTGTTGTAGTTATAATATAATAATGTAAGCTAAATTAAATGATAATTCATCAGAGTATAAATAAAATACGTTGTATTACGAGGTAATATACTCGTGTATGCGATGTATATAGTACATATTACAAAGTTGATGGTCAATCATATATATATATATATATGCATGTATGTATGTATAAATACATATCTCTCGTATAGTGATGTACATAGTAGTTAAAAGCTAGCTAACTGAATCTATATATTCAAATATTTTGAATAATATGTTAACATCATATGATCGAGGTAATAATACACTATGAAAGTTATAATAATGAAACTAATTAACTGACAATTCATCATATTAATACGTTGTATTATCGAAATCTCCAATTCAATCTTTTTTTAACTCAATTTCTAATCCCAATTTGACTCACCTTCCTAATTTTAATCTCAATTGTTCATCATATTTGATCAACGGTCAATATTAAAATCAATTTTCATTTTTTTTCTTGAAATTAGGTGTGCGTATCTGTAATGCCCCAAAACCTTGTCCCGAAATGTCACACGGTGCTCAAGACTACAAGTAGCCTTAGGCTAACCCTGTCTTCCTGTTACTAAATCTGAATCTCATACTGATAGGAAATATAGACATAGAAGTCATGCAAAATATGGAAATCTTTCTAAAATAACTGAGAATAATCAGAATTTAATCTCTGAAAACCAAATACTGTAAGTCTGAACAAATCTAGCGGTCTGACAAGCCTCTACTACCAATAACTAGAGAGTCACTGGGACAAACCCCCAGCTGACTCGAACAGTCTGAAAAGAATACTAAACCATCTAGGCTGAAAATCTGAATAACTAAGTCCCCAAACTACGAGGACTCACCAACTGTCGAGATGTAGATGGAGATGCTCGAAAATCACTCATGCTGTTGAAACTGAACACCTGAACCTACATTATGAGACAATGTGACACATAGACATATATGTGGATTAACACTTTGAGGATGTATTAATATATGGGGGTGAAATGTATAAGTAAAATAAAGTCTCAATAAACATCATAGTTTGTAAAATAATGCATGCTAGATGTAAATGACTCACATAGGCTGGAATATCTGAAATACTGATATTTGTAATCATGAATAACAAATCATACTTTATAAATATAGTGAGTCATAACATGTAGTTCTGAAAGTTGTACTAAAGTTATGTCTGTAAATTATACTATCTAAGTGTGAAAAGGGATCACTTCTATTTCTGAAATTTAAAAGCTGAAATTTGTAACTAATCTTTTTTTGTGAAACAAGATTTGAATAAAGTTGTGAACCCTTACACTTAGTTTTCTTAAAAGTTTTTTCGTTATTCTTTTCTATTAGGGAGGTTCTTCTAACCGATATTAACTATGTGAGCTAACATGGAGTCCAACGTCTCGTTTCCCTATAGGAAACCTCACGATGGGGAGAGGTGTCATACTCTTGCCAATGAGTATAACTTAATCTAAGTGATCACATTTGTAACTGTCATCCATATAAAAATGGGAATAATCTGATAATTTGTACCTACGTTGGCTACATAGTTCTGTGGAAGATAGGGAATGTTAATCCCACACTTCTCGCTTGGTGCTAAATACTACTGCCTTTAATTTGTGCTCATTCTGTTGGAAAATCCACTTTAAAACGCATAAGGGTTTATTATAAAACTAATTATTCATTTATCTAATTAAATCTGTAAGTAAAGCAAATCTGATTTCTGTAACCTGTAGTAAATCTGTAATATGGATTCCAAATCTTATCTGAAGATCAAAAGATCAAATCTTTACTGAAAAACTGAAAATAAACTGATCATTCGATGCTTAAAGCATAATCTTTCTTGAAATAATAATCTTCAATCTTGGGATAACAACCCATGCATCAATCTCATGTCAAAACATCATAATAATCATTCCAATAGAGTACCGCAAATGGCCTACTGAAAATTGACAAATGGGAAATTAGACTTCACCATAATGCAAGCTTATCATGGTGGTTCACTGAAATTTGACAATTTCTAAATAAGCCTTCACCACGATATGGTGCTTGTCCCAATGGCACACTGTCAACACTAAAAGTACCATAACTTCTCAACTGAGTATCAAATTTAGGCGAATTTGGTATCGATGGAAAGCTAATTCAATTTTCTACTTAATAGAGGGTCTAAATCTGGAGAATTCTATATGTAACAAAAGATAATTCATTTTTGAAGCTAGTCTTTGACATTCTAGGAGAGAAATTAAGCTAGGAAAAGTATGGGGTATTACAATATCTCCACCTTGGGAACATTCATCCTCGAATATGGCTAGTTATGCTGAAAATATTAAGGACTCTAAGGCTATAAGCCATCATGCACAACTGAAATAAACTGTATGACTGGGTCTAAAACATACTGAGCTACTGAATTGATCTGCGAGTGCATGAATTTATATGAGGACAACTATACAGCTGAATATGAGAATGGAAAAGAGCTGAATGTAGGAAGACTATTACCTTCGACTGAATCTGAGTTCGTGGGGAAGAGATAAGGATACTTGGTATACATGTCTGCTTCTGCTTCCCAAGTAGCACCCTCAACGGACTGCTTTCACCACAGAACTTTGACTAAGGAAACTTCTTTGTTCCTTAGTCTACAAATCTGATGATCAAGAATCTCTATAGAACTTCTTCGTATGAAAGACTATTTTGAATACCTGTACTTTTTAGAGGAACTATAACGGTGGAATCGACCATGCAATTCTTCAACAAGGACACATGGAATACTGGATGAACTAAGGACAAATCTGTGGGTAGCTCAAGCTCATACGCTACCTTTCCAAAATGACTCAAAATTTATAAGGGACCTACATATTGGGGACTAAGCTTCCCTTTTTTGCTAAATCTCTTCACCCCCTTCATGGGTGAAACTTTTAAATACACAAGGTCATTAACCTCAAATTCAAGATCTCTTCTTCTTATGTCTGCATAAGATTTCTGATGACTCTGGGCTGCTTTTAATCTCTCTCTAATCAACTGAACTTTCTCCATGGCTTCAAACACCATGTATGGCCCAATCAAAGCGGTCTCACCTACTTCAAACCAACCAACTGGCGATCTATATCTCCGCCTATAACGAGCTTCAAACGGAGCCATCTGAATACTAGTATGATAACTGTTATTATAAGTGATCTCAATCAACGACAAATGGTCATCCCAACTACCTTTGAAATCAAGAACACAAGCCCTCAATATATCCTCTAGAGTCTAAATGGTCCTTTCTGCCTGACCATCTGTCAGTGGATAAAAATCTAAACTAAGATAAACTTGGGTACCAAGACCCTTCTGAAAGGCTATCCAAAACTGAGAGGTAAACTGAGTACCCCAATCTGAGATGATACACAAAGGAACTGGATGCAATCTAACCAACTCTCTCATATACAGTTTGGCATAGTCTTTAGCTGTGTATGATATGTGAACTGGCAGAAAATGTGCTGACTTTGTCAATCTGTCTACTATCACCCAAATCAAATCATGATTTACGACTCAAATGGGATAATCCAGTCACAAAGTCCATATTCACCTCTTTCCACTTCCAAGTGGGGATACCAAACTATTGCAATGTACCACCAGGTATTTGGTGCTCTACCTTAACCTGTTGATAAGTTGCGCACATGTCTACACTCTACTATATCTTTCTTCATACCAATAGATTTCCCACAAGTCGTGGTACATCTTGGTAGCACCTGGATGAATAGAGTAACGCGCACCATGCGCTTCTGCCATAATCTACTACCGCAAATAATCAACACATGGCACACATAATCTACTTTAGTATCTTAACACACCATCTCCCCCTTAGGAGAAAATCTCTACCTCTTGGTCTTTAACTGACTCCTACAGTTTGACCAAACTAGAATCCTTATCTTGCTTTTCTTTCACTTCCAAAACTAGAAAAGATTCAGAAATACTCTGAACCCAAACATTCCTTTCAGACGAATCAACAAACCTCACAACCAATCTAGCTAACCGGTGAACTTCTCAAACTAACTCTTTCTTATCATTCTTCACATGACCAACACTGCCCATACACAATCTACTAAGGGCGTCTGTCACTACATTAGCCTTTCTCGGATGATACAACACACTCATATCATAATTCTTCAATATTTCTAACCACCTTCTCTGAAGAAGATTCAAATCCCTCTGGGTAAACACATGCTGCAAGCTTTTGTGATCCGTGAACACATCAACATGCACCCCATAAAGATAGTACCTCCAAATTTTAAAAGCAAACACAACAGCAGCTAAGTTAAGCTCATGGGTCGGGTAATTCTTCTCGTAAGGCTTAAGTTGTCTAGAGGCATAGGCTATAACCTTACCTCTCTGCATCAGAACACAACCCAGACCAATTCTAGAGGCTTCACAATATACAATGAAACCATCTGTACCATCAGGTAATGCTAAAACTGGGGCTAAAGTGAGTCAAGTCTTCAACTCCTGAAAACTCTTCTCCCAAGAATCTAACCACTAAAACTTAACTTTCTTCTAGGTCAATCTAGACATAGGAGACATAATGGATGAGAAACCCTTAACAAAACATCTGTAAGACCCATCTAAACCCAAGAAACTCCTAATGTCTGATGGAGAGATAGGTTTAGGCCAATTTCTTACTTCTTCTGTCTTTTGGGGATCAACTTTAATACCATCACTGGAAATAATATGACAAAGAAAAGCTACTAACCTTAGCCAAAACTCACATTTACTGTATTTGGTGAACAATTGGTAATCTCTAAGAGTTTGCAATACAATTCTAAGATGGTCTGCATGATCATCCTCACTATGAGAGTAGACAAGAATATTATTGATAAAGACTATAACAAACATGTCCAGATACTATTTGAATACTCTGTCCATCAAGTCCATGAAGGCTGCTAGGGCATTTGTTAGCCCAAATGACATAACTACAAACTCGAAATCACCATAATGGGTTCTGAAAGCTGTCTTTGGAATATCATATTCCCTTACTCTAAGTTGATGATAGTCGAATCTAAAGTCTATCTTGGAGAAATAACTTGCACCATGGAGTTGATCAAATAAGTCATCAATTCTAGGAAGAGGATATTTGTTTTTTATTGTAACTTTATTCAGCTGACGATAGTCAATGAAATATGCAAAGAACCATCTTTCTTTTACACGAATAGGACGGGAGCGCCCCATGAAGAAACACTAGGCCTTATGAAAACTTTATCTAAGAGATGTTTAAGCTACTCTTTTAACTCTTTAAGCTCAGATGGAGCCTTACGATATAGAGAAATAGAGATGGGCTGAGTGTCTGGAAGAAGGTCAATCCCGAATTTTATTTCCCTATCGAGAGGTACCCCTGGCAAATCTTCAAGAAAAACATCATGAAACTCATTGACTACACTAACTGACTGAACTGTAGGAGTCTCAGACTTAGTGTCATTGACTCAAACTAAATTATAGATGTACCCTTTAGAAATGGACTTTCTAGCTTTAAGATAGGATATGAAATGACTCTTGGGAGATATTGAATTATCTTTATACTCAAAGACTAGCTCATCTAGAAACTGGAACTTCACCACTCGGGTGCGACAATCTATGGATGCATAACTAAAATAGAGCTAATCCATACCAAGAATAAGATCAAAGTCAACCATATCTAGCTCTATTAAGTCTGCTAATAAGATTTTATGAAGGATAGTGATAGGACACTTGCTATAGATCTGTTTGGCAATAACTGACTCACCTATTGGTGTAGAAACCAAGAAGGGCTCAGGGATCTTTTCAGAGCTTATTTAAAAATTCACTGCAACTAGTGGAGTTGCATAGGAGAAACTCGACCCAGGGTATAAAAACACATAAACATCAAGATGAAAGACACGAAGCATACCAGTAACAACATCTAGTCAATCTTCCTGCTCCTGATGGTATGGTAAAGTATAAAACTGATTCTAGCACTGATCGCCATCGGTTCTGGACGATGTGCTCTAAGGAGGGACTGGGCGACCCAGAAGAGATGGTGCACTAGTAGCCTGAGTCTGGGGATGAACATCTATGTTTCCCTGCTTATCATATGGACACTCTTTGATTCTATGACCCAGCTTACCATAACCATAACAACCCTTCTGTCCATCCAAGCACTCACCAGGATAATTCTTTCCACACTTAGCACATAGAGGATAACTGGCCTTCCATTACACTATTCTGAGATCTGGACATAGAAGACTTACCCCACTGCTCCTGCCTAGCTCTGGGTGCGGGAGCACAAACTGAAGATAGTGCTGTAATAGATGAATGATTCTGATACAGCGAATGATTTCCCTCTTGAGACCTAGCCTGTCCATACTCAAACTGCCCAATTCTAACCTTCTTATTACTTCTATCTCTTCCCTTCAACTTTTTTGCCTCAATATATTGAGTATGAATTATCAATCTAGCAAGATCTATGTCTCCAATAATCATGGAAGTCCTACACTCCTTGAGTACCAAGATAGATACACTCCAGTAACAAACTTACTCATACTAGCCCTAGGATCAGCCATCGTATCTAGTGCATACTTAAACAACAGATTGAACTTAAGGCAGTATTCCTTCACTATCATTGAGACCTACCTTCAATTCACAAACTCCTCTATCATAGCTTTTCTCATCTTATGAGGAAAGAACCTATCTAGAAAAGTATCTCAAAATGCCTGCCAACTCATAGGAGCTTTATTCTCACCTCTTCTTTTCCATATAACCACCCAATTATATACTACATTCTTTAATCTATAAGATGCCAACTCTATACTCTCTTTCTTAGAAATATGCATAATCTGAGTGATCTTCTTCACCTCATCTAAATAAAGTTATGGGTCCTCACCAGCTTTCGACCCAAAAAACTTTGGTAGATTCATTCTCATGAAATCGCTAATTCTGGCTGCCACTAAATCACCATTCTACTGAAGTGGGACTGCAGCCTGATGGTTTCCCTGAACATTAGCAGTCACATCTTGGACTAATGCCTAAAAAATAGCCCAAAATTTGCCATGGGATACGTTCTCATTCAAAAGATTAGCGGGCTGGGGTAGCTGCTTATCATTTTTTCAGACATTAGCTCGACGAGGAGGCATATTCAACTGTCATGTAAAAGCATAAGTTAAAAGCAGATAGAGATACTGTAAGCATGATAGATTATGAAAGAAAGAGATGATTTCGTAAGAATACCCCTAGTCTTCTTCTCATAAATGTGGCATGCTTCACACCCATAATCAAGACTCTACGTAACACGGCTTGTCTTGCTCCCTAGGACTCTTATAAATTTCAGGCTCTGATACCAAGTTTGCAACACCTCAAAACCTAGTCTCGAGATGTTACACAGTGCTCAATACTATGAGTAGCCTCAAGCTAACCCTGTCTGTCTATTACTAATTCTAAATTTCATAATAATGGGAAATATAGACATAGAAGTCATGCTAAAAGCGGAAATCTATCTGAAATAACTGATAATAATCTGAATATAATCTCTAAGAACCATATATGTGTAATACCCTCCAACCAATATTAGAGCCATGTACCAAGCTTATGCATAGTGCATCATGGTTCTTTTATAGTTTTATGAGTAAGTTTGATATATATTAAGGCTTCAAATAACTCCCAGCTATCAGACGAATCAAAACATTCCTTACCAATTCAATTCTTGAGAAGGATATTAGTATAGTCAAATTCAAATGATCATATCTCTCATTATACTTTGAATTTTTGAGCTCATGATCTATCAACAGATATATAATTGAATTATATTTCCAACGATACTAATTTTGCCTAAATCCAAAATCGGAGCAAAGAGTTATTCCTATTTTACTCCAACATGTCAGGCTAGAAATAGTGTGACGACATTCGTGATAGCTTACCACATTTGTGATGCCCTATCACGAAGGTCGTCAGCCTTAGGTAGAAACCAGATCCTAAGTGACAATATTCGTAACAGCTTACCACATTTATGATACCCTATCACGAAGGTCATCAGCCTTAGGCAGAAACCAGCTTCTAAGTGACGACATTTATGATAGCTTACCACATTTGTGACGCCCTATCACGAAGGTCGTCAGCCTTAGGCAGAAACCAGCTCCTAAGTGATGAAATTCATGATAGATTACAATATTTTTGATGCCCTATCACGAAAGTCGTCAGCCTTAGGCAGAAACCAGCTCCTAAGTGATGACATTCGTGACAGCTTACCATATTTATGATGCCCTATCACGAAGGTCATCAGCCTTAGGCAAAAACCAGCTCCTAAGTGATGACATTCGTGATAGCTTACCACATTTGTGATGCCCTATCACGAAGGTCGTCAGCCTTAGGCAGAAACCAGCTTGTAAGTGACGACATTTGTGATAGCTTACCATATTTGTGATGCCCTATCACGAAGGTCGTCAGCCTTAGGAAGAAACCAGCTCCTAAGTGATGACATTCATGATAGCTTATCATATTTGTGATGCCCTATCACGAAGGTCGTCAGCTATGATTTTTCAGTAACTGGGAATTTATTTCATAAGGGTATTTTGGTCATTTCCTTCACCTTCCACGAATTATAACCCTAAAGAGGCATAATTTTTCCCATTATTTTCATCAGTTAAACATCTCAAAAACCCTCTCTTACGCTCTCAACCATAAGATTAGGGTTTCCATTAAACTCATCTCTCAAAAGTAAGATTCAAGCCCTTTTCCAAGATAAATGAGAATTAAGTTTCCCAATCCAAGAAATCTCCAGCAAATCATCAAGGTTTCCTTTCTAAGGTATGTGTAGTGTTCATCTATGGATCCAATCCGTTCAAAGAGCCCAAGAACCATGTTTAAAATATTATTTTGTAAACTTTTTATGGTGATATGAGTATGTACATATTGACGATTATTGGTTAAGTTTCAATGTGAATTCTAAAGGTGTTTTCATGGAATATATATGTTTGTTAATTGAAAACCATGACCTTTAGGTGGTTTAATATGGTGCAAGTATGAAACTCACCTATGCCTTAAAGAATGCATGCAAGGTGTTTGATAAAATACTTAGGATGCTATAAATTCATATTTGTATGGTTCTATGATGTCTAAATGACAAGTCCATGTTATCTATATACTTCAATATAAATCCCATGCTTTTTATGTGTTACTATTGTGGTGGTATAAAGTATGTAATATAATGGAGATATATAATATGTACACGAAATATATCCATGCATTCCCTACAATGTTTAAGATGTTGAATAACTATATGAAATATGATATCCCCTACTTATGATATTATAAATTGTGGACTCAAATCTTGTGATCAAGTCATGTCATGTGTGTCAATTTCCTTCTATCGAGTCCTGGGGTATTCATACTCAAAAAACATAGTTGTGTGCCTAGAGCCATGTTATGTTGTCATGATAATCTCAGTCAAGCTATAATCTATAGAACTCAGTCAGTCATGTGACTCACGAAACCTCAGAAATCTCATGATCTCAATTAACTCTCAGATAATAGTACTACTCCATCAGTCAATGCAAGTCAGTTAATCTGTCCATGTATAGTCAGTTGAATCATGTTTAGTCTCTTTAAATGGGAGTAGAAGTTAGCATCGAGTGAACCCAAGGATGGGGACTCACCTACCAGTTTAGGGTGTGTTTCTTAGCAGTCATCCTTGTATTCCAGAACTATGTAGCCAGCGTAGGTTGAGATATCTTAGCCTGTCAGATTAGGGTTGATGAGGTGGCATAACCTGTCAGTTTAGGGTTCCTACTATTCTCCTTTTGAATACCTTCTAGCTAAGGGTCACCCACAACTATCCTTACCAGTGGCGCGGCATTGACACCCCTCCAGTCGAGACAGAGATTAGACCTCAACTTAGCTATATGCTTTATTGGGGCATGTCAGTTAAACAACTACCTTCCACAGTTTCAGAATCAGTCTCAGTAAAAGAACTTAGATAGGTCTTCAGATTTTAGTATTTTAGGACTGTCAAGTATAGTCAGACGCAGTTACAGTACAGAACTTAGACAGTTCTAGCAGATTTAGGATTGTCAGATACAATTGCCCATGTTATCAGAATTTCAGTATCAGTTATGTTAGCCATCAGTAAACCATGTATTAGCATACATGACTAGCTATCATGCACCCATAATTTCAATTACTATGTATGCATGTTTGTACTCTTACATTCATGTCAGTCAGACAGTTAGCATTGTTCATGCATGTAAACCATATTTATTTTTAGCCTACCTTACTCGTATACTCAGTACATTCCCTCGTACTGACATATTTGCGCTATGGTGCTTTCTTTTTATGTTACACCATAGGTTTAAAGACACGAGCTCCAGATCAGCAGTAGCAGTAGCATTTCCAATCGCAGAGATTCAGTGAGTTCTCTTCATTCGAGGACAATATGATTTGATTTATTCATTATTATTTTAGCTAGTTATCAGTTTATAGAGTTATTTGGAGACATGTTCTTTCAACTCCTTATTCAGACAGCACTTAGAGGATTTCAGATTCAGTATTCAGACTTATGTTCAGATTTGATTTAGTTTTTAGTTGTTTTGGGTATCTTTCACCCTTATGGATGTTATGTTTTGATGGATTCTTTATTCAGTTGAACCTTATGGCCTACATGTTCATGTTTTCCACATTATTATGTTATATATTTCAGTGTAAAGGTACAGATATTAGTCATGGGTTAGCTTGTGATCCTTTGTGGTCATAAGCACCATGTAGCATTTCTGTTCAGAAAAAAATTGGGGCATTACAAACTTGGTATCAGAGCCTAAGGTTCAATAGAGTCCTAGGAAATTTGAAAGCCGCATCTAGTAGAGTCTTGTACATGGGTGTATTGCGCACCATATTTATGTACAGGAGGTTATGAGATGTTTTAGGAATAGTTCCCTTTCTTCAATATTCATATTGTGCTAGTAAGCATAATTTCAACTCAGTCTCTCAGTCTAATCCACGTCAGTAGATTTAGTCAAGTTAGAGATGACTGATTTTGATGTCATTGTCGGCATGGATTGGCTTCATTCCTGCTATGCCACAGTCGACTACAGAAACAGAATAGTTTAGTTTCAGTTCCTGAATGAGCCCGTCCTAGAGTGGAAGGGTAGTACTTCGTCTTTTAGGGGCCAGCTTGTTTCCTACCTTCAGGCAAGCAAAATAATTTCTAAGGGGTGTGTGTATCATCTTGTGCATGTTAAGGTTTCCAGTTTTGAATCTCCCAGTCTCGAATCAGTCCCAGTGGTTAATGAATATTCGGATGTCTTTCTCGAAAATCCTCTAAGCATTTCTCCTAAAAGGTAAATAGACTTCGGCATAGACCTTCTCTTAGATACTCAGCCTATTTCTATTCTGCCATACAAAATGGCACCAGCAGAACTCAAGAAACTAAAAGATCAGTTGAAGTATCTCTTAGATAAGGGATTCATCAGGCCCAGTGTATCCCCATGAGGTGCGCCAGTCTTATTCGTGCGCAATAAAGATGATTCTCTCAGAATGTGTATTGATTACCGTCAGCTCAACAAAGTCACGATCAAGAATAGGTATCCGCTACCTAGGATAGACGACTTGTTTGACCAACTTTAGGGTGCCAGTTATTTCTCTAAGATAGACCTCAGATCAGGCTATCACAGCTTAGAGTTAGAGAATGTGACACCCGAAGACTGTTTTTCATACTCGATATGGTCACTTTGAATTTCTAGTCATGTCCTTTGGTCTTACCAATCCCCCTGCAGATTTCATGGACTTGATGAACCGGGTATTCAAGCAGTACTTTGGACACATTCATCATATTCTTCATAGATGATATTCTGGTCTATTCTCACAGAGAGTGATCATTCAGACCATCTCATAATTGTTCTTTAGACTTTCTGGGATCACCAGTTCTTTGCCAAGTTCAGTAAGTGCGAATTTTGGCTAAGATCAGTAGCATTCCTTGGCCATATTTTTTTTAATGATGGCATTAAAGTAGATCCTCAGAAAATTAAAGTGGTAAGAAACTGGCCTCGCCCTGTCTCTCCATCAAATATCAAGAGTTTCTTGGGTTTGGCTGGCTATTACAGACAGTTTGTCAAGGGAATTTCTTCTATTGCTTCTCCTATGTCCATTTGACTCAGAAGAAGGTCAAGTTTCAGTGGTCAGAACCTTACGAGAAGAGTTTTCAGGAGCTGAAGACTCGACTCACCTCAGCTCCAATTTTATCACTTCCCGACGATTTCGATGGATTCGTAGTATATTGTGATACTTCCAGAGTAGGTTTAGGTTATGTCTTCATGCATAATAGTAGAGTCATAGCCTACGCCTTCAGACAGTTAAAGCCCCATGAGAAAAATTATCCTACTCATGACCTTGAGTTAGCAGCTGCTGTCTTTGCCTTAAAGATTTGGAGGTATTATCTATACGGTGTTCATGTAGACGTCTTCACAGATCATAAGATCCTTCAGTATGTCTTTTCCTAGAAAGATCTCAATCTTCGTCAGAGAAGGTGGTTGGAGCTCTTGAAGGATTATGACATGAGTATCTTTTATCATCCTGGCAAGGCCAATGTAGTAGTCGACGCACTCAGTAGACTGTCCATGGGTAGTGTTTTCTATGTTGAGGATAGTAAGAAAAAATTAGCTCAGGAGATTCATTAGCTTTCCAGACTAGGCATTCGCTTAGTCGACTCTTCAGAGGGTGGTGTATGTGTTCAGAGTAATTCAGAGTCATCTCTAGTTTCCGAGGTGAAAGAGAAGTAAGACAGGGATCCTATCCTTTTCAAGCTAAAAGAGTCAGTTCAGAGTCAGGAAGTAGAGGTTTTCTCCCAAGGGGGAGATAGTGTTCTTCATTGTCAGGGGTCGTCTGTGTGTTCCCGATGTAGATAACTTGAGGCAGCGAATTCTTGTATAAGCGCATGGTGCGCGATACCCTATTCATCCAGGGGCCACTAAGTTGTACCGCAACTTGCAGGAGATCTACTGGTAGAGTGGGATGAAGAGGGACATTGCAGAGTTTGTGGCTAAGTGCTCTATATGTCAGCAGGTTAAGATAGAGCATCAGAAACCTAGTGGTTCCATACAGGAGTTCACTATTTCTACTTGGAAGTGGGAAAAAATAAACATGGACTTCGTGACGGGTTTGCCTAGAACACATCATCAGCATGATTCAGTTTGGGTTATTGTAGACAGAATGACCAAGTCAGCTCATTTCCTTCCAGTTTGTACCTCTTACTCAGCCGAGGATTATGCCAAACTCTATATCAGGGAGTTGGTCAGATTACATGGTGTTCCACTATTTATCATCTCAGACATAGGTACCCAGTTCACCTCTTACTTCTGGAAAGCGTTCCAAAAGGGTCTTGGTACTCAAGTTCATCTCAGTACAGCGTTTTATCCTCAGACAGATGGTCAAGCTGAAAGGACCATTCAGACTCTAGAAGATATGCTAAGGGCGTGTGCAATTGATTTCAAAGGAAGCTGGGATGACCATTTGCCTTTGATTGAGTTTGCATACAACAACAGCTATCACTCCAGTATTCAAATGGCTTCATTCGAATATCTCTATGGTAGGAGATGTAGGTCTCCGATCGGTTGGTTCGAAGTTAGTGATACCGCAGTCATAGGGCCTGACTTAGTATTTGATGCCTTAGAGAAAGTTCAGTTGATCAGAGAAAGACTCCAGGCTGCTCAGAGCTGACAGAAGTCTTATGCGGAAGTTCATAGAAAGGATCTTGACTTTGAGGTCGATGACTATGTCTATCTCAAGATCTCTCCCATGAAGGGAGTGAAGAGATTTGGTAAGAAGGGAAAGCTCAGTCCCCGATATGTCGGTCCCTTCAATATTCTCAGTCGCTTCGGCAAGGTAGCCTATGAGCTCGAATTACCTTCAGATCTAGCCTCAGTTTATCCAGTCTTTCATGTCTCTTTGCTCAAGAAGTGCATAGGTGACCCAGCAGTTGTAGTCCCTATTCAGAGCGTTGACATTAAGAATAGCCTCTCTTATGAAGAGATTCCAGTCGAAATCCTCGACTATCAGACTCGTAGGCTGAGGAACAAAGAAGTCCCTCTATTCAAGGTTCTTTGGTGGAATCAGTCCATGGAGGGAGCTACTTGGGAAGCAGAAGCGAACATGCAAACCAAGTACCCTTATCTTTTCTCCGCTAATTCAGACTTAGCTCGAGGTAACCATTTTTCTTAAGCTTATTCAGTTACATATTCAAAATTCCAGTATAAAATTGGTATCAAGTATCAATGCATAGCTTATCATGCATTCATGAGTTCAACTTATCAGCCATGCATCAGATATGCATGTTCAGTTGGGCTATATTCAGTTTAGAATTTAATTCAGTCCTAAAATTATGTGCCAGTTGACCATGATCAGTGTATGTGTCGTTTTATCTTTTCTCCCCTCTCAAGCAGTCATCATTCGAAGATGAATGTTTCCAAGGGGGAGATATTGTAATACCCTAAAAAATCCAAACCAATATTAGAGCCATATACCAAGCTCATGCATAGTACATCATGGTTCTTTTATAGTTTTATGAGTAAGTTAGATGTATATTAAGGTTTCAAATAACTCCCAGCTATCAGACAAATCAAAACATTCCTTACCAATTGAATTCTTAAGAAGGATATTGGTATAGTCAACTTCAAACGAGCATATCTCTCATTATATTTGGAATTTTTGAGCTCATGGCCTATGAACAGATAGATAATGAATTATCTTTCCAACGATACTAATTTTTCCTAAATCCAATATCGAAAAAAAGAGTTATTACTATTTTACTCCAGCATGTCAGGCTGGAAACAGTGTGACGACATTCGTGATAGCTTACCACATTTGTGACGCCATATCACGAAGGTCGTCAGCCTTAGGCAGAAACCAGCTCCTAAGTGACGACATTCGTGACAGCTTACTACATTTGTGACGTCCTATCACGAAGGTCGTCAGGCTTAGGCAGAAACCAGCTCCTAAGTGATGAGATTTGTGATAGCTTACCATATTTGTGACGCCCTATCACGAAGGTCATCAGCCATAGGCAGAAACCAGCTCCTAAGTGACGATATTCGTGATAGCTTACCACATTTGTAATGCCCTATCACGAAGGTGGTCAGCCTTATGCAGAAACCAGCTCCTAAGTAACGACATTCGTGACAGCTTACCATATTTATGACACCCTATCACGAAGGTCGTCAGCCTTAGGCAGAAACCAGCTCCTAAGTGACGAGATTTGTGATAGCTTACCACATTTGTGACGCCCTATCACGAAGTTTGTCATCCTTAGGCAGAAACCAGCTCCTAAGTGATGACATTTGTGATAGCTTACCACATTTGTGATGCCCTATCACGAAGGTCGTCAGCCTTAGGAAGAAACCAGCTCCTAGTGACGACATTCAAGACAGCTTATCATATTTGTGACGCCCTATCATAAAGGTCGTCAGTTATGATTTTTCAGCAACTAGAAATTTATTTCATAAAGGTATTTTGGTCATTTCCTTCACCTTCCATGAATTATAACCCTAAAGAGGCGTAATTTTTCCCATTATTTTCTTCAGTTAAGCATCTCAAAAACCCTCTCTTACGCTCTCAACCACAAGATTAGGGTTTCGATCAAACTCATCTCTCAAAAGCAAAATTCAAGCCTTTTTCCAAGATAATTGAGAATTAAGTTTCCCAATCTAAGAACTCTCCAGCAAATCATTAAGGTTTCCTTTCTAAGGTATGCGTAGTGTTCATCTATGGATCCAATCCATTCATAGAGCTCAAGAACCATGTTTTAAATATTATTTTATAAACTTTTTGTGGTGATATGAGTATGTACATGTTGACGATTGTTGTTTAAGTTTTAATGTAATGTCTAAAGGTGTTTTCATGGAATATATATGTTTGTTAATTGAAAACCATGAACTTTAGGTGGTTTAATATGGTGCAAGTATGAAACTCACCTATGCCTTAAAGAATGCATGCAAGGTGTTTGATAAAATGCTTAGGATGCTAGAAATTCATGTTTGTATAGTTTTATGATGTCTAAATGACAAGTCCATCTTAGCTATATACTTCAATATAAATCCCATGTTTTTCATGTGTTGCTATTGTGGTGGTATAAAGCATGTACGATAATGGAGATATACAATATATACACGAAATATATCCATGCATTCACTATAATGTTTAAGATGTTGAATAACTATATGAAATATGATATCCCTTACTTATGATATTATGAATTGTGGACTCAAATCTTATGATCAAGTCATATCATGTGTGTCAGTTTCCTTCTATCGAGTCCTGGGGGTGTTCGTACCCGAAAAACATAGTTGTGTGCCTAGATCCATGTCATGTTGTCACGATAATATCAGTCAAGCTATAATCTATAGAACTCAGTCAGTCATGTGACTCAGGAAACCTCAGAAATCTCATGATCTCAGTTAACTCTCAGATAATAGTACTACTCCGTCAGTCAACGGAAGTCAGTTAATCTGTCCATGTACGGTCAGTTGAATCATGTTTAGTCTCTTCAGATGGGAGTAGAAGTTAGCACTGAGTGAACCCAAGGATGGGGACTCACCTACCAATTTAGGGTGTGTTTCTTAGCAGTCATCCTTGTGTTCCAGAATTACGTAGCCAGCGTAGGTTGACACATCTTAGCCTGTCAGATTAGGGTTGATGAGGTGGCTTAACCTGTTAGTTTAGGGTTCCTACCATTCTCCTTTCGATTACCTTCCAGCTAAGGGTCACCCACAACTATCCTTACCAGTTGCACGGTATTGACACCCCTCCAGTCGGGGCAGAGATTGGACCCCAACTTAGCTATATGCGTTATTGGGGCATGTCGGTTAAACAACTACCTCCCACAATTTCAGAATTAGTCTCATTAAAAGAACTCAGATAGGTCTTCAGATTTTAGCATATGAGGACTGTCAGGTACAGTCAGACTCAGTTATAGTACGAAACTCAGATAGTTCTAACAGATTCAAAATTGTCAGATACAGTCGCCCATGTTATCAGAATTTTAGTATCAGTCATATTAGCCATCAGTAAACCATGTATTAGCATACATGACTAGCTATCATGCACCTACGATTTCAGTTACTATGTATGCATGTTTGTACTCTTACATTCATGTCAGTCAGACAGTTAGCATTGTTCATACATGTAAACCCTATTTATTTTTAGCCTACCTCACTCGTATACTCAGTACAATTCCTCGTACTGACGCATTTGCGCTATGGTGTTTTCTTTTTATGTTACACCATAGGTTCAGAGACATGAGCTCCAGATCAGCAGTAGCAGTATCATTTTCAGTCGCAAAGATTCAGTGAGTCCTCTTCATTCAAGGACAATATGATTTGATTTATTTATTATTATTTTAGCCAGTTATCAGTTTACGGAGTTAGTTGGAGACATGTTCCTTCAACCCCTTATTCAGACAGCACTTAGAGGCTTTCAGATTCAGTATTTAGACTTATGTTCAGATTTGATTTACTTTTCAGTTGTTTTGGGTATCTTTCACCCATATGGATGTTATGTTTTGACAGATTCTTTATTCAGTTGAACCTTATGGCCTACATATTCATGTTTTCTGCATTATTACATTATATATTGTAGTATACTGGTACAGATATTAGTCATGGGTTAGCTTGTGATCCTTTGGGGTCATAAGTACCGTGTAGCATTTCGGTTCAGAAAAAAATTAGGGTGTTACATATTGTAAGTCTAAATCAAATCTAGCGGTCTGACAAGCCTCTACTACCAATAACTAGAGAGCCATTAGGATAAACCCCAACTGAATCGAACTGTCTGAAAAGAATACTGAATCATCTAAGCTGAAAATCTAAATAACTAAGTTCCCAAACTATGAGGACTCACCAACTGCCAGAATGTAGATAGAGATGCTCAAAAATCACTCACGCTGCTAAAACTGAGCACCTGAACCTACATTATGAGACAATGTAGGACATTGACATATATGTGGATCGGCACTTTGAGGATGTACTGAGTATATGGGGTGAAATGCATAAGTAAAACAAAGTCTCAATAGTCATCGTAGTTTGTGAAACAATGCATGCTAGATGTAAATGACTCGCATAGGCTAGAATATCTGAAATACTGAAATCCGTAAACACGAATAACAAATCATACTTTGTAAATCTAGTTAGTCATAACATGTAGTTCTTAAAGCTTTACTAATGTTTTTTTTGTAAATCATACTGTCTAAGTGTAAAAAGGCCTCACTTCTATATCTAATATCTGAAAGCTAAAATCTGTAACTAATATCTTTTAGTGAAACATAATCTGAATAAAGTTGTGAGCTTTACACTTAGTTTTCTTAAAATCTTTTGTATTATTCTTTTTTATTAGGGAGGTTTTTTTAACCGACATAAACCATGTGATCTAACATGGAGTCCAACAACTCGTTCCCCTATAAAAAACCTCACGATAGAGAGAGGTGTCATACTCTTGCCAATGAGTATAACCTAATCTAAGAGATCACATTTGTAATTGTCATCCTTATAAAAATGAGAATAATATGATAATTTGTACGTACGTTGGCTACGTAGTTCTGTGGAAGATAAGGAACGCTAATCCCATACTTCTCGCTCGATACTAAATACTACTCCCTTTAATTTGAGCTTATTCTGTTGGAAAATCCACTTTAAAACTAGCATAAGGGTTTATTATAAAACTAATTATGCATTTATCTGATTAAATCTAAAATCAAAGCTAATTTGATTTTTGAAACCTATAGTAAATCTGTAATGTGGATTCCAAATCTTATATGAGGATCAAAAGATCAAATCTTTACTGAAAATCTGAAAATAAACTGATCATCTGATGCTTAAAGCATAATCTTTCTTGAAATAATAATAATTAATCTTGAGATAGCAACACATGCATCAATCGCATGTCAAAACATTATAATAATTATGCTTGATGATGAAAACAATGATAATTAATCTCAAAATCTGGAAATTACTGCAATAGGCATGAAAATAGTCATGCAATTAAACTTCTAAAACACTTGAAATCTCATAATCTTGAAATTAGCAATAATGGGTATGAATCCCAATTTAAAACTCATGTATAACCATTCAAAATCATATAAATTTGAAATAGAAATTTGATTTTGGGCACAAGGATGAAAGAGAATCCTTGTTCATAAACCCCACAAACCTTAATTGATGATTAAATGGAGAAACTTGAAATTTTGATTCCTATTTGAGTTCTTGAAGATGAATTCTTGATTATCTTGATTTGGTAATCCTCAATTTAGAGTTTTCTCAGAGAAATAATGGAGGATTTTGATTTCTTGGAGAGTAAGCTTTGAGTTCTAGGGCTTTTCTTTGAGAGAGAATGGATGAAAGATAAGCATAATAGGCTTAGAATAGGTTTAATCTTGTGTTATTCACGAATTGGGGGCTTGGGAATTAACCAAAGTGCCTCCTTTTAAACTTTAATCAGAACTGGAAAAAAGGAACAAAAATCCCGATTTAATATGCCACCGCGATGCGCCACCGTCGCGGTAGCTTACTGGAAATTAACGGCTGGGAAATTGGAGACCTCCGCGACGCAGAGCTATCGCGTTGCCCCACTGGATTTTGAGAATTGGGAACTGAAATTTCTCTGCGATGCGGGCCAATTGTGGTACTCTATTAGAATGCCATTTAGGCCATCGTCGCGATGCGGTACTATCACGTTGGCCTACTGAAAATTGACAAATAGGATATTGACCTCACAACGATGCGAGCTTATCGCGGTGGTTCACTGAAATTTGACAATTGCTAAATAAGCCTTCATCGCGATGCGGTGCTTGTCTAAATGGCACACTGTCAACACTAAAAATACCATAACTTCTCAACCGAGTATCGGATAGAGGCGAATTTGGTATCGATGGAAAGCTAATTCAATTTTATACAAAATGGAAGGTCTAAATATGGAGAATTCTATATGTAACAAAAGTTATTCATTTTTTAATCTAGTTTTTTACATTCTAGAAGTGAAATTAAGTTATAAAAAGTATGGGGTATTACAGCATCGGTTAGTTCGATTTGATTTTATATATTATCGGTTTGATTTATTGGTTATCAATTTTTAAATACGTTAAACTAATAATCAAATCAATAAGATATTTCTTATCGATTTTTGATTTATCATTTTTTAGTCCTTAACGGTTCAATTTTTGATTTAACTAATAAGAAAATATGCATAAAATAGAAATAGTAGCAACTAATTAAATTATTTTTGCAAACATGTACCCTCACAATTTTTAAATGCATTGTCTACCACTATTATTATTGTTAAAATAACAGTCAATTCAATTTAATTTTTCTTTGATGTTTAATTTTTCTTTGATGTTTAATTTTTAGATAATTTTATACTCAATTAGCGTCAATTACAGTCAAAATTGACCTCAATTTGACCATAAATTAAATTCTAATTTAAACCTTTTTTTCAATCATATTTTATCTCAGTCGTTTATCAAAATAATCCAACAACTGAGAACCAAAACACCCACTTTTTCCTTTCAAACAAAACAAAACCCTAATCCCTCATTTCTCAAAAAATCAACCGTTGCCTCTCCACTCTGTCTCTACAATCCCTCTCTTCTCTACTTCTCTCTAAAACAAAACCATTGCCAACCACAAGCCGCCTCGCCGAACTCCGTCGCTGCTACGTCTTCCTCCGTTCATCTCCCAACAGCAGCCACCCAGCACCGCCACCGATAAAATGACTGCAGTCACCACCATCTCTCCTCCTCAAATAGCCGTCGTCGCTGCTCTCTCCTTCACTGGTGAGCTCCTCTCCCATCACCAATTGTTGCTCCAGTCGGCTCCACGGTGGAGCAAGTTCTAGACCAACGCCATTTCGGCAAGCACCAATTTTTACTCCTTTGTTTCGTGTAAGCTAACCATGTCATTAATACTGAATTAGTCAGATCCCTATGTCAGTGTTTAGACATACTTGAGTATTGAGTTGACAAAGTATCCATACTTAGTTGGATTTATTGGGTTCTTTTTCTACATGTATACTTTTTCTACATGTATAACCAAATTTGTTTAGGAAAAGACTATAATAATTAATAAGTCTCGTTAAAAGTCCATGCCGTGGTGCAAGTGCTATACAAAGTCTTGTTATGCACTTCGTTTTCTCTACATAGCTGGCAAATTATGTTTTCTCCAAAAATGTAAATGGGTAAACAAAATTATTGGAAGTAGATAACTTTCATGCATGATCTTTTATATAAAATTTGACCCTGAAGCTCGAGTTGGGTTGCATAAATTAATATTTTGCTGAACCTAGGAACTCATCATCGGATCTTTATACTTTGCTTATGTCTAATGTTCCCGGGATCAATATAATTTTTAGTGAATATATATCACTTTATTTATTGTATGGTGTGTTGTTTCCTTTTCATATGTTCATATTAATTATAGTTACATATATATTCATATCAGATACAATTGTGATTCAAATTATTATTGAGAAAGCAGACGGTTTGAAAGGGAGTGGCTTCCTAAGAGACGTCCAGAATACCTTTACTCTGGTCAATAATAAATAAAATTAGTAAAGTGTAATCACTTGAAAATGTGAATTCATAACTTGAATTGGCACTTGAAATGTGAATTCATGACTTGAAAATGGTTAGGTTTATTCACTTGAAATGTGAATTAGAGAGTTGAAATTGGTTAAGTGTAGTGTTTTGAAATGTGTAGTAATCACTTGAGAAGTGGATTAGCGACTTGAAAATGGTTTAGTGTAGTTACTTGATAGGTGAACTTGTGTTTTGAAATTAGTAAAGTGTAATCACTTGAAAATGTGAATTCATAACTTGAAATTGGTTTAGTGTTGACACTTGAAATGTGAATTCATGACTTGAAAATGTTTAGTTTTATTCACTTGAAATGTGAATTAGAAAGTTGAAAATGGTTAAGTGTAGTGTTAAGTTGAATTAGAAGTGGATTAGCGACTTGAAAATGGTTTAGTGTAGTTACTTGAAAGGTGAACTTGTGTTTTGAAATTAGTTTAGTGTAATCACTTGAAAATGTGAATTCATGACTTGAAATTGGTTTAGAGTTGATACTTGACATGTGAATTCATGACTTGAAAATGATTAAATTTAGTCATTTGAAATGTGAATTAGAGAGTTGAAAATGGTTATGTATAGTGTTTTGAAATGTGTACTAGTGGATTAGCGACTTGTGGAATGCAAGAAGCAAGACGGAGTATGTGGAATGCAAGTTTAATGACGTGAGGCGGGAGAATGAGGTAGTAGTGAAGCTGGAAGCACAGGAGGTATGTAAGAGGGATAAGTTCAAGTATCTTGGGTCCGTGATCCAGAGTAACGGTGAGATTGACGAGGATGTCTCGCACCGTATTGGGGCGGGATGGATGAAGTGGAAACTCGCATCGGGGGTGCTGTGTGATAAGAAGGTGCCGCCCAAGCTTAAAGGCAAATTCTACAGGGTGGTAGTCCGTCCGGCCTTGTTGTATGGAGCGGAGTGTTGGCCAGTTAAGAACTCCCACATCCAAAAAATGAAGGTGGCAGAAATGCGGATGTTGCGCTGGATGTGTGGACTGACTAGAGGGGATAGAGTTCGGAATGAGACTATCCGGAAGAAGGTTGGTGTGACTTCAATGGAGTGCAAGATGCGGGAAGCACGATTGAGATGGTTCGGACACGTGAAGAGGAGGGGCAGGGATGCCCCGGTCCGTAGGTGTGAGAGGCTAGCGTTGGATGGTTTTAGGCGGGGTAGGGGTAGGCCGAAGAAGTACTGGGGTGAGGTGATTAGGTGGGACATGGAACAGTTACAGCTCACCGAGGACATGACAAGGTCTGGAGGGCGCGAATTTCGGCAGAGGATTAGGGCCAGTTTGGGTCGCTAGTGTAGGGAATTACTTGGTGGGGGTTTTATTCCTGTTATGATTCCGTGTTCCATGTTTTATTACGAATCTGTGTGCTTTCCTCTGCTTTCCTCTGTTTTATATTACTTATGGGTGCCGTATTTATGTTATGTAATCTGCTTCTGTGCTTTACTATGTGTTTGTGTGGTATCTCGTGCCTTGAGCCAGGGGTCTATCAGAAACAGCCTTTCTACTTCATCAGAGGTAGAGGTATGGACTGCGTACATCTTACCCCCCAGACCCCACTAGGTGGGAATACACTAGGTTTGTTGTTGACTAGTGGATTAGCGACTTGAAAATGGTGTAGTGTAGTTCTTGAAAGGTGAACTTGTGTTTTGAAATTAGGAAAGTTTAGTCACTTGAAAATGTGAATTCATGACTTGAAATTGGTTTATTGTTGGCACTTGAAATGTGAATTCATGACTTGAAAATGGTTAGGCTTAGCCACTTGCAATGTGAATTAGAGAGTTGAAAATGGTCAAGTGTAGTATTTTGAAATGTGTACTAGTTGCTTGAGAAGTGGATTAGCGACTTGAAAATGGTTTTGTTTAGTTTTTGAAAGGTGAACTTGTGTTTTTAAATTAGTAAAGTGTAATCACTTGAAAATGTGAATTCATAACTTGAAATTGGTTTAGTGTTGCACACCATGCTTAAAGATTCTCTAGTGTAAAGCTGAAACAATTTCACGTTATGGCAGAAGAGAACAAAGAAATCCTCAGCACCTAGTGAAAAGGACTGAATCCAAGAATCAGCAAAGGAATACCAAAAGGCATAGAAAGTGAACTAGTTGCTGCTGGATGGCCTAACTGTCTTGTTGCAGTAGCTAGCGAAGCTTTAGTTGGATGGCTTCCAAGAACACCTGAAACTTCCGAGAAGATAAGATGGGTTAAGACAGTAATGTCTACAAGGCTCGCGATCGTTTGCTCAATAAGATTGTGGCCCTGAAAAAGGTTTCTGCTGACGATCTTGATCCCAAAAGTTTCAAGTTTATGGCAGAGAGATTTTTATATTGCGAAGGCTCAGTGATCACCCGAATGTTAGCAGCTGGACGGTGTAGTCCCCTCAAATTGTCCTGCATCCTTTTTTTTATTGCATGGAATATAATCTCAAGGGAATTCAAGAACAAAAAGGTGTCAAGTTTTCCTAATCTGAGATGAAGTATTACAGAACCAGCTGCTTAAAGGGCTTGATCACTGCCATAGCCATGGTATTTTGCATCGAGATGTAAAAACTTTTTAGCTAAGAAAAATGGTATCTTGAAAACTGCAGATTTTGGGCTGTCAGAAATTTTTGATCCATAACAAAGCATTTCCCTTAACTAGCAAAATTGTGATTCTCTGGTATAGGCCATCAGAACTTTTGCTTGGATCAAATTCTTATGGAATTGGAGTTGATTTATGGGGTGTTGGTTGTATACTTGGTGAATTATTTACTGGCAGGCCTATTATTCCTGGTAAAACTGAATTTGATCAATTGCATAAAATCTTCAAGCTTTGTGGTTCTCCATCTGATAACTTTTTGGAAAAATCGCAAATTGTCTAATGCATCAATATGTAAGCTGCAAATACCTTATAGGCGACAAATTGCATAAAATCTTCAAGCTTTGTGGTTCTCCATCTGATAACTTTTTGGAAAAATCGCAAATTGTCTAATGCATCAATATGTAAGCTGCAAATGCCTTATAGGCGACAAATTTCAAGCAATCTTTCATGATCTTCCTGCTGCTCCTGTAGGACTAATGGACACTTTTTTTCATAGAACCTGAATGTCGAGGAACTGCAGCTCTTGCTCTTCAGGATGAGTTTTTTACAATAGAACCATGTGCTTCTGATCCTTCAAGTCTGCCACAATGCCCTCCCAGAAAAGAGATTGATGCGAAAGTAACCAAGAGGATTAGGGAAGCTAATGCAGAATTACGGAGGTCAATAGACAGAAGAAGACTCCTTACCCATACAAAAGCCTGGAATAGTCTTGAAGGAACAAATGAATACGTCTTAGGAGGTGTTCTAAATGAAGGAAGAAATTCTTTTGCATCTTTTCAAAGTTTAGACACAATGCAGGATTTACTCCAAGAGTGTGATGCCATGATCCGCAAAGCTGTTGCATGTGGGAGTTTAGGGAAAGAAGAATCATTATTTAGGTCTATCAACGTCAACCAGCCATAAGACTACAGGAAACAACCAAATTTCTAGTCACTTGCCTACTAAATCGACCAAATTGCAGGGCTTAACAAAAAGTGAACGAGGCACGGATAGTAAAAGATGATCAATGAGTAATGTCTGACGAGAAAAAAAATAGTGGAAGGGGGAGGAAATAACTCCAGGTAGAGAAGAACCAACTTACTGAACAGTTCTTGCCTCTTGCAGAATCGGATGGCCTTAACTTCCTGGAAGACAACCACTATTTTGGTCCACTTGCAGCTGCATCAAAACCAATCGATGTGGATTGAATACTTGGAGAGCATTGCCAACAGATCCAAGAATCTATTAAACGTGCCAAGAAACAGAAAATATTAGCTAAAGCTCGATTGGTAAATCTACCCTGATTTTCTATTTCCAAAATGGGAAGGTGAAACTAAAAGTTGCCGCCAACTAGTGACATGACCTCATGTGCCTCAGATTGTATCTAGATGCAGTGGTAGAGGAAATATGAAGCTAACTTTACGAGGGGTCGTTTGGTAGAGTGTATTGAAGTGGTAGAGGAAATATGAAGCAACTTTACAAGGGGTCGTTTGGTAGAATGTATTGAAATGTTAATGCATGCATTAGTTTAATGTGTATTAGTAGTACCTTGTTTGGTATACTTTTTTACCCTATGTATAACTAATGCAAGCATTAGTTATACACTCTATTGTGTATTAAGGTGTGTATTACTAATACCTCAAAATTTATGGCATTAGTAATGCAATGGATCTAATGCATGCATTAACATACTTAAAAATCCTATTACCCCTCAAAAAAAATTTCTCATCCTTTCCAACATATATATAGAGGGTATTATGTAAAAAAAAAATATTTTAGAAATCATGTAATTCATGTTTTTTTTAATACATAAAACCAAACACTGCATAAGAAAAATATAAGCATAACTAATGCAAGTATAACTAACACAAGCATTACTAATACAAATATTACTAATACATCATATTTTGTATTATTCTTATACCCTCTATCAAACGATCCCTAAGTATATTTTTAGGGATATAGGAATAATGATTCTTTATACCAATGTAAGGATTTTTTTTCTTATTTTTTGGGTTTCACTTTGAAGTAGATATAGTAGAAGAAATACTAATAATCCTCTACATCTAGATCTTTGCTGGCCTCTTTGGACTCCAATTTTGTACCCAAAACAGTGAACAAGGCTTTGAAGCATCCTAGGTGATCTGATGCAATGCTTGATGAAATATATGCATTAGAGGAAAATCACATGTGGGATTTGGTGGATTTATCCAATGGAAAGAAAACCATGGGATGTTAGTGAATCTTTACAGTTAAAGTAAATCCAGTTGGTTCCGTAACAAAACTTAAGGCCAGATTTGTGGGGTAGATTATTCGGACACTTTCTCCACGGTTTCCAAGCCCACCTCAATTCGCTTGTTCATTTTTCGAGCTGATAAAAACAAAACACAGTGAGAAGTTTGTTTTTCTATTAACTTCAGTATATTTCAATGATTACAAGGCTGCAACTTTATACTAAAAGAAAAGAGATCAAAATGGTAAGATAATATATAATAACCAATACAAACACCTAAATGGAAAGATAATCAACATTAATGAAAACAAAATAAAAATAATTTAGGCTCCAATCCCACCAATCACTCATTTTACTTCCTCAATTAGCTCACTGTACAGCTCATTGCAACACTCCCGCTCAAGTTAGTAGGTAGATGTCTTTGATACCCAACTTGTCCAATGAGCTATTAAATGGTATACTTGGAACAACTTTTGTTAGCATGTCTGCTAACTGGTCTTTTGATTTCACATCAGGAAAACATATTATTTTCTCTTCAAGTTTCTCTTTAATGAAATGTCAATCTACTTCAATATGTTTTGTCCTGTCATGTTGAACAGGATTCTGAGCAATTTGTATAGTTGGCTTGTTATCACAGAACATCTTTATCATTGAACTTGAGTCAAGACCTATTTTTGTTAATAATCTCTTCAACCAAAGAAGTTCACAATTTCCCTTTGTCATACTTCTAAATTTTGCCTCTGCGCTAGATAAAGCCACTACTTTTTGTTTCTTGCTTCTCCAAGTAACTACAAAGGTCAAATAACCTGATGTTAATCTTCTATCTGTTACACTCCCAGCCCAATCCGCATTTGTATAGCCATTAATATTCAAATGACTATGTTTCTTGAACATAAGTCCTCTTCCAGGAGACGACTTAAGATATTGTAAAATACGAGTAACCGTTCTCATATGTTCTTCACTAGGATTATGTATGAATTGACTAACAAGACTCACTACATATGCTATATTCGATCTTGTATGGGATAAATAAATCAACTTGCCAACAAGTTGTTGATACCTCCTTTTGTTTGTTGGCGTCTGATTCTGATGCTTCTTTAGTCCATGATTTTGGACTGTGGGAGTGTCAACTGGTCTACAATTGAGCATTTTTATTTCTGCCAATAAGTCAAGAACATATTTTCTTTGGGAAAAGAAAATTTCTTTTCTAGACGAGCCACCTCTATCCCAAGAAAATACTTAAGCCCTCTAAGGTTCTTCATTTCAAACTCTGTAGCTAAATACCTTTGTAACTTTGTAATCTCTTCTTTGTCATCTCCTGTAATAATCATATCATCAACATAGATAATTAAGGTTGTGACCATACCTCTTCGGTGATTCAAGAATAAATGTGATCAACATTACTTTGCTTGTAACCTCGCCTCTTCATGGCCAAGCTAAAGCGTCCAAACCACGCTCTTGGTGACTGCTTTAATCCACATAATCCTTTGTTTAAATTTCATACAATTCCTGCTTGTGAAGTAACAAAGCTTTGTGGATTTCCATATATACTTCCTCTTTAAGATCACCATGTAAGAAAGTATTTTTGTAACGCCCCAAAATTTGATTCCTGGGACACTACACGGTGCTCTGAACTACAAGTAGTCTTGAGCTAACCCTAGCTACCTTCTACTAAATCTAAGTCTCAAAATAGGGGAATATGAATGTAAAATCATAATAAATGCGAAACACTATCTGAATTATCTGAGTATATCTGAAAATACTAATCTCATCAGTCTGATAAAGCAATTACTGAAAATCTAAATACTGAAACTAAAATCTAAAACTGAATCTAGTAGTCCGACAAACATCTACTGACTGAATCTAGAGAGTCACTGGGATAGGCCCCAGCTGACTCAAATTATCTGCAATGAATACTGAATCATCTACTAATAAATAGAAAATCTGAATAGCTAAGTCCCAGAGCTATGAGGACTCACCAACTGCAGAGATGTAGATGAGATACTTGAAAATCACTCACGCTACTGAGACTGAGCACCTGAACCTACATTATGAGACAATATAGCACATAGACGTATATGTGGATCAGTACTTTGGAAATATGTTGAGCATATGGGGGTAAATGCAATAAGTAAACAATATCATAAAAAATTATAAAATCATGCATGGTCAATGTAAATGACTCGCATAGGCTTGAGTAATCTGAAACTGAGGATCATAAATCATGAATAATAAAGCATATAATATAAATCTTGTGAGCCATTATATTCAGTTCCAAAATCTGTTCTTTTTGAAACTACAACGTTATCTTGTCAACTATAAGGGAAATACTTATTCTCAAGACTTTAAGAATCTAAAAAAAGACATAGCTTCCAAAACATATGTTTTTATCTTAAGGCTCTAAACCAATGACTGTTTTAAGAGTAGGGGACTTCTTTTGGGAGGTTCTTCTAATCGACATAAACCATGTGAGCATTCATGGAGTCCAAAGGCTTACCCACGTTCGGGAGAGCTATTCTACCCTTTCTATTGGAATAGAACTTCTTATCTTAAGTGATCACAACTTTAGTCATCCATGTAGAAGTGGGAATAATCTTAATCCTACGGAGGCACGTAGTTCAGGGGCATGAAACCTTGATAACATACCCATCTTGATGCTAAATACTACTCCCATTCTTATGCTCAGGATCTTAGAAAATCCACTTCAAAATAGCACAAGGGTTTACAAGAAAACCAATTATGCTTTTCTTTCTTTAAATCTCAAGTCATATGAACAATGTGGATTTCTTTATCTTAGGTTAGGACCAAAAGGTCAAATCTTTATAAAAAATATGAGAATAATCTTATCATAGGGTTCTCATAGCACAAATAATCTTGAAATAACAACCTCTAATTAGGGCTTAATGACCCATGCATTAAACTCATGTCAAAACACCAAAATGTTCATGCTTGATAATGTAAATATTGATAAATCAACTCAAAATATGGAAATTTCTGTAATGTGAATTAAAATATGAACATAAACATGCAACTCAACTTCTAAATCACTTGAAATCCCATAATCTTATAAATGGCAATATTGGGTATAAACCCTAACTTCAATTCCATGGGAAATCACATAAAATTCAATAAATTTGTAATTAAAATAAGTTTTGGGCACAAGGATGAAAGGATTATCCTTGTTGGAAAAACCTACATACCTCAATTGATGAACTAGATGCTAAGACTTGAATCTTAGATCTCTATTGATGCTTTTAAAGTTGAATTTTTTAGAGTTCTTGAGTTGGGAATCCTTAATCTTGAATTTCCTTGGAGAATTAATGAAGAAATTGGATTTTCTTGGAGAGAAAGTTTAAACTTTAGGATTTTATTTTGAGAGAGAATTGATGAAATAATCATAAAGTTCTTTGAAATATGCTTAATGATGTGTTTTACATGAACTGAGGCCTTGGGAATTGACCAAAATGCCCCTATTAAACTTTAAATTGGAATTGGTAAAACAACCAAAAATCTCGATTTACTAGGTCACCGCTACGCACTACTATCGTGGTGGATCACTGGAAAAGGATGAGTGGAGATTGGGCGTTCACCGCGACCCGCCACAATCACGGTGCCCTTTTGGATTGCCATTTTGGCCACTGGCGCGATGCACCAATATCGCGTAGGCTCACTGAAAATTGCCAAATATGAAATGGGACTCCTCCGCGACACTCCATAATTATGGAGTCTCACTAGAATTTGACAATTGTGATTTTACACTTCTCTGCAATGCGCTACGGGCACAAATCATGGTGTTTTACGACTAAAACTTAAAATAGCTATAACTTCTTACTCGGTTATCGGATTTAGGCAAATCTTATATCGTTGGAAAGCTAATTCAATTTCCTACGCATTGGAGGGTCTAAAACTGAAAAGTTGCATATGTATGGAAATTCATTCTTTCTTAAAGTTAACGCTTGACATTCTAGACGTCAAATTGAGTTAAGAAAAGTACGAGGTATTATAATTTGTCACATTATATTGATGTAATAGACAGTTCAAATTAACAGCAAGCGATAATAGTACTCTCACGGTATTTAATTTTGCTATAGGAGAAAAGTTTCTAAATAATCTATACCATAAGATTGAGTGTATTCTTTTGCCACAAGTCTCGCTTTGTAGCAGTCAATCGATCCAGCATCACTGTATTTGATAGTGAACACCCACCTGTATCCGACCACTTTCTCTCCTTTAGGTAGTGGTACTAGTCTCCATGTATTCATATTCTCCACTGCTTCTATTTCTTCTTTTATTGCTTGAGTCCACTTTGAGTCACTCATGGCCTCTTGTACAGTGTTTGGAATATTTGCAAAGGATAGATTGTAAGTGATCGCTTTGAGTGATTTTGACAAATTGTTTGTGCTAACGTAGTCGGCTATTGGGTATTTTTCTTTTTTTTTTCTTCAAGATCTGGAGAGTATCGATTTGGTGGCTGCCCTCGATTATGCCTGAAAGGGAGTTTATATGTGGAAGGACAATTTAGTTCATTATTATTAGGAGTAGAATTCAGAGATTGTACCTCAGGAATGCCCTCAAGAGATTGGTCTTCGTGTGGTACTAAGCTTTGAGTGACAATTTGCTCAGTCAACTGCTCATGTGTATATTCTGGCCCTCTTGCACATCCTTTTGTATACTCATACCAAGCTTTTTAGATTCTTCCATCAAGCCAACTATGTAATTTAAAGCTGGATTATCTTTAAAAAATGGCCAATTCTCCCTATCATTTGTACTCTACTCTTTAAGAAGTTTCTCTCACTGAAGAAAAAAGTCTATATGGCTCTTAGAAAAAAATAGTTCTAATTCTAAGAAAGTAACATCCAATGTGACATACAACTTTCTACTTCTGGGATCATAGCAGCGATAGCCTTTCTTATGATCACCATATCCAAGAAAAACACAATGAATAACACATGGATCTAGCTTAGATCACTGATTTTTGTAGATATAGACATAGGCTAAACAACCAAATATTTTGGGTTCAAGCATTAGTACCGATGGTAATGAAGAATGATTAGTGAGTGTCTGTAATGGAGTTTGAAAGTTCAATACTCGTGATGGCATCCTATTCAACAAATAAACCCCAGTACAAATTGCATCCATCCAATAACGTTGAGGTGCTTTAGATGTTATCAAAAACGATCTAGTAGTTTTTAAAATATGCCTATTTTTTCGTTCTGCGACACCGTTTTGTTGAGGTGTCTGAGTGCAAGATGTTTTATGAAGTATTCCATTCTCTCGAAAGTAATCAGCAAACTGGTTACTTGCATATTCTCCACCATTATCTGATTGTAAAACTTTTGCAATAGCAAAGAATTGAGTTCATATCATGTTATGAAATGAATGAAAAATTCTAAACACCTCATCTTTACCTTTCATCAAATAAAGCCAAGTTATATGTGTACAATCATCTACAAATATCACAAACCATCTAACACCCGAAGAAACTAAGATAGGCCTTGGACCCCAAACATCAGAGTGAATTAACATAAATGGTGATTCACATTTATTCAAACTCATTGGATAAGAAACATGATGACTCTTAGCAAGAATTAATCTTCGTATTTGAACTTTGTTTCATCTAAATTTAAGAACAAACTTGGAAATAATCGCCTTAAATAAGGAAAAATGGATGTCCTAGCCTATGATGCCACAACCATATCTGTTTATCCTTGCTACTCATTCTCTGAGTTGCATTTGTCAAGCCACAGTTGTAATCATCCATGTAATATAGGCCTCCTCGCTTAGTACCACGATAAATAATCTCCTTCATGGGAATATCCTAAAATAGATAAAACTTTGGATATATTAGTGCACAATAGTTCAAGTCCTCCGTCATTTGACCCGTAGATAATAATTTATTGTAGAGAGAGGAGACAAGTAAAGTATTTTGTAAAGAGAGATTTGGTGCTAGTGTCACTCTTCCAACCCCTTCAACAGGATATGCCACTCCATTTGCATTAACTATGCATGTGCGTCTTGGTTGAGTTGAGTTTACTAAATTATGAGAATTAAAGGTCATATGATCGGTTTCCCTATAATAAATAATCCAACTATGATTACCTAAATCATTATGAGCCATAGAATTGTTGACACTTGCCGGTGAAGTATTCTCAGGTTGTGGTATTTGTTTCAATGATTCAGCTCTTTTTGAGTTCTCCCCAGTGTTTGCCAATGATTCTCTACCAGCCTCCCGCTTCCTTTTCTTTTTCAGTTCATACCACCTGACTGGAGTCCCATTCAATTGGAAATATGTTTCAATTATATGATTCAGGTTTCCACTGTGTGTGCAACCACCTTTTCCATCTTGTTGCTTTAGTTTTGACGTGTTATTCTTGACATTGATCATTGGTTGAAGAGAGACTTGTCGTTGGGATATTTGTCCTTCCCTTGAATCATAGTTGCACTACTCATATCCTTTTCTTTAGTAAACATTACAGATTGCCTCAGGTCTTCTCGCCGAACAAGTGCATATACTTCCTCTACAGTAGGAAATGACTTGAGTTGCAAGACAACACCTTTGATTTTATCAAGTCTATCATCCAATCCATCAAGAAAAGTATATACTCTATCTTTTTGTAATATAGAATTATACTTTTCAATGTCAAATTGATATTTCATTGGATTTGGTCGACGAAATTTGATTTCTCTCCATAAGCCTTAAAGATGGTTGAAATACGTCTTAATCGATCCCTCCTTGCTTCAACTTCATCACTTTTCTTTTCAAATTATAAACTTGAGAAGTGTCTCCTCCATCAAAATATGTAGTGGCAATAGCATCCCAAACTATTTTTGCAGTCGAAAATCGAATGTAATTTTCAATTAACTTGGGATCCATTGAGTTGATTAACCAACTCTTTACCATTGTATTTTCTGTTCTCCATCTCCTGAATGTGGAATTTGTTTCTTCTGGTGGTTGAAGATCTCCATTAATATATACCAATTTGTCTTTTCCAGAGATGTACATCTCTACAACCTGGGACCAAATCGCATAGTTAGTACCATCTAGCTTGATACTTGCAAAACAACAAGAGCTTCATGGCTTGCTGCAGTTGATGTACTGCCTATAAATTGTGATAATTTTGATGTTAGTTCAAAGATCAGGGAACTCTCATATCCAATACCGGACCTCCCAGTCGTTGAATAGTTTCCCCCATAATCTAATTTTTATCCCGCTTTCACTTTTTTTTCAATCTCGCTCTATATTACTTGCCCCTTCTCACATATTTGAACAATACTTTGATACCATGATAAAAACTAAACACAGTGAGAAGTTTGTTTTTCTATTAACTTCAGTATATTTCAATGATTACAAGGCTACAACTTTATACTAAAAGAAAAGAGATCTAAATGGTAAGATAATAAACAATAATCAATACAAACACCTAAATGGAAAGATAATAAACATTAATGAAAATAGAATAAAAATAATTTAGGCTCCATCCCACCAATGACTTATTTTACTTCCTGAATTAGCTCACTATGCAGCTCATTGCAACACTTGCTGCTTCTGAGAATTGGCCTTTATATTAGTTGAATATCAAGAATGTGTTCCTTCATGATGATTTTGTGCATATGGATTAACCACCTGACTTTTTTTTGCGGGAGGGGGGGGGGTATGGGAATGCTATTTGAAGAATTCCTTGTATGCCTTGAAGCAGGTACCTCGAGCTTGGTTTATCAAGTTCAGTGTTGTAGTTCAGAATTTTGGGCAGAAAATGATCAAATGTGATAACTCAGTCTTCTACAGGAAATCACTATCTTTCTTGTTGTATATGTTGATGAAATTATTATCACAGGAAGTGGGACATTGTTATCACAGGAAGTGATTATG